>NC_057806.1:612957285-613272319 GCF_018294505.1 Triticum aestivum | reverse complement strand
TCCAAACGCAGAGTTTTATACGACAGTAGCAAATTTTCCTCAAGTGGATGACCTAAGGTTTAGCAATCCATGGAAGGCGTAGGATGAAGATGGTCTCTCTCAAACAACCCTGCAACCAAATACAAGAAACCTCTTGTGTCCCCCCAACACACCCAATACAATGGTAAATTATATAGGTGCACTAGTTCGACAAAGAGATGGTGATACAAGTGTAGTATGGATAGTATATATAGGTTTTTGTAATCTGAAAATATAAAAACAATAAGGTAACTAGTAACAAAAGTGAGCAAAAACGGTATTACAATGCTTGAAAACAAGGCCTAGGGTTCATAATTTCACTAGTGCAAAGTCTCTCAACAATGATAAAATAATTAAATCATATGGAAATCCCTCAACATGCGACAAAGAGTCACTCCAAAGTTCCTATCGCGGAGAACATAAGATGAAATTGCTTGTAGGATACGAAACCACCTCAAAGTTATTCTTTCTGATCAATCTTTTGAACTATTTCTATAAGTGTCACAAACAGCCCTAGAGTTCGTACTAAAATAACACCATATGATACACATCAATCAACCCTAATGTCACCTAGATGCTCGAATGTCACCACAAGTATTTGTGGGTCAATTATACGATATGCATCAACCAACTTCAGATTCATATTATTTAATACAACACAAAGAACCTCAAAGAGTGCCCCAAGATTTCTGCCGGAGAAATAAGGATGAAAACGTGCATCAACCCCTATATGCATAGATTACCCCAATGTCACCTCGGGAATCCGCTAGTTGAGTGCCAAAACATACATCAAGTGAATCAATAGAACACCCCATTCTTACCACGGGTATCCCATGCAAAACATACATCAAGTATTCTCAAATCCATAAAAGTATCCAGTCCGATAATAGTGAAACCTCAAAGGTAAAACTCAATTCATCACAAGAAGATAGAGATGGAGAAACACCATATGATCCAACTATAGTAACAAAGCTCGCGATACATCAAGATCATGCCAAATCAAGAACACGAGAGAGAGAGAGAGAGAGAGAGAGAGAGAGAGAGAGAGAGAGAGAGAGAGAGATCAAACACATAGCTACTGGTACAAACCCTAAACCCCGAGGGTGTACTAATCCCTCCTCATCGTTGTTGTCGCCGGGATGATGAAGATGGCCACCGAAGATGATTCCCCCTCCGGCAGGGTGCCAGAACGGGTCTAGATTGGTTTTCGGTGGCTACGGAGCCCTGCGGCGGCGGAACTTCTGATCTAGGTTAACCCCAAAGGGTTTCGAAATATTTGGGAATTTATAGTGCAAAGAGGGGGTGCGGGAGGCCACTGAGGTGGGCACAACCCACCTGGGCGCACCAGGGGGCCCTGGCGCACCCTGGTGTGTTGTGCCCCCCTCGGGGCACCCCCAGGTGCAGCTCTGGCCCAATGGGTTCCTTTTGGTCCAAAAAAAATCTCTGTAAAGTTTCGCGGTGTTTGGACTCCATTTGATATTGATTTTCTGCGATCTAAAAAACAAGCGAAAAACAACAACTGGCACCGGACACTGGGTTAATAGGTTAGTCCCAAAAAATGATATAAAGTTGCTATAAAATGATTGTAAAACACCCAAGAATGATAATATATTGGCATGAATACTTCATAAATTATAGATATTGGAGACATACCAGGGGGCGCGGAGAGGAGCCTGGGGTGCCGACCATGATCGAAGGCTTTGTTTTGTGGCTAGACTTGGCCTTTATTTCTTCTGCGCGGTGTGAGATGGCCTTTGGAGATCTATATCTCTTTATATAGGTGCCGCCCGAGCGTGGTGGAGGGCTTATTTGCGAAAAATCATGGACCGTTCGTATTCACCCGGCACGCGAAAATCGAAGCGCCATTAGGGGGGAATCGTAAAAGACATTGGGGTTATCGCCGGATTATCATTGGTCCGGATTATGATGAAGAACCTGCCTTGCAAAGACGAAGACATGGGCCTAATATTACATCATCATTGAAGGCAAGTTTGGGGGCTACTGAGGGAGTCCTGGATTATGGGGTCCTCGGGTGTCCGAGCTGTATAGCTTGGGCCGGACTGACGGGCCATGAAGATAAAAGGTAGAAGACCTTACCCCGTGACCGGGTAGGACTGTCTTATGCGTGGATGGAAAGCTTAATGTCCGGACGTGTATTTTCCTTTCTCTATAAACCGACTCTGTACAACCCTAGGCCCCTCCGTGTCTATATAAACCAGAGGGTTTAGTCTGTAGAGGCTATCAGAATTCATATAGGCTAGACATCTAGGGTCTAGCCATTACGATCTCGAGGTAGATCAACTCTTGTAACCCCTATTGTCGGTGTCAAAACCAGCGGATCTCGGGTAGGGGGTCCCGAACTGTGTGTCTAAGGTCGATGGTAATAGGAGACAGGGGACATGATGTTTACCTAGGTTCGGGCCCTCTCTATGGAGGTAATACCCTACGTCCTGCTTGATGGATATTGATGAATACGAGTATTACAAGAGTTGATCTACCTCGAGATCGTACTGACTAAACCCTAGAGGTCTAGCTGGTATGGCTATGGTAATGAATCTCTCTCCTTTCCGGACTAAGTCCTCCGGTTTATATAGACACCGGGAGGATCTAGGGTTACACAAGGTCGGTTACAAAGAAAGGAATCTACATATTCGGTCGCCAAGCTTGACTTCCATGCCAAGGAGAGCCCCATCCGGAAACAGGTGCAGTCTTCGGTCTTCGCATCTTCACAACCCATCAGTCCGGCCCATGACTAACAGGCAGACGCCCGAGGACCGCTTAGTCTAGGACTCCCTCAGTAGCCCCTGAAACTGGCTTCAATGACAAGGTATCCGGCACATAGATCTGTCTTCGGCATTGCAAGGCGGGTTCCTCCTTCCGAACTCCAAGATAGTCTTTGGACGAAACAAACGTGTCCGGATCTGCAACACACAGCCGTAGAGAGTATAGTATTCCACGAATCCAATCCACTGACAACTTTACTAATGTGACATCACGCTTTCTCGATCATTATTTCAAACCGTTTCTCGTACCGCCGCTCCATATTTCGGGGCGTGGTTTTTATTGGCACGTCTTGTGGAAGCAGAGATCGTGTCCCCTTATTGCGGGATTTTCATCAATACGAGTGTGGGTAACCCAACTGTCCTGCAGGAAAGATTCCTGAGGAATAGGCAGGTTCTTAGGCTTAGGAGGAGGTGTTCAATACCCGCTGCCTTTATAAAGGAACCAAGGGCCGTCTTTGTTATGCCAAACTTCTCCTCGGCCTTCCCAACCTCGAGTTCTAGCACCCAAGGTTTGACTTCGTTGCTTCAAGCCTCCCCATCATGTCCAGACCCAGCCCTCAAGGCTGATGGATAGCTTCCTCTGTTCCATAGGAGGATATTGCAAAGCTTCGGGCGGCCAGATACTTGACCGCAGAGGTACACCATAGGCTCCCTGCTCAAGGATAGGTTATTTTGACCCCCCATATCTGGCGAGAGGGTCGTATTCATCTCCCACTTCCTCCGAGGGATAGGGTTCGCTCTTCACCCCTTCGTCCAGGGGCTAATGTTTTATTACGGACTAGATTTTCATGATCTAGCTCCGGACTCCTTTCTCCATGTCTCGGCATTTATCATCACATGCGAGGCCTTCCTCTGAATCCACCCATACTTCGGCTTATGGCTTAGGACATTTAGTGTGAAGCCGAAGGTAATTGATGGGGAACAGGCAGAGTGTGGTGGTGCTGTAGTGAGCAAACTTACCAAGACTCCCTGGCCAAATGGCTCTTTCACCGAAACCTCCAACCAATGGCAGCGGGAGTGGTTTTATGTCACGGAACTCCGTAGTACCAAGTGGGCAGCTATACTTGCGTTCCGTTCCGGCCCTCCGCCATAGCTTGCATCATGGATTAACAAGGGGCTGGACTGGGGATCAGTTGATTAAGTGCAGACTCTACAGAGCCGCATCCGAACCCTCCTTGAGAGAGACATCGATCTTGTCAACGTGATTCAAGTGATGCTAGTTCGCTGAATCCTGCCATGCTAGCGCAGGTCTCGCCGTATGTGGGAGCTTAATCCAGAAGGATCACGAACCCTCCAACACTTCTTTGGCACTACGCACGAAGGGATGTGGAAGTTGTTTTTCGGGAAGCGAAAACATTGGCCGGACACTGATATGTCTCCGTCGTATCTACTTTTCCAAACACTTTTTCCCTTGTTTTGTACTCTAACTTGCATGATTTGAATGGAACTAACCCGGACTGACTCTGTTTTCAGCAGAATTGCCATGGTGTTATTTATGTGCAGAAACAAAAGTTCTCGGAATGACTTGAAACTCCACGGAGATTATTTTTGGAAATAATAAAAAATACTGGCAAAGAATCAAGGCCAGGGGCCCACACCCTAGCCACGAGGGTGGGGGGCGCGCCCCCTGCCTCATGCCCCCCTGGAGCTCCACCGACCTCAACTCCAACTCCATATATTCGTGTTCGGGGAGAAAAAAAAAATGAAGAAAAAGGATTCATTGTGTTTTACGATACAGAGCCGCCGCCAAGCCCTAAACTCTCTCGGGAGGGCTGATCTGGAGTCCGTTCGGGGCTCCGGAGAGGGGAATCCGTCGCCATCATCATCATCAACCTTCCTCCATCACCAATTTCATGATGCTCACCGCCGTGCATGAGTAATTCCATCATAGGCTTGCTAGACGGTGATGGGTTGGATGAGATTTATCATGTAATCGAGTTAGTTTTGTTAGGGTTTGATCCCTAGTATCCACTGTGTTCTGAGATTGATGTTGCTATGACTTTGTTATGCTTAATGCTTGTCACTAGGGCCCGAGTGCCATGATTTCAGATATGAACCTGTTATGTTTTCATGACTATATGAGAGTTCTTGATCCTATCTTGCAAGTCTATAGTCACCTACTATGTGTTATGATCCGGCAACCCCGAACTGACAATAATCGGGACCACTCCCGGTGATGACCATAGTTTGAGGAGTTCATGTATTCACTATGTGTTAATGCTTTGGTCCGGTACTCTATTAAAAGGAGGCCTTAATATCCCTTAGTTTCCACTAGGACCCCGCTGCCACGGGAGGGTAGGACAAAAGATGTCATGCAAGTTCTTTTCCATAAGCACGTATGACTATATTCAGAATACATGCCTACATTACATTGATGAATTGGAGCTAGTTCTGTGTCACCCTAGGTTATGACTATTACATGATGAACCGCATCCGACATAATTCTCTATCACCGATCCATTGCCTATGAGCTTTCCATATATTGTTATTCGCTTATTTACTTTTCCGTTGCTATTGTTATCATCACTATAAAACACCAAAAATATTTCTTTTGCTACCGTTACCTTTTGCTACCGTTACCACTACTATCATATTACTTTGCTAGTAAACACTTTGCTGCAAATATTAAGTTTCCAGGTGTGGTTGAATTGACAACTTAGCTGCTAATACTTGAGAATATTCTTTGGCTCCCCTTGTGTCGAATCAATAGATTTTGGTTGAATACTCTATCCTCGAAAACTGTTGCGATCCCCTATACTTGGGGGTTATCAAGACTATTTTCTGGCACCGTTGCCGGGGAGCATAGCTCTATTCTTTGAGTCACTTGGGATTTATATCTACTTATCATTATGAAGAACTTGAAAGATCCAAAAACCAAGATTTATCCCTCAACTACGAGGGGAGGTAAGGATCTGCCATCTAGCTCTGCACTTGATTCACCTTCTGTTTTGAGTAAGCTTGCGACACCTAAACCTGCTTCTGCTATTAATTCTGATATGTCACATATTATTGATGATGCCAGTTCTGCTATGCATGATACTTATGATGGAACTACTTCTATGCTTGATACTACTGTGCCACTTGGTGAATTTTTTGATGAACAACTTGCTAGGGCTAGAGAGAATGAAATTATTGAAATTGATAATATTGATGAAAGTGATGATGAAGGCTCTCTTAATAAATATGAATTACCTGTTGTGCCTGAGGGCTATTGAGGGAGTCCTGGATTAGGGGGTCTCCAGACAGCCGGACTATATCCTTTGGCCGGACTGTTGGACTTTGAAGATACGAGATTGAAGACTTCGTCCCGTGTCCGGATGGGACTCTACTTGGCGTGGAAGGCAAGCTAGGCAATAAGAATATGTATATCTCCTCCTTTGTAACCGACCTTGTGTAACCCTAGCCTCCTTCGGTGTCTATATAAACTGGAGGGTTTTTGTCCATAGGACAATATACAATCATACCATAGATTAGCTTCTAGGGTTTAGCCTCTTTGATCTTGTGGTAGATCAACTCTTGTAATACTCATATCATCAAGAATAATCAAGTAGGACGTAGGGTATTACCTCCATCAAGAGGGCCCGAACCTGGGTAAACATCGTGTCCCCTGCCTCCTGTTACCATCCGCCTTAGACACACAGTTCGGGACCCCCTACCCGAGATCCGCCGGTTTTGACACCGACATTGGTGCTTTCATTGAGAGTTCCATGGTGTCATCACCATAAGGCTTGATGGCTCCTTCGATCATCGCTAGCGATGTGGTCCAGGGCGAGGTTTTCCTCCCCGAACAGATCTTCGTATTCGGCGGCTTTGCACTACGGGCCAATTCGCTTGGCCATCTGGAGCAGATTGAGAGCTACGCCCCTGGCCATCAGGTCAGATTTGGAAACTTGAACTACACGGCCGACATCCGCGGAGACTTGATCTTCGACGGATTCGAGCCCATGTCGGACACGCCGCACAGTCGCGACGAGCATGACGTAAGTCTATCGTCGGACATTGTTCGGGAGATCGCATCCGCAACTACTCCGGCCGTTAATCCGGAGCAAATCGCGCCATCCGAGAGCGGAGGGATAGACCCCGCCATGGAGGCCACACTCTCAGTGGCGATAGAGACAGATACTGACTTCACCCCTTTCGAGAGCCGCGTCGCCAAACCATTGGATTTACCTCCGGCCACAGACTCCGAGCCGTCCACATCCGTGCCCGTCGAATCCGACGGGGCGCCGATCATGGAGTCCACCTTCGCGGATATCTTTAAGCACTCACCTTTCGGAGATGTGATAAATTCATTAAGGTCTCTCTCCTTGTCAGGAGAACCTTGACCAAACTATATCCGGCTAGAATGCGATGCGGGCGACGAAGAAATTCGCTGCCCACCCACCACCCACTTAGTAGCCACTATCGACGACTTAACTGACATGCTCAACTTCGACTCCAAAGACATCGATGGTATGGACGACGATGCGGGAGACGAACAGGAACCACCGCCCACAGGGCGCTGGACCGCCACTTCATCACATGACGTATACATGGTGGATACACCCAGAGAGGGCAATGGCAAAGAGACAACGGAGGATGCCCCCTCCAAGCAACCCAAGCGCCGATGTCAGCGGCGCCGCTCTATGTCCCGCCATAGCAAAAACAGTGATAACAGCACACGAGGAAATAATAGTCCAGTCGACTCTAGAAGAAAGGACGACTGCACCACCCTGGTGAAAGAGCACGATCAAGATGCAAACTGCAAACATAGTACAGATCCGACGTCCGAACACGACGCCGCCAAGGATAAGCCTCATTAAACCCCGTCTAGGGAAGAAAACAGTCTGGACGAAGATGCACACATCATCCCGGAAACGCATTTGGAGCAAGAGAACCTCCGCAGAAGGCTTATTGCCATAGCGAGAAGCCTAAAGAAACATAAGCAAAGGCTAAAGGTCGCACAAGATACGCTAAACAACAGGTGGAACAAAGTAACAAAGTATGGTGTAAGTTACCATAAAAATAGCTATCCAAAGCGCAAGCTATTATCGGAATTCGACGATGAGGCCTTAGAGCCCATATAGCTGAAGAATGATATGGCCAACCGGCCAGATCCACCACCTTGTGAACGCGATAGAGCAGCTAACAAAGTTGCGCATAAGTCAACACACGATCTATGTGAGAACTTGCGTCAAAAATCCGGCGCGACCAGATCCATCTATGGATCTAGGAAACGCGCTACGGTACAAAACCAACACCGAATACTACAACCGTCCGAACACCATGGCACATCCCAATATAGGGGTGCCGCACACCCCTTATGTTTCACTGATGAGGTGCTGGATCACGAATTCCCAGAGGGATTCAAACCGGTGAACATAGAGGCGTACGATGGGACCATAGACCCTGGAGTCTGGATAGAGGACTTTATCCTCCATATTCATATGGCTCGTGGAGACGATCTCCATGCCATTAAATACTTGCCCCTCAAGCTTAAAGGGCCAGCTCGACACTGGCTGAAAAGCCTCCCCGAAAACTCAATTGGAAGTTGGGAGGCGCTCGAGGACGCTTTTCGGGCCAATTTTCAAGGGACTTATGTCCGACCTCCGGATGCAGACGATTCAAGTCATATAATCCAACAGTCCGGAGAGTCCGCCCGAAAGCTTTGGAACAAGTTCCTCACCAAGAAGAACCAAATCGTCGACTGTCTAGACGCCGAAGCCTTAGCAGCTTTTAAACACAGCGTCCGAGACGAATGGCTCGCCAGACACCTCGGCCAAGAAAAACCGAGAACAATGGCAGCCCTAACAAGCCTCATGACCCGCTTTTGTGCGGGCAAGGACAACTGGTTGGCCCGTAGCAGCACCAGCGACCCAAGCACATCCAAAGTCAGGGATGGCAATGGTAAACCACGACGCAACAAAAACAAGCGTCGGAATAAAGAAGGTAGCCCAGATAACACGGCGGTAAACGCCGGATTCAGGGGCTCCCAACCAGGTCAGCGGAAAAAGCCTTTCAAAGGCAGCAGAGAAGGACAATCTGGCCTAAACAAAATTCTTGACAAACTCTGTTTGATTCACGGCACCCCAGACAAACCTACAAATCATACCCACAGAGAATGTTGGGTCTTCAAGCAGGCCGGTAAGCTAAACGCCGAAAACAAAGGGGAAGATACACCAAGCGAAGACGAGGATGAACCTCGCCAGCAAAGCGCCGGAGGACAGAAAAAGTTCCCACCAGAGGTTAAAACAGTAAATGTGATCCATGTGACAAAGAGGAGAAGCAAGCATGCACTCCGAGGCACACGCGCCATAGATCACTTTTGATTGTAGGGATCACGAGACAAATATCCGACACGAAGGACTGACGACCTTGGTGTTAGACCCAATAATAAATGGGTACCATTTCACACGAGTCCTCATGGACGGCGGCATTGATCTAAATCTGATATATCAGGACACAGTACGCAAAATGGGGATAGACTCGACACAAATAAGCCACAGTAATACTACCTTCAAGGGAGTAATACCAGGCCAAGAGGCCCTCTGTACGGGCTCTCTACTACTAGAGGTGGTATTCGGTTCTCCCGATAACTTCCGAAGCGAAAGGTTAACTTTTCACATCGCCCCATTCCGAAGTGGTTATCAAGCATTACTCGGACGAATAGCTTTTGCTCGTTTTAACGCAATACCGCATTATGCTTTTCTCAAGCTTAAGATGCCCGGTCCACGTGGCATAATCTCAGTTAGCGGAAATACCGAACGTTTCTTATGTATGGAAGAGGATGCGGCGGCTCTAACAGCCGTAAACTAGACGGCCTCACCAACCAGAAAAAATGGCAGGTCGTCCAGACCACGGACACGGTTAAACGAATTCGGCGTTCCATCATATATACATGAGATTGGTTTGATGATCAAACCCTCATAAACAATACCAGGGGCTTCCCGCGTGTAATCAGGGCCAGCCCAACTCAACTTGGCTTCTCTTGAATTTTGATAGTTCATTGATAATAACCAATTCTTCTTTTTGGCACGACAACTTTCACCTAAGTTCTTTCGTTTTATAGATGACAATCGTGCTACACCCGTCCAGGACATGACACAACGGAGACACAGGCGCAAACATGCAGCAGAGACCCGCCCAAAGGTTTCTTTTTAGATTAAGACCCTGCGTAAACCTTTTTTACTGTCTCTTGTTGCTCACATCCTCCGGATACTCCACACAATCGAGAAGGATGCTGGCGTTATTGGCATGTGGCCACGTCAGGATTTTGCACGTACCTGGACACATGGGGTTTCTTATTAAGGGCATTTTTTAGCCCGGTATATGTTATAAAGACTGAACACCTTAGGGAGTGTTCGGCGTCGCGAGTTTGGCCCTATATGCATCAGCTTCGAATCATGTCTTTGGTCAAATGTTGGGTTTGCCCGGCTCCCACATTTTGGTACCTTATGTTCCGTTATATCGGCTAAGGTAGCACTGGGAGAACTACTGCGATTTGCCCTGGTTCATCCGGATGAGCACCTCAGTAGAGAAAGCCGAAAACTGATTGTCATGATATAGCGAGAGACTGGTCAACCACTCGATGACTCATCGTAATCTTCGGGATTCCTCCGCATTAACGAAGGGCCGTTTCCCGGTCATGTACGTACGCGCCCCGTATTCGGACGAGCACAAAAGTACCAGGGGCTATATAGTATCCCCACCGTCAAACTCCTATGGCTAGGTGAAAGTGTTAAAGCAATATAGTCCGATTGCCTCGTTCGCTGTGCTATCACCTCCTTAATGGACCAAGACGTTGGATCAAGTGTGGATATGCATTTTCTGTGAACACCCCCGCATTATATGCGTGGAGGCGGAAGCCGACGACTGCAAACTTTCAGGTTATATACATATATATAAACGGCCGCACAGGAGGCATCATAGTACTTTCGGGCAAAAGTATAAATACAGCCTTGATAATTCAATAAAACATTGTTTTCACAATGGGAATACATGTCATTAGAACATAATATTCTTCGAGCACTGAGCCTCTATCGAACGAGCACCTTCAAGAACTTCTTCAAAGTAGTGGTCGGCAGCCACTCGGCCTACGGCCGAACCCTGTGTCGCAACAGTGGTGGCCTCCATCTCCGCCCAGTATGTCTTGACACGGGCAAAGGCCATCCGCGCACCCTCTATGCATGCCGATCTCTTTACATCATCGATGCGTGGCACAACACCAAGGAATTGTTGCACTAAACTGAAGTAGCTATTCGGCCTTGGCCCTCCCGGCCACAGGTGATCCACAACGGACCTCATGGCAAGTTCGGACAACCTATGGAGCTCGGCCCACTCGGCCATTCTCTCATTCAACAGCAACGGGTGGACTAGAGCGTGAAACTGTGACCAGAACAACTTTTCCACTTCGGGACCTTTCTGATCCTTGAAGTACTCGACCGCATCAGCAGCACTTGCAGCCAAATCCACGTAGGTGTCCGCAGAACTCCATAGCCGGTCCAGAGGAGCATACTTCGGATCTCCGAACTTAGTCCGCAACAAGAAGGGCTTCCCAGACACGATATCTGCAGCTTGATTTAGCTCCTCCTTCGTCGCTCTAATTTTGGAGCGGGCTTCCTTGGCAGCCACCAGGGCCTTCTCCAGGCCCGTCACCTTCGCCCGGTTTTCTTCTTCAAGAAGCTGGTAATGGTTAGCGGCATCTTTTAACTCTACAACCATCTTGGCTATTTTTTCCTTGCTCTCGCAATGTGCGGCCTGTTCGGCCCTTAACTCTCCGGCCACCTTTATAGTGGCTGCATTGCTACTCCTTGCTTGCTCCATGGCTCCACTACAAAAAAAGACACATCCATGACATTTTGGGCCGAACGATTTTTTTTCTGTCATACATATGACACTTCTATGACGATAATTGTGACAAAACCCGGTATCATCATAGATGTGGTGGGCTCCTACTTCTATGACAAAAAATCATGACAGAAAATGGGATTTTCGTCCTGGGCGGGCTGAAGACGCAGCTGCATGACATTCTTTGGGGCGTCCATGATGGAAAAAACCGTGGTAGAAGCGAGGGCGAGGAAAATTTCGGGGAGTTCCCGGTTACGGTGGGAGGTCGAGGGCCGAGCGATGCGCATTTCTCTCGTACACATATGCGCGTGTGTGCGAGGCGTTGGCTCTAACTGAACCCGAGCGAGGCGTTGGGCTCTAACTGAACCCGAGCGATTGGACTGCAGGCTACGCGTTACTGAACCCGAGCGATCGATCGATGGCTGTTAACTGAACCAGATCAAGTGATTCCTTCGCTACTGCTGCTAACTGAAGTTGATTGATGCTGCCTCTAGGATGAACAATGAGCGTTGCGGGGGTTTTTGGATGAATAGTGAGCGGTGGCGTTGCCTCTGGATGAACAGGACCCCGTGGTGTGGAGGGCTGGATGAACAGTAGACGGTGGAGGGGTGCCCGTGGAGGGGTGGTTGAACAGGACCCCGTGGTGTGGAGGGCTGGATGAATAGTAAATGGTGGAGGGGTGGTTGAACAGTAGCCGATGGAGTAGCGCGCCGTGGAGGCTAGATGAACAGGAGCCCATGGAGGCTGGAGGAGGTCGACGGTAGCCCGTGGAGGCTGGAGGAGGTCGACGTTGGAGATGAACAGTATCCCGTGGAGTCCCGTTTTGCGGTGCGCCACACCTCTCCCGATGAACAGGACCCCCAATTCGACCGTAGGAGGTCCGTTTCATCCGTTTTGCGGTACGCCACACCCCTCCCGATCAACAGGACCCCCGTTTCGACCGTAGGAGGTCTGTTTCCTCCATTTTGCGATACGCCACACCCCTCCCGATCAACAGGACCCCCATTTCGACCGTAGGAGGTCCGTTTCCTCCGTTCTGCGGTACGCCAGGCCTCGTTTCCATCGCCTGTTCCGTCCAAGCCCTCCCGATGAACACGACCACGCATTCCGTTCTGACCCAGCCGGTTGGCTCCCACGCGTTTCGTTGCCTCCCGATGAACACGACGCATTCCGTTGCCTCCCGATGAACACGACGCATTCCGTTGCCTCCCCATGAACACGACGCATTCCGTTGCCTCCCCATGAACACGACGACGACGCTGTTTCTCCATTCCGACCCAGCCATGTACACGAGCCCTGGCCGTAAGTATGCGCGAGTAGGCGTTCGAGACCCTGCCCGTATGTACACATACATGGCCGTATTTTCTTTCTTGCACCCTGGCCGCTGTACGTACGTGTACATGCTACGTGCGCGCCTCTACTACGACACGTGCGCGCCTCTACATCGACCAATATGTATGTACACGTTCGCGGCCAGAATGACAACGCTACGTACTCTTTGACCAAGTGGGTCCCGACTGTCAGGCACTTCCTTGCCTGCGAAGATATAGCTGGTGGGTCCCAGCAGTCAGGGGGGCAAATCGTTTTTTTTTGCTCGGACGCACTTCCTTGCATGCGAAGGTGTAGCTGCTGGGTCCCAGCAGTCAGGGGGGCGAATCGTCTTTTTTTGCCCGGACGCACTTCCTTGCGTGCGAAGATGTAGCTGGTGGGTCCCAGCAGTCGGGGGGGGGGGGGCGAATAATTTTTTTCCAGACGCACTTCCTTGCGTGCGAAGATGTAGCTGGTGGGTCCCAGCAATCAGGGGGGCGAATCGTTTTTTCCCGGACGCACTTCCTTGCGTGCGAAGATGTAGCTCGTGGGTCCCAGCAGTCAGGGGCCGAATCCTTTTTTCGTGAAATACGGTGGCCCGTCTGGTGGGTCCCCGCTGTCAGGTGGAGGAATAATTATTTTGCGCGTAATAAGGAGGCACTTCCTTGCGGCTGCCGTGGACCCATCTGTCAGCCTCTCCACGTACAGTCCACGTCCAATGGAAGTCGTTCCTTGACCACGTTGACCACGCTGCACCGAGAGCACCAGGGCGGTGGACAATGGTGAGGCCTAGGAAGGGGACGACACGGAGCCGGGGAAGACACGGCAGTGGATGCACACTCGGAGAGGAGTATGAGGGTTCACTGGTTCGGCTGCGCTGTCGTCGCCGCAGAATAACAAGGGGTGTGGGTGAGTGGAGGGATGGCCTGGCCAGCGGTGGGAGTAGTAGGGGGCGGTGAGGCCTCCACGGCAGCACAGCCGGACACGGGAGGCAAGAGCAGGCGGCACGACTGGGGCTGCTTTGGGCGGCTGGAGCAAGAAGACCAGAGGTTGAAGAAGCACGACGACCGTTGGATGGACATCGTACGGTCACTGCAGCTAGAATCGTTTATATTGACTAAGTTGACAAAGCCCTTGGTACGTCAACTTAGTAGGCCCACAGGTCAGCTTCCGAAACGGTGCGCCCCAGATGTCAGGGGGAGGAATCATTTTTGGGCGGGTGAAGCTAGAATATCCAGGATTGAAGAAGAAGCACGACATCCATTGGATGGACATCCAACGACCACTGCTGTTAGAACCATGTGTTGACTATAAGTTAACAAAGCCTTGCATACGCGTCAACTCTGTTTTTTAGGGGACACATCAACTTAGTAAGGCCAGAAGTGTGTGGCAGAGAACTTATAGCCCATTTGAGATTTGTAAGAATGTGTAGCCAATTTTTGAATTCTAATGGAATTTACTACGGCCCATTTAGAGTTTGTTAAAAGTACAGCCCATTTCAACCAACCGTTCAAAACAGAATTCAATAAAATTTTCCACATTTTGATGGGATCCAAAATATTTTTATCCTGAAATTTCTAGTCAGATTAAATACAATTTCAATATAAATTTATATTACGTAAAAATCCAACGAAACATTGCGCTCGCAACAATTAATGAAATTAAAATTTTCAATATCCAAAAATAATATTTTATAAAGTAATCACATGTTTGGTGCATTTTTTATAGTTACTGCCCAGTTTTTATAATTACATCCCATTTATTATTTCTTAAAGCCCATTTTCTTGTTAAGCCTAATGCATCCCTCCTAGGAAAGATTTGCAGCCCAGCGGGGCGGAGAATAACAACTTGACCTTGCCTGGGTATTCCTAAAAAATGTATAGCTGGGCTAGCCATTTTCAGCTTGAAAAAAATTAATATCTGGGCTGGATATCTGGCCTGGGCTAGACGGGCCACAACCCGCCCAGTTAATACCTGCAGCGATGTTTTCGTTGTTGTTCAGAGGAGAAAAATTAATATCTGGGCTAAACATCGAAAAACTCTGCAGTGCTCACACCTCAAAAACACAAATACTGCTCAAGCTGCTTGGTCCCAGCTGTCGGCCGCTTCTTGTGCAATTCTCTCGTTTATTGACTACTAGATAGGTTGACAATGGTGTGAGACCGTGATGTCAGGAAACCATGAGGAAGCGAAATAAATTATAGTTTATTATATACATATATAATAAGGAGGCACTTGCGTACGTGAGGCTATGGACCTGGTGGGTCCCCATTGCCATCCTCTCCAAGTAAAGTCATCTCCTCGCCCGCGCGCGCTTTCCGCCCGAAACAGTCAGCGCCGCCCGCCCTGCTTCCTGGTGCAGGCGATTGCTCTGCCTTCAAATGACACAAGTGCCGTTCGTCCGTCCATCTTCCGCCCACATTAATGATACACGGTTGCCGAGGCGGCTACTCCGGTGCCACACGTTCGTCCCTCCGCCTTCCCACCATTGCTATATAAACTGCTGCACCGGGCATAGCCGCAGTCATCCGCATTCGTCCCCTTTCTCCTGTCCACACCACTACTGCCCAGCATGGCTTCCTCGCGCTCCAGCACTCTTCGGGACGGGCCGACGATGGACCACAAGGAGATGGCAGCCATTGCCGCCGACCGGCTGGCCGGCAGGCAGCCGGAGGACGAAGACGTCCCAATGGAGAACATGGTAGTCGATAATCCAGCACCACCCCCCTCCTCCGCGCCATCCTCGCTGGTGCATTGCACCATGACCATCGGCGAGGCCCGTGCCCAATATATGGACAGGGTGAGGCAGATGCGTGAGGAGCAGTTCCGGGAGGCGCAGGCCGACGCCGCCTACAACCACCATCTCCTCCAGGAGCACCTGCAGGTAGAGGAGCAGACCGCCGCGGAGCGGGCGGAGCAGGAGGTGCTGCTCGACTCATATCGCTCCACCCACAAGGGCCGCCTCGAGCGCTGGCGGTACCGCATGCGGGTGGCGGAGGCTGCGGCCGCCTACAAAGAGGCTAGCAAAGAGGGCGATGAAGCAGGCGAGGCGCTGTTTGGCTAGACCGAGGACGAGGCAGAGGACAATGCCGGCTCCGACGAGTCCCCGCTCCACTAGCGTCGACGAGGCCCTGCTCCTCCGAGGCAACGCGGCACCAACAACGAGGCAGAGGACACCGCCGGCTCCGCCGAGGCCCCGCCCCGCCAACAACGAGGCAGAGGACATCGCCGGCTCAGCCGAGGCCCCACCCTGCTGGCAACGTGGGGGAGGATTTCCACCGCTTCACCGAGGCGCCGCCCGCCGGCAACGAGACAGAGGACATCGTCGGCTCCGCCGAGGCCCCGCCCCGCTGCCAACGAGGCCGCGCCACACAGAAAACGAGGAAGAGTAGAACACGGTAGGTCGCCGCCGCTCGGGTCCAACTAAGGCCACCGCTGCTACCCTCCAGTTGTAGCCAAGCTAGGCGGGTTGACCATTGACGGCCGGTTAGCTTCTTGGCGGCAACGTGGAGTCGGAGAGCTGCGCTGGAGAAGAATGCTGCTTCTACTTAACTGCTGGTGCAGTTGGCTGACTGACACGTGGGTCCAACAAGCCACATGTCAGTTACGCAACTGCACCTGCAGTTAAGTCACTGAAGCTTCTGTTTGGCTCAGCGGGACACAAGTGGGTAGCTTCGGTTAATTAATTATACCTCCAGCGCACCCCTTTTTAGTTGAAGAATGTATGAAATGTAATGAAATCCGGCATGTTTATATGAAATCCGACCGTGTATGAATGAATTTATTTCGATTAGTTCGAATTCCTGTATCACTGGCATTGGATGAACATGCAAAACAATACGTACTAGCATTATTCCCAGGGTGATCACCTCGTTTGCAGCAGTTTCACATGTACTCCCTCCGGTCCTTTCTAGTCTGCATACAAGTTTTGTCTGCAGTCAAAGTATCTCTACTTTGACCAATCTTATACAAAAAAGTATGCACTTTCACAATGTGCGAAGTAAAAAGGAACAGAAGGAGTACAAAGAGTTTGAGCAGCTTTTTAGCGTTTCTGTACATTGCAATCAAACACACAGGCCTGACAATTCATAGAGAACATTCAAAACAATCGATGATTATGCATCTCAGCGACTCACATGTCAAAGGCAATATTTACTTCACAACTAAAGAATAAAGAAAAAATTGATCGACACTGCTGACAGCAAAGGGCGTCCCATTCAAAAATATCAAACGCATGTCTTGCTAAAATCAATGAGCAAAATTTGACAAGGTTGTCCCATTCCAAAATATCAAATGCCTACGATTGTGGAATGGGTAGGGTTTGCCATCAGTTAGGACATTGACATGGCACCTCGTGCTAAATAAACCAGTTGTTCTTTTTGCACAGTTTCCACCAAAATCAACCAAATTCGTGCGTGGCTTGTATGATTTCGCCCTTATATGTTGCAATGCCTCGAACTTATCGGCACCTCCTTTCTTGTGGTGGAAATGAATGATTCGATGTATTCATGAAAATTTTGTGCAGTTCCCACTGAAATCAAGCTGAGCACCCTTGTTTGCACAAATACAAAGAAGTGATTAGTATAAAGCAAACTGTATTATGAATTGACAGTTTCAACAGGCACATACATGGTCCATGTAGAGCACACTTTTAGAAAAATGGAACTCACCAGAAAGAATCCTAGAACAACATTGTATTCGCGCATCACAGCAAAAAATGGAGATTTGTCAGTCCTTCTGAGCTGAAGTTAGTTTGGTCTTGTGGGGAGTAATGTAACCATCCTTCAACTGCTCCTTCTGATGAGAAGATAGACAGGGCTTCTTCATCCTGGCATAATCGGAACTAGTCACTTCACGGACATATTTAAAACATGTGACTACTAAACATAATCGGAACACTATTCTTCTTCAGAGGAAGATGATCCTGTTGTGCAAAGACAAGATGACTACTAAATGCTAGCATCCCTGTTTGCTCGAAAAAAAGGAAAGGAAATATTTAAAATAACATAGATGAAGCACTTCTCAAGGACAATACCACTTTTTCATGACGGTATCTAAATAGTAGCACAACACCAATAGAGATGACAAAGCTCAATCATATGGATGAAATCAGTGGGTGAGTACCAACCTTTGTCAGGAGGCTTATTGTGTAGAGCATACAGATGAAGCACTTCTCCGGAACCATCTGTTGCTATCTACGGTGGTGGCCATGCTTACTATATACTCCTTGATTAGTTTAATGTTTCCAACATCTTCTTGTGTTGTTCCACTAAAATATATGGTATCTTCAAAGAAGATCCATGTTTGCACAAGTAGAGATAATTACATATTACATTAAGAGTGGCATCAAATCAGTGGCAAAACAATTGCTCGTTCCAGCCATAGCAATAAATTAAGATGCAAAACTATATCATTACTTGTGTCATCACAGTTCCAGTGCTTCATTACAGCACCGGGAGTTGATTTTTGTTTTTCTTCCGCTTGTTCTTCCCCTTCATCACTTGGTTCAATAACAGACAAGCTTCGCCTTCAATGTAAGATTTGGCATGTCAATTAGGGAGCACAAGTATAGTACTAAACTTAATTTTCTGATGAAAGTGGCAAAATACAGGCCAGCAGTTGTGAAATATCCTTATCTTACCTCAATGGGATATTACGGTGCACATACAGATTGGAAGTCTTGTCTCCATTTGTGCAGTTCACTAAAATCAAGCAACATTATCGTACAAGTAGCACAACATATGAAAGCACACTGCAGAATCATGTGAAAGAAGGCTAGTACTGACCTCTCATGATGCGGAATTCAAACAACTCACAAGAAGAAGATCTGAACCAAATTCGCCTTAACGGATAGGAAGTAAGATCTCCTCTTGTGCAGTTCCACTAAGATCAAGCAATCAAGCAACGTTGTCGGTGTGACATTTTGGTTGAACTGCACAAAACACTCTTAAAACAAAAGTGTTTTGTGCAGTGCAACAAAAGGTCACAATGGCAACGAGGTGAAGTAGATAACCCTGTTTACACAGAGGTGCAAAGGAAACAATTAGTGGTCAATAACGGTGGATGACACAGAAGCCAACAAAAAGAAGCATCTACCTTATCTAAATGGGAAAGAAAGCAAGACAGTAGCATTTCTCAAACGGTGGCATTGATTAATATTAACATAGAGATTATATTAACAATAAAATTCGTTAAACATGTAATTTGCTTTTAACTGTGGCATTGCATCAATTTTCCAGCGGCATTATTAGAGGGTGTTTGTTTACAGGGACATTTTGGTGTAGGGACTAAAAAAACTCCGTGTCAGTCCCATCTAAACCAAACAGGAGGGACTTTTAGGGACTAAAAGTGGGCATTTGGGACTAAAGAAAGAAGACCCCGAGGGAGTCTTTTTGGGACTTTTTCCAACAGTTGCCCCTGCCACGCATCGCACCTTGTCTCTATTAGTTCATTACTAGGGGTAACATGGTCTTTTAGCATGTCATTTAATAACCTCTAGTCCATGTTTAGTCCCTGGAACCAAGCAGGTAGGGACTAGGGAGTTTTTAACCAAACAGGGCCTTAGATTAACAACAGCTAATGAGTTGCACGGGACAGTGGACGCACCAGCACCATGTGCATCTACCGATGTACTGTGGTCATGCACAGTCTGTTGCAACAAAGAACAAACAACCAAGGAGCATATTTGTGTTGGTCCCAGTTTTGTTATCTTTAGACACCTTTCCCTATGTGAGCGCAGCAAATCTAGTCCTGCTCAAACTCTACAGCCTTGTCCCTTCCTTTCCTTTTTGAACTAGTGCTTTCGCCCTTCCTTTCCTCTTTGAACCACGTCCTAGATTTATGCGATACAACTTTCCCCACAACTTTCCCCCATTCCTTTCCTCTTTGAACCACGTCCTAGATTCATGCTATACAACTTTCCCCCTTCATTTCCTCTTTGAACCACGTCCTAGATTCATGCTATATACAACTTTTCCCACAACTTTCCCCCACTCCTTTCCTCTTTGAACCACGTCCTAGATTCATGGTATACATGCAGCTAGAGCAATGCATGTGGAGTAAGTAAATTACACCTTAAGGTTCTTGGGGCGTGGTTCGGTGGGCAACGGGACGACGACGAAGAAGAAGGGGTTAGAGGCCCTCCCGCGGCGCCGCTGGGTGGAAAGTGAACAGCTACGTCGGTAGTCCCTCGCCGACGGTGACAGTGTTAAGCCCCCTTCCCTTCCCGGCGGACGGATCCTGCAACGAGGGGAGAGAGAGGCCAACGAAGTCTTGTTTAGATCTGGAGAGGGCGAGAGAGTGTGAAGAGAGCAACTACAAGTGCTGAGGCTCCAGCGGGAGAGGGCGAGAGAGTGTGAAGAGAGCAACTACAAGAGCTGAGGCTCCAGCGTGTATATATATACTGGAGAGAGAGTGTGAAGCGTGCAAACCCTAGAAAACATTTTGACCAATCAAAGAATCCTCCTGGCACAAATTATGCTCTAGTGTAGTTATCGAACCCGAGACCTCAAGTTTGATGAGCGAACAGGCTAACCAGCTACACAACCCTCCCGTTATGTTCAACGAGAGGGAAATAATCTTTTATACATTCCTGCATCGTGTGACAAGCATGCCGTGTTTTTGTGTGTGTGGGAGTCATTGGGATTTCAATCATAATCGTGTCATGTGGCTTTGGTGGTAAGACTATCCACAGTGGTGCAGAAATAATGCAGCCTTAGTCACCTTACCTCTCTCCACGTAGTACGTTGGGTCCCACCAGTCAGAGGGTGAAACAAACAAATTAGTAAGAAAAATTAAAAGCGCTAGCAGTGTTTCTTACCTCACACATCTCGCTACTGCTCGGGAACACTGTCCAATTGATCCCTCTGTTCGCTCATGTACTATTTTAAGTGAATCCTTATTATAACATGCACACAAATTTTGGGCACTTGTATTCGACTTAAGTCAGTGTGCCACCGTATCTCGTATACTTACTACTCCCTCCGTCTAGGTGTAATAAGTCACGTTAGAAGGTGCAACGGGACCAAGGGGTGTGTGTGTGTGTGTGTGTGTGTTTAACATCATGTGTGTGTTAGAGAGAGCGATAGATCGACCTACTCCTACAGAGAGATGTTGTGTAGTGTACAATTTTAGCCGCGAGAGTCGGTGCATCCTCTCATTTCCGGGCGTGTTTGGTAGGGACATGCAGACAGCTGCCACACCCGCTCCTGACGAGCCTGGCCCACCCAAAGCCCCTCCATCGCCCGCGCGCTTCCCGCCCGAAACGGTCAGCGCCGCTCCAAAGAATTGGTACCGCATTCATGCCCGGGCAGAGCGGATGCGACCTCTCACTGGCGCAAGAGTGATGGTTGCTTTGTCCGTCCAACTTACTGCTGGGTCTATGTGATTTGATGGCTCATTGGTCTTTATTACTGAGGTGGTAGGACTGCTGGATGTCCCATGCTTTCGGCGAAAGGAGGTCTACTAGATTACAATTTTCTCCATTCTTACAGCGGAGGCGTGCAAGAGCAGTGAAAACACGCAGGCTCAGTGATTACATGGCCCACCTCACACTATCACCGTGCGACACCTAACTCTTTACATAGTACTCCCTCCGTTCCTAAATATTACTAGATGAGTCCCCACGCATTGCCGCGGAACAATGATATATCTCTCTGCGCAAAATTATCGATTTCATAGAACTAAAAAAAACTCTATAACCGCATGAAAAATGTGGTAGCCAAACTAAATAAACTCCCATCATCATTTAGATCATCCCACGTAAGGAAAAAAGATCAACCAACTCCTACTGCATAATGGGATTATATTTTTCTTTTTGACATGTTAATGGGACTTAAAAGCTCACTTACATGCATGCTACCAGTGCATGCTTGCATGCAGACATGTTGATGTGATTTAAAACCCACTCACATGCATGTGCCACGGTATTTCTGCATGCTTGCATGTGGCTTAGTGCGGAGCCTCTCAACGTCTAGATCAGGCGGCCATTATGGATTGATTTACTTCATCTAACGGCTACATCAATTTTGATGATGTGGCTCAAGGAGAGGATAGAGAATTCCTAGTAGTGGGGGCTAGCTATTACTAGTAGATAAGTCTTTGTAGAGATTCCACTACATACGGAACAAAATGAATGAATCTACACTTAAAGTGCATCTATATACATCCGCATGTGGTTCATGGTGAAATCTCTACAAAGACTTATATTTAGGAACGGAGGAAGTACTAGTATAGTACGTACTGTAATTTATCAGCGAGATAAATTTGTACAATGCTATGAAGCTTCCAAAATATTAACCTTGCGATTGGCTCTTCGCCTCTTCGGGAAGTCGAGCAATAATGGTAGTGTAGTATATATCGTTCTGGCTATATGAGACTGAATGAATTGCTGCACGTCCACCACGTGGGCGAGGGTCGAGGGGCGAGGGAGAGTGCTACATACGGAGCAAAATGAGTGAATCTACACTCTAAAATATGTCTATATACATCAGTGTTTGGAGTATGTACTAGTAGTTGATATTGAAATATACTAAAGGACATATATGTTCCAAACAATATGATATAATCTCTATAACCAAGGTAGTAGGGACGAGGAGTAAACAGAGGGAGTAGTAAATTTTTCTCCTCGTCCTGCGAGCCACCGCGCGCATGGGCGAGGGAGCGGGCGTAAGGCGGAGCAAGCTTCACCTCATCCTGCGAGCCACCGCGCCCGTGGGTGGGGAGACGACATACTAAGCAAGCTTCTTGTCGTTCTGCGAGTTGACGGGACATATCAAAAGTACTCCAGTGTATAGAGCCTTGCCTCTAAGGTAGGCCCCACATGGTTTGCCTGTTTTTTAACATAACACGTCAAGTCGCAATTTGTTTGTTCACCCGTGGTAGACGATCCTCCCTCCACCAAGTGGACAACCAGTACACGTGCCAAATTACCACGTGGGCTGCCTTTTTCATACAGAAATAAGCTCCACCGTGTACCCGCGCGGGTGTGGTTCGGAAAGAGATGAGAGTACGTGCGCCATGCATGCACCTCTTTTCTTCGTGCACGTCCCCCACCTACGTGGGTGTGTGTGAGAGATACAAACCGCGTTCGTGAGTGTTTTTTGTTTTGGGGTGGGGGTGGGATGGGGGTTGATTTCGTGAATTATTTGTGGAAATATGTGTCGATGACATCTCAAGCAAAATTTTGCATGCAATGTGTGTGAAATGGAGGCCTATCCATATCATACATAGAGGGTCGGGCAATCCACGAGAAGAGAGGGAGGGGTCCTAGCTATCGATAGAGTCAAAGAGAGGATCAAGTGGGTGGGTGCAAGATCGATGAAGAGAGCCATCGAAATTGTGTGTGTGTGCAAGTCAAAGATATAGGGCGACTGGCCTACCGGAACGTTAGAGGGCACATGTCAAGTTTGTGTGTGGCAGGGAGACATGACTAGAGCGCTCAATGTATCGGTGTGTGTGGGGGGAGGGGGTGGGGGGAGGGGTAGGCAGAGGCCTAACTATAGAGGTAGAACGACTCGTATATGTGTTGAGAAGGAGAGACCCAGCTATGTCTTGAGGAAGATCGGTCGACATCCATACATAACTGAAGGACGGGAAATATGATGGGACAGAGAGAGAGAGGAGAGAGAGAGAGGGAGGGAGAGGGAGGGAGAGGGGTAGAGTGCTGGATGGGTGATGGAGTTGCTTCTCGAAGATGGTGGGAGAGGCCTACTAGACAAACTGAGGGTGGAACTGCAATGTTATCAATAAGAGTGGGGATGTGTTTCTGTGTGTGCCTGTGCGTGATAGATCTGTCGAGACGCATCCATGGATGATGAAGGGGAACCATGTGTTTGGTAAGCAAATCTAACTAGATTGGTAGATCAATTGTTGTTTGTCGGAGGAAGGGAGAGACACAACTAATGAGGTAGATCGATTGACGTGTGGGTAAAAACGAGTTATAAGGACCTAGCTAGCTATATGTATAGCGAGAGATCGGTTGGTGTATGCCCATTTGTTAGAGGCAAATAAGGCCCAGCGAGACGGATAGACAGAGAGAATGGAGCTAGGAGGTGGTGCGAGAGGCCCAACTACTAGCTAGATAGGGGGACGAGTGTGCGGTTGTGAGGTCGATGAAAAGAGGGGCGAGAGTTTACACGTGTGTCTGACCGTATGAGAGACACGAGGCAAGGACACATAAAGGAGGAGATTGAAGGTGTGTGTATGTTGTAGGCAGGCATCGCTGGAGAGGTTTATCGATCGGTGTGTGTCGGAAAGGAGTTGTGGAGACTCTCGGAGAACGACCTAAAGAAAAAAATGAATGTGCCTGGTGGATAGAATGCCGAGGGAGGGGGAGGGCGAGGAGGGCGTGTGCATGCACGAGAGAAAGTTAGTGGTAGCTACAAAGGTTAGAGGATTGTGTGGGTGTAAGAGACTAACAAAGATCATAATTTGATATGAAAGCGGATTCATATATTTGAATAGGAGATCATAGTGTTTTAAACATTGCATGCATGGATATAGCGGTGATACACGTCCTGTGCACATGTTATACCATAATGTGATAATGCATGGCGTTTGCAACTCACAGCTAAATGCCGAACAATCTAAACCATACTATACATCAAACAATCTCACATTTTATTCGAATTTGTGATAATGTGTGGCGTTTGCAGCTTACAACTAAATATCGAACAATCTAAACAATACTATATATTGAACATTCTCACATTTTATTTGAATTTGTGGTAATGTGTGGTGTTTGCAACTCACATCTAAATACTTGTAGGCGTAGGGGGCGGGGCACCATACATAATGTGATAAACACATTATACATATGAGACATGGTTTAGATTATGAATATCTAGCTAGAGCTAGAAATGTAATGTGATTTGAAATCAAAATAAAGTGGATTCAAAAAAAATCTAGTTCGAGTTCATATAGTACACATAGTTCATATGTAACTCGAGACTAATCATGTGGTGTGTTGTGAAGATAATACACAAACGATGGTTTAACTTGACAATAATGATGATTGTAGATCTTACTAAAACAGAGAAACGAATTCAAATGCTTTGACTTCACAACAATCATTACTGTAGATCTTATTCAAATAGAGAAACAAATTCAAATTTAGTTCATATTGAAGCGGTAGTATATACGTTTGGAATGCACTAAAACATTCATTTGAGTAGTAGGTTGCATGCATTATACACGTAGCGAAATATTTTAATTGAACATAACATGAATTCAAAGTTTTGAATGACATTTGTAGTGCGCATTGATTTGGTACAGTACACGTTAGGCTTCTCCGGAAATTTCAACCCGCGCCTTGTTAGCCCGAAATATTTAAGATATATCTTTGTCTCGTTGTGCTCCGACAACTCCCTCCATCTCAACGCGCGCCTTGCTATTCCGAAATTACAACACGCGCGAAAGCTCCCACCTCCTGTGAAATCCCGACACATGAAATGCCCGTGGTACCCCTGAACCGAAAGAACCACCTCAAATTGGTGGGGGTACTTTCGTAACTTACCCCACATTTCGGACAAGCGCGTCTCTAAGCCATGGTTCTCCACTGCCATCCCATCCGCCCACCCATTCATACACCGAGGCTATGAAAACCTGCGATGAAACCCCACACCCTGCTCCATCCGCCACCCAGCCGGAGCCTCTTCCCCGACGACGTCGTCCACTGCAACACCTCGACATCCCTCATCCACCGTATCGGATGAGGATCCGTCATCGATCTCATCATCCCGCCGGTTCAGCCACCCCGTCCTCCACCTCCAAGGAGCTGCCCCGATGTTCCCCTCGTCTTTCGCGCCACCTCCATTCCCACACCACCGTCTTCACCTGCACCATCAGAAGAGCATCATCATCACCGTTTCCTCGGATGAAGTTGCGGCCTAATCGGCGCCACCAAAGAGGTTGTACACTAATCGTCGCATTTTCATCTTGATTCGATCTCACGGTGCTGCCGGCGCTCGGTCCCGAGCCGACACGGCGCGGCTCCATCCACGGCGGTGTCGCCGGCCACTTCCTCCATGACGTCGCTCCCTCGGCGGCAACGTCCACATCAGTAGGAGTTGCTGCTGCTTTAGCTCTCACTCGCGCTGCTGCTCTGCTCTTGCTTTCGGTCCCCTGCCTGGTCTGCTATTGCTATTGCTCTTGCTCGCGCTGCTGCTCTCGCTCTTGCTCTTGCTTGCGATGCTGCTCCAATTTAGCTACACTTCACTCGACTGAATTGACTTTTTGGTCAGTAGATTTTCAGGGGGTGAGGGGGGGGGGGCTCGCCGGGGTGAAGGAAGAACCAAGGCAGCGGAGAGAGGGGCTCCCTGGAGAGGTACCCCACTATCTTTCTTAGGGTTCAGGATGGGGCGGTGGTCGCCGGCGGTGGCATGGCGTTGGCGGGGCGGTGGCGTGGGGATCACCGGAGAAAAAGCTCGGCACGGGGGGGCCTAGAGGGATGGCCGGGGCGGCGGCGGACCGGCGGTGGGGAGTGTTTTCGGGGTGGGCGGGGTGGCGCACCGCTGGCCGCGGGCGGCGGGGGGCTGCTGTTTGGCCGGTGGTGGCTGGTGGCTCAAGGGGGTGGAGGTTGAAGATGAACCGCATTCCCTTGATTTCGTATCCAACGGCTGCAAAATTGACTGACCAGCGACGAAAAAGTCAGTCGACCGACGTGTAGCCTCACCTTGCTAGTGCGTTCAGTTTCGACAGCAAAATTCAGTTTCGACAGCAAAATTCAGTTTCGATAGTTAAGTTCAGTTTCGACAGTTAAGTTCAGTTTCGACAGTTAAGTTCAGAGATGAGCGGCTGATGTATTTTACATCTAGCACTTTGTGGTTATGTATTTTACTTCATGTATTGGAGATGCTATTAGAATTCCTCTCAGGTTAACGTTGTTCGTTGTCTCTCTTGTCCTGTGAGGGAGTCCTGGATTAGGGGGTGTTCGGATAGCCGGACTATACCTTCAGCCGGACTCCTGGACTATGAAGATACAAGATTGAAGACTTCGTCCTGTGTCCGGGAGGGACTTTCCTTGGCGTGGAAGGCAAGCTTGGCGATACGGATATGCAGATCTCCTACCATTGTAACCGACTCTATGTAACCCTAACCCTATCCGGTGTCTATATAAACCGGAGGGTTTTAGTCCGTAGGACAACATACACATCAACAATCATACCATAGGCTAGCTTCTAGGGTTTAGCCTCTCCGATCTCGTGGTAGATCTACTCTTGTACTACCCATATCATCAATATTAATCAAGCAGGACGTAGGGTTTTACCTCCATCGAGAGGGCCCGAACCTGGGTAAAACTTCGTGTCCCTTGCCTCCTGTTACCATCCGGCCTAGACGCACAGTTCGGGACCCCCTACCCGAGATCCGCCGGTTTTGACACCGACATTGATGCTTTCATTGAGAGTTCCTCTGTGTCGTTGCCGTCAGGCTTGATGGCTCCTACGATCATCAATGGCGATGCAGTCCAGGGTGAGACCTTCCTCCCCGGACAGATCTTCGTCTTCGGCGGCTTCGCACTGCGGGCCAATTCACTTGGCCATCTGGAGCAGATCGAAAGCTATGCCCCTGGCCGTTAGGTCAGATCTGGAAGTTTAAACTACACGGCTAACATCCGCGGGGACTTGATCTTCGACGGATTCGAGTCACTGCCGAGCGCGCCGCACTGTCATGACGAGCATGATCTAGCTCTACCGCCGAACAGTGCCCTGGAGGCCGCACCCGCATCGGCTTCGACCCTTAATTCGGAGCCAACTGCGCCGATCAAGGATGGGTGGTTGGACGCCGCCTCGGGGGCTGTGATCCCAACGGCGATCGAGCCGAACACCAGCCCCGCACTCTGCGAGAGTCGTGACTCCAAGGAGCCGGACTCCTCTCCGGACTCCGAACCCTCCACGCCCCTGCCGATCGAATCCGATGGGGCACCGATTATGGAGTTTACTGTCGCAGACATCTTTCAGCACTCGCCTTTCGGCGATATTCTGAAGACACTGAAGTCTCTCTCTTTATCAGGAGAGCCCTGGCCGGACTACGGTCGGCAAGGTTGGGATTCGGACGATGAAGAAATTCAAAGCCCACCCACCACCCACTTTGTAGCCACTGTCGACGATTTAACCGACATGCTCGACTTCAACTCCAAAGACATCGACGGTATGGATGCCGATGAAGGAGACGATGAAGAACCAGCGCCTATTGGGCCCTGGAACGCCACCTCGTCATATGACGTATACATGGTGGACGCACCAAAAGATGACGATGAGGAGCGGAAGGACGCACCGAAAGCTTGTTCCCTCGAAAAGAAGTCAAAGCGGCGATGCAAGCGCCGCCCCAAATCCCGCCTCGACAGAAATAGTAATCATACAGACCCAGCGCTGGAGCAGGGCGAACCGCTGCCGGACAACGGCAATCCGGATAATCTAACCGAACAAACAAATCCTATCAAGGCTAATGGTCCGGACAACATAACGCCGGACAGGCACCCGGAGCAGCAGACTGCCCGTAAAAGGCTTGTTGCCACCGCGAGGTGTCAGAAAAAGCAGAAGCAAAGGCTCAAAGCCGCGCAAGACACACTCCAAATCAGATGGAGTAAAATACTCAACACTGCAGCAAGGTATGGCGACAATCGCCCCTCCAAGAGCTACCCAAAGTGGAAGCTGCTACCCGAATTCGATGAGGAGGCCTCAGAACCCCCACAACCAAATATCAAAGCAGCCACCTGGTCAGATAGACGATCCCTCTACCAACACAGATCGGCATACAACACCGCTCACAATACAATACGCGACCCATGCGAGGGCTCGCACCCAAAGGACGGCGCAACAAGATCCATCTATGGACCACGCAAGCGCGCCCCAGCATACAATGCAACACAACAAACATCCAAACAACACGGTACACCCAGCTATAGGGGTGCCGCACACCCCCTATGTTTCACCAACGAGGTGCTGGACCACGAATTTCCAGAGGGATTCAAGCCCATAAACATAGAGGCATATGACGGAACAATAGACCCTGCGATCTGGATTGAGAACTACATCCTTCATATCCATATGGCTCGAGGAGATGATCTCCACGCCATCAAGTACCTACCCCTCAAGCTCAAAGGGCCAGCTCGTCACTGGCTCAAAGGCCTACCTGAAAGCTCCATTGGAAGTTGGGAAGAGCTCGAAGACGCCTTTCGGGCAAATTTTCAAGGGACTTATGTCCGACCTCCGGATGCAGACGATTTGAGTCATATAACTCAACAGCCCGGAGAGTCAGCCCGAAAGCTTTGGAACATGTTTCTTACTAAAAAGAACCAGATTGTCGACTGTCCGGACGCTGAAGCCTTGGCAGCTTTCAAGCATAGTGTCCGTGATGAATGGCTCGCCAGACACCTCGGCCAAAATAAGCCGAGAACGATGGCCGCACTAACAAACCTCATGACCCGCTTTTGCGCGGGTGAGGACAGCTAGCTAGCCAGATGCAACACCAGCGACCCCAGTACATCTGAAGTTGGAGATGGAAACGGGAAATCACGGCGCAACAGCAATAACAAATGCCGGAATAAAGAAGACAGCATGAAGGGCACGACAGTAAATGCCGGATTCAAAAGCTCCCGGCCAAGTCAAAAGCCGCCCCCTAAAGGCACCAGTGATGAATTGTCCAGCCTCAACAAAATTCTGGACCAAGTATGTCAGATTCATAGTACCCCTGGTAAACCTGCTAATCATACCCACAGAGAATGTTGGGTCTTCAAGCAGTCCGGCAAGCTCAACGCCGTACACAAGGGGGAGGATACACCAAGTGAAGACGAGGACGAGCCCCCCAAGCAAGACACGGGGAACAAAAGAAATTTCCACCAGAAGTCAAAACAGTAAACGTGTTATACGTAATCAAGGGAAAAAACAACGCGGCACTCCCAGGAAAATATACCCAAGTGCCTGTCACCACGAAGTCCTGCCACTGGTCATCTCAACCGATCACTTTCGACCATCACGATTACTCAGCAAGTATCCGACATGCAGGATGGGCTGCCCTGGTATTAGACCCAGTAATTGGCGGATATCACTTCACAAGAGTCTTGATGGACGGCGGAAGTAGCCTAAGCCTAATATATCAGGATACAATCCGCGGGATGGGGTTAGACCCAACACAAATTCGCCATAGCAATACTCCCTTTAAAGGAGTAACGCCAGGCCCAGGGGCTCGTTGTACGGGCTCCCTCCTACTACAAGTTATATTTAGCTCCCCCGAGCATTTAACTTTCCACATCGCTCCGTTTCAAAGTGGCTATCAAGCACTACTCAGACGCGAAGCTTTCGCTCGCTTTAATGCAATACCACACTACGCCTCCCTCACACTCAAGATGCCCGGTCCACGTGGCATCATTACAGTGCACAGAAATATCAAGCGATCTCTGCGTGCCGAAGAGAGTGAGGCTGCCTTGGCAGTCGCACACTAAAGGCGCCCGGACAAGCGAAAGCATCCAATAGGTCATCAAGACCTCAGATACAACTAATCAAGTCCGGCGCTGCTATTTATACAGAATAAGTGGTCACACCCCTATTTGTCAATACAAGGGGCTCAATGCGCGTAGACAAGTGGCAATTTCTTATCATCTTGAAATATACATGGTTTCTTTAAAAACTATCTTTTTGCACAACAACTTTTTCACTTAACTTCCTCTCTTTTACAGACGATCATCGTGCTACACCCGTCTAGGATACGGCACAACGGAGACACAGGCGCAGACGTACAACAGGGACCCGCTCCAAGGATTCTTTTTAGATTAAGACCCTGCGTAAACCTTTTTTATTGTCTCTTGTTGATACATATCCACCGTTGAGAAGGATGCTGACGTCTTGGCATGTGGCCATGCCAGAACAATGCACGTACCTGGACACGAGGGGCTTCTTACAAAGGCCACTATTTAGGCCCGGTTTATACCACAAAGACCGAACACCTTAGGGAGTGTTCGGCGTCGCGAGTTTGGCCCTATATGCATCAGCTCCAAATCATTGTCTTTGGTCAAATGTTGGGTTTGCCCGGCTCCTGTGTTTTGGTGCCTTACGTTCCGCCTTGTCGGCTAAGGTAGCACCAGGAGAACTACTGCGATTGTGCCCTGGTTCATCCGGACGAGCACCTCAGTAGAGAAAGCTGAAAAGTGACTGTCATGATATAGCGTGAGACTGGTCAACCACACGATGACCTGTGGGAATGTTAGAATTCCTTCGCCTTAACGAAGGGCCGTTTTCCGGCCAGGCATGTAAGCACCCCGTAATCGGGAGAGTGCGGAGCCACCAGGGGCTATCTAGTAGCCCCACTGTCAAACTCCTATGGCTAAGTGAAAGTGCTAAAGCATTATAGTCCGGTTGCCTCGCTCGCTCCGCTATCACCTCCTTAATAGGACCAAGACGTTGGGTTAAGTGTGAACGCGTGTTTTTGCGAGCACCTCCGCATTATATGCGTGGGGGTTGAAGCCGACGACTGCAATCTTTCTGGTTATACACATGTATACATAAACGACCGCCCAGGAGGCATCATATTACTTTCAGGCAAAAGTATAAAAATAGCCTTATAAAAATTTATAAAAGCATTTCGCTTACAATGAGATTACATATCACTCAAACATAATATTTTTTGAGCACTGGGTCTCTATCAAACGGGCACCCTCAAGAACTTCTTCAAAGTAGTGCTCAGCAGCCTTTCGACCTATAGCCGAATCCCGCGCTGCAACATTGGTAGCATCCATCTTCGCCCAGTATGCCTTAACACGGGCAAAGGCCATCCGTGCACCCTCTATGCACGCCGACCTCCTCATCGCATTAATGTGCGACACCACGTCAAGGACCTGCTGCACCAAGCCAAAATAGCTGTTCGGTTTTGACCTTTCCGGCCATAGCTGATCCACAATAGACCTCATAGAGAGTCCGGACAACCTATTTAGTTTGGCCCATTCGGCTAATTGGTCAGTCAATGAAAGTGGACGCTCGGGAGAATGGAATTGTCTCCAAAACAGCTGGTCTACTTCACGGTCCGTCTGACCCTGGAAGTACTTGGCCGCATCGGCTGCGCTCGTCGCCAAATCCATATACACATCCTCCGAACTCCACAGCCGATCCAGAGGGGCATACCGTGGATCTCCGAATTTCCTCCACAACATAAAGGATTTCCCAGCTACAATATCCCTGGCTTCCCGCAGCTCCTCCTTCTTTGCCCTCATAGCAGAGGGGAGATCCTTTTTCGTCGCAGCTGCCTTCTCAAGGTCCGATGCCTTTGCTTGGTTTTCCTTTTCAAGAACCCAACAACGGTCGGCAGCGGCTTTTAACTCTATAGCCATCTTGGCCATCTTGTCTCGGGTCTCGCCATGCGCGGCCTTCTTGGCTTGCAACTCTTCGGCCGCCTTCACAGCAGCCGCATTACCCAACCTCGCTTGTTCCTTGGCTCGGGCAAGTTCTGCCCGCAAGGCTTCAACAGTGGCAGCTCCATCTGCAGTCACAACATATTAAAGATACTGGCATCATGCTGCTCTTCCTATGTGGCGTTTACCAGATAATGACACTTACCCTGCGCCTCATCAAGCCTTTTGTTAACAAGCTTGATGTCGGCGTCTGCCGCATCCAACTACCATTCTAAATGGGCAAACTCGCTAGTCCGGCCAGCCACCGGAGCTTCCATCACCTGCACATAGAGACAGTATGGTTATTACCTGGGAATATGATCCTCTGTTCGTCGTCATTTCCGACGACAACCAGAGTCTCAGGGGCTACTATCTACACAGGGCACACCTAGCATGTGCAGGACTATCATACATTCTTTTACGTACCTCAAAGCCTATCAGTAGACTCATAAAAGCTTCATGCAATCTGCTTTCGGCGGACGATATTCTCTCCATCACCGTATTCATCAGCACACGGTGTTCATCTAAGATGGCCGCTCGCCCCACCAACTCCCTCAGAACATCCGATCACACACCAGACGGTGCCGGACTCTTTTGTCTGCTCTCTTCGGGAGCCGGACACTGGGAGCTTCGGGGGTCAATGGGATTATCTTCTGGCCTCACTGGACTCGGAGAGGCCCTCCGCAACGACACTTCAGGGTCGCCCGCTTTTGGAGCGGAGGAGTCCGGAGGAGGCGTTTCGCTCTCCATCATCTCTGGAAGAAGATCCCCCGAAGACGAGCTCATTTGAGAGGGGCTAAGGCCCGAACTGCAAAAATATATGCGGTGGTTATTTTCTCAGAAGAAAAAGATGGCATATCTGTACTATTAAAGTATTTCGGGTCACTTACGACTCGCGGGAGAATTGATCCCCCCGCGGACTTTGTGCGGCAATGGCGCCCCCCGAGGTAGGACCCTCCGTGGGAGACTTCTTCTCCCGTTTGGAAGCTTCGGCTTCCGAATCCCCGGGCGCAGTCCTTTTCCTCTTCTGGTCGTCTTCCTTCATGGAGACGCTCGCTCCCTCGGCTAGAATGGGCAGCGTTGGGGGCCCGCGTCCGCCCGCATTATCCTCCACAATATCTTCCTTCAAGGGCTCCGGGCAAGGTGCGGCCTGGAGCATCTTTTCCAATACCGGATTTTCCAAACCCTCAGGGAGGAGGGCCGAACACCGAATCAACTTCGCCTTTGTTAGCCAGTCCTGGTCAAAAAGCGAACTTTCAGAAATAACTTTGTAACAAAGAGAGATAGTATGTTCGACCGGAAGATGCCTTACCTGTTCGACGACGCGGTTACTACTCAGGCCCATGTCCTCGGTGATTTTCGGACACTCCACCCGAGGTCCGAAGAATGACTTGTACATCTCCTCGTGCATCAGGCCGAGGAAATTTTGAATGGAACGCGGCCCCTCGGGATTGAACTCCCACAGGCGAAGAGGCCGGCGTTTGCAAGGCTGGACTTGACGAACCATCATAACCTGTATTACCGCAACCAAACTGAAATCTCCATTGAAGAGATCTCGAATGCGGCTTTGCAGTATAGGCACGTCCTTGGCTAGCCCCCAGCTCAGACCTCTGCTGATCTATGACATCAGCTGTGGTGGGGGGCCCGAGCGGAAAACAGGGGGGCGCCCACTTGGCACTTCTAGGAGCCGTGATGTAGAACCACTCCTGTTGCCACAATTCAGACACCTCTGGGATGGAACCTTTGGGCCACACAGCCCCCGTCATCTTGCATGTTGAGGCACCTCCACACGCTGCATGTTGCCCCTCGATTATCTTCGGCTTCACTTCAAAGGTCTTGAGCCATAGGCCAAAGTGAGGGGTAACCCGGAGGAAGGCCTAGCACATGAAAATAAATGTCGTGATATGAAGAAAGGAGTCCAGAGCTAGATCATGAAAGTCTAGCCCGTAGTAAAACATAAAACCCCTTATGAAAGGATCCAGAGCAAGGCCTAGACCTCGAAGGAAGTGGGAGACGAACATGACGTTCTCGTTGGGTTCGGGGGTGGGGACGGCCTGCCCTCGGGGAGGCAGCCGATGCAAAATCTCGGCGGTTAGATATCTGGCCTCCCTCAACTTTTTGATGTCTTCTTTCGTGACGGAGGAAGGCACCCATCGGCCTTGAAGGCTAGATCCGGACATGACTGAAGGTTCGGAGCACCTGACCTGAACTTCGGGCGTTTGAGCTTGAGGTGGGGGAAGGATTCGATTGAGCACGGGAGGGAAAAATAAAAGCCTTGTCCCCTTTATAAAGAGGGTGAATATCAAGCGTCCTCTCCGTGTCTGTTTGGACTTGCCTATAATCTAGGACTCCTAGAAGCGGTTGGGTTACCCACGCCCATATTGATGAGAATCTCGGAATAAGGGGACACGATCTGCGCTTTAACAAGACGTGCCAGGGAAACCGCCTCGCATAACGCGCTGAGGTGGGATAATGAAACGACTCGGATAAAGGCTTGGCCGTGGTGTGTCACGCTACAGAATACGTTAGCAGATTAGATTTGTGTAAATATTATTCTCTCTACGGCAATATGTGGAAACTTATTTTGCAGAGCCAGACACTATCTTTGTGTTCAAAATCTTCTATGAAGTACTTGGAGGAGGAACCCGCCTTGAAATGCCGAAGACAATCTGCGTGCCGGACTCGTCGTCATTGAAGCCTGGTTCAGGGGCTATTGAGGGAGTCCTGGATTAGGGGGTGTTCTGATAGCCGGACTATACCTTCAGCCGGACTCCTGGACTATGAAGATACAAGATTGAAGACTTCGTCCCGTGTCCGAGAGGGACTTTCCTTGGCGTGGAAGGCAAGCTTGGCGATACGGATATGCAGATCTCCTACCATTGTAACTGACTCTATGTAACCCTAACCCTATCCGGTGTCTATATAAACCGGATGGTTTTAGTCCGTAGGACAACATACACATCAACAATCATACCATAGGCTAGCTTCTAGGTTTAGCCTCTCCGATCTCGTGGTAGATCTACTCTTGTACTACCCATATCATCAATATTAATCAAGCAGGACGTAGGGTTTTACCTCCATCGAGAGGGCCCGAACCTGGGTAAAACTTCGTGTCCCTTGCCTCCTGTTACCATTTGGCCTAGACACACAGTTCATGACCCGCTACCCGAGATCCGCCGGTTTTGACACCGACATCCTGCTTCAGCCTCGGCGTCGTACAACTCATCGGAGCTGCTCCAACGATGAAACCCTCCATCACAGCGGAGCAGTACCTCGGGCTCCATCTCCAGATGCCTAAGATCTTCTTCCCCTCCTCCGACAGCAAAGTCAGCCGGAGCATCCTCACCGGCCAACCCAATCACGCTGAGATCGACATGGCTTCGCCAAAGAGGTTGTACACTTGTTGCATCTCTTTTTTACTCTACATGTTATATATATTGTCCACTGAGCACACGGATTTGTTCCTTTAGTGTCTCCTTGAAAGAAAAAACGTAGGAATTTTAATTTTCACTTGTCCTCCTTTTCAAGTTCCTATTCATGAAGCACAAGACTAAGATATAGTAGCATAATAGCATTATAACCGTATATTTTCTTGTGGTTTGACTTAATCTCACCATCCTTCTTTGCATCCTGTGATCTTCCAATTGTTGTGAATCAAACACCCAGATTGGCAGAAATCATGTATTTTTAAATTCTCTATTTTGCACGTGCATTCCTATCCTATTCCTGTCTATTTCCTATCCCTGCATTGTTGGAATCCTCCAATTCAAATGAGCCCTTACAGAATTACTTCTCTTACAGATAGTTGTCAAAGAAAACCTTGCGTGGTTTGTCCCGCTCCTGCTGCGCCGTCGTCCACCCCAGCTCAGCTGCTCCAATGACAGAAGGGTCCAGCATAATAGGGACCCGGCCTCCAGACTGTATTTTGCCGCCTCTGATCTTCTTCCCCGCCGCTGGTAGCCATGAAAACTGCATTACCATCATCAACCAAGCAGATGACCTCGAGGACTACACGGGTCCGCAAGAGAGGTCACACTCTTTCGTGTCTACTTACGTTATGCATCGCTTAATATTACATGCTACTTTATCATCCTGTTCATCGATTAGACTCTGAGTCAGCTCCAAAATAATGGTCAAACTTGAGTTTTTAAATGGTTGTGGGGTACATATCGGGGCCGCTATCAATAGTATCTATCTACTATCTGGTTAATCTCCGGTGTCTACTATGAGTTTCATGTTGGGTGGGAAACAAACAGTAAAGAAGCCATTATCTGTATTTTTTAACTAAAGCCATTATCTGCCTGCTATTATTGGTTTTGGGTCTATCCACAGGTTGCTACCATCACTCTGGATTTCTTCATGCACTCCTTACATAATCTCACTATGTTTTATTCCTATGCATGCCAGTTATTGACAATGGAACTGAACATGTAGAGCAAAAGAGATGAGCCTTGTGTGGCAATAAAATTTCATGCAGACGTCACTCCATGGTGGGTGCAAAGGCAGACCCCCTCCACGCATTTCGGATTGTAATCGAGAGGAAGATATCTGTTCTGAGGAGGATTCAGAAGGAGAAGAGAACTCCTATTTACCCCCTGAGGTCTTTGCTCTAACTTGGCATGCTGATGTTGGTTATATCATGCATATGATGTCTTGCATTGCTTATTTTATACATCAAATATGTCATCTGCTTAGTTTAGACATCCTTTGTGAGAATGCCATCTGTTTAGTTTATTCATCGTTTATGTGAATTATGCAACGCCATCTTGTTTAGCCAGGCATCATATATGTGAATTTTGCAATGCCATCCTGCTTAGCCACTCATCTTATATGTAAATTATATCAGGCCATCCTTTTTTTTGTTACATATTACATTTGTTAAGAATGTTAGTACATTCAACTGCTCTTCGTGTGTATCAGCCATTTGACATAGTGATGGCAAATTCTGGAGTGAAAACAAGGTCTTCAGAGCAGACTATGCTATTTGACGAAGCGCATATCTCGCTGGTTACGGATAGCTCCTAAGAGGAGGATTCAGAGACAGATGAGCAGTCCTATTTCCCCCGAGGTGTATGCTCTAACTTGGTAGGGTTATGTTGCTCATATCGTGTGTATGGTGTCTCTCATTGCTATGTCATTTGATTAGTTTAGACATGCTTTGTGTGAATGCCACCTGTTCAGTGTCTAATTACCATATATGTGAATTATGCATTGCCATCTTGTTGCAAGACATTATATATGTGAATTATACAATGCTATCTTGTTGCAAAGGCATTATATATGTGAATTATGCAATGCCATGCTGTTTAGCCAATCATCATGTATGTGAATTATATCATGCTATCTTTTTTTGTATTATGTGTTCCATTTGTCGACAACGTTTGTATATTCAACTACTCTTCCTGTGCATCAGCCATTTGAAGCGGTGATGGAAGTATCTGGAGTGAAAACAAGGTATTCAGAGCAGACAATGCTACATGCTGAAGCAGACATCTTGCTGGTTATAAAGAGCTCCTCAGAGGAGGATTCAGAGACTGATGACCAGTCCTATTTCCCCCCTGAGGTCTATGCTCAAACTTGGCAGGGTTATATTACCCATGTCATGCATGTTGTCTTGCATTGCTTAGTTTTTACATCATATATGGATTGCCATCTGCTTACTTGCTTACTATATAAATCATATATTTGAATTATACCATGCCATCATATTTACATAGTACATACACATCATCTATCTGAATTATGGCATGGCAACCCATTTAATAAAGACATCATATAGTTATATCATCTCATCCTGTTTAGTGTTTACATTCATCATATTTTGAATTATGGCATTCTATCCGTGAATGTATGTGAATATGGCATGCCAACCTATTTAATAAACACATTATATAGTTATGTCATGTCATCCTATTTACATAGTCTCATATTTTGAACTATGTCTTTCCATCTTTTTTAGTTAGCCATCATAATGTGAAATTGTGTCATGCTATCCTGTTTAGTTAGCCATCATATATGTGAAATTGTGTCATGCTATCCTGTTTGGTTAGACAACATAAATATGAATTATTTCATGCCCTGTTTTATTCCCCACTATCCATTGCACCCGTCTATCATACAATGTCTATACTTTCAATTACTTTTCTTGTTTATCAGCCATTTGAATTGGAGAGCGTGATGGCAGTATCTAAGGGAGTAACAATACGGTCTTCAGAAAATATAGTGCTACCAGTTGATGCAGATAGAACCACGGTTGTACTTTCCCAAGGACCAGATCCACCACACATAACCCAGACTCTTGCAGATTGTACCCCTACCCAGTTGGATAGAGAACCAGCTACACCCCTTCTAACCCCAACCCCGCCAGATACTAACCCAGTTCTAGTTGACACAACACCGTCTCCACCACAGAGCACCCAAACACGAGCAGTTAGTAAGGGAACTACAGTGCCCAAAGCACGAGGACCACTACTCCGAATCCCAACTCAACACTTAAAGGAGAAGAAGATTTGTTCTCAGGTCAGGTTCTGTAGCTTTGGTTCATACTCCTTTGCTCTTGCATTACTGTATTTACTCATACCAACTATTTTCAAATTTGAAGGATGGAATTGAAACTCCAATGGCGCAACAGGTATGTTTTAAACCTGTTTCTTTAACTGGTTTGCTGTTGTAACCTGCTCTATCTTGATTTCAGTTTCAATTGAATAAACAGTTATGTTCTCATGTCATGCACATTACAAGTGTTGTTATTGCTCTATAGTTACCCACACTTATATTCTGTCTATTTTGCTTTGTCTTGAACAAATATTATTTGAACTGTGTCTCTATCTTGATTTGGCAACAAAAACTAGAATGATATAGACCATAAAGTGACCATGGTACCTAGATATATGTTTGTTTCATGCTGTTATCCTGTCCACTTTACTACTGAACTCATTTACCAAAATGAGTTTCATATACAACATGGTAAACATGTGATGTGTCTGCTTGTTTCTCTTTTAGAATGCAGACAAAATATTGGAGAACAGTACCGCGTTATCCAATGGTAAAGGAAGTAATGCAGATAAGGTTCAAGATAGTGAGACATCCCTGTTGGTCTCCAAGAAAGCTGATAAAAACTATCTTGACGACAGTGAGGGAACCCAAAAGTCCTGTCTTGATGTAGTGTTCGAGTTACTGGCCACTACTGCTGGCACAGGCTCTTCGAACTCGCTGCCTGAATTAGTTCATCTTCTTGAGTCTCAACTTCAAGTTGAAAGACATTGATCAGATGTGCAGCGACAGGAAGCTGAAGGACTGAGGAAGTCCCTGCAGAATTCAGATGCATATTTTCTGGTGCAACAGCAAGCGCTGGAGGATTTAAGCGCCAAACAAGAGAAAGTTAATAAGCTTGCTAAGAATCTTGCCAGCATTATGGGTACCTAGGATATTGTTTCTTGAGATCTTCTGAAGTGGTTTCAGTTCTAGATTTGTTTTGCTGCGATGTTTATTTGCGCTGGTCGCCAACTTTGACAACCAGTGTATATGATATGCTGCTTTGTTCCCTATATTTGCACTGGTGGCGAACTTTGATGCCCAGTGGATGTAATATGTGTAATAGCCGTGATAGCCTAGCGTTAGTTGCTTGCTTATTTATTTCCTTGTTGTCTTGTTTATTTGTTTGCTTGTAGTCATTGCAGTTCTTTTTCCGCGGTTAGCTAGTGGCTGCAATAACCTATTTTTTAAGTTAGGCCATAATAACCATGGGCTAATATTTACTGTAGTGACACTGGGCCTCCTACGGGCCATAGAAATAGTGGGCCTTCTACGGGTCGTAGAAACGATGGGCCTTCTGCGGGCCGTATCATCAATGGGCCTTATACGGGCCGTATGATCGATTGGCCAAACATGGGCCAAACAGACCACATTATGGCCGTAAACGTGGTAGAGTTGGAATCGTCCGTTCATGGGCCGACCATAACGGGCCATCGTTAATAGGCCGTATTTGATGACACTATGAAAACGGCCCAACGTATTAACGGACCACAAACGGGCCGACTGTAACCACGGTTTGAATTTGGCCCATAAACAGAAAATGACAGTAACGGGACGTAAGTAAACGAATGCTGGAAATGAGCCCAAGAATAAATGGGCTCTGAGAAGGCCGAAAGATAACATGGGCTGGAAACGACCCAATGGAATAATGGGCCGTTAATGGGTATAAAGTGATACACTGTTCATTACGGGCCAGTTTCACCACGTACCATTAATGGGCGTAAAGTGATACACTGTTCATTACGGGCCAGTTTCACCACGGGCCGTTAATAGGCCAATAGTTACATAGGGCCTCATATGGGCCGAAAGACGTCATGGGCCATACATGCGCCAGAAGTGAAAACAGGCTAGAATCATATTGGATGACCCAGATGATGCTACTGGGCCTAATTCAGATAGGGCGTAATGGGCCTTGGGTAGCGGGCCGTAAATGGGTTATATGCGAACAGGCCGTTAACACGCTTTCCATGGGCCGGCCTGCCACCTTTTGACCAAGTCAAACGGGCCGGCCTTTTCACAGGAATGGGCCTCTGTTGGGTCATGCGACGTGTCGACATATCATAGGCGCCTTCCGTCCAATGAGTGGATGACATCTGTCCCAATGATGAGCCGACACGTGTTTCCTCCAGCCAATGATGATTTTACACGTGGAAAATCCCCATTGGTTGGGGCTGTTAATGGGTTATCGGATCCAAAACCCGACCCGATAGCTTAACGGCGTTCCATTACGGTGGATGCCACGTGTCGGTCACCCTTGACGAAAGCACTTCTGTGACGCGTGATTTATCGTCATGGAAGTGGACACTTCCGTGATGATAATTTTGGTAATGTCATGGAACACTTCTACGATAGCACAGGTATGACTATCTTGATTCTGTTATAAAATCATCATCGATGTACATGCATGACAAAAAACGCGACCTACTGTGACAAACACGTATCATCACGAAAGTGTATTTTTTTTGTAGTGCTCGGGCAAGCTCCGCCCGAAGGGTCTCCACGGTGACAACTCCATCTACAGTCACAACATATTAAAGATACTGGCATCATGCTACTCTTATTATGTGACGATCACAAGAGAAATCACTCACCATGTGCCTCGTGAAGTCGCTGGTTGACAAGCACGATATCGGCATCTGCCGTATCAAGTTGCCGCTTTAGCTCAGTAAACCCATCAGTTTGGCTAGCCATCATAGCCTCAGCCACCTGCACATAAAGGCAGTCGAGTTATTACCTAGGTATATGATCCTCGGGTTGCCGCCGTTCTCGACGACAACCAGAGTCTTAGGGGCTACTATCTGCATAGGGCACACCTAACGTATGCGGTACTATCAAAATCATACACTATTTGACGTACCTCGAAGCCTTTCAGCAGACTCATAAAGGCTTCATGCAAACCGCTTTCAGCGGATGAAATCCTTTCAATTACCATACCCATTAGCGTACGATGCGCTTCCGAGACGGCCGCTTGCCCCAGAAGATCCTTCAGCGCGTCCGACCGCACACTGTATGGTTCCGGACCCTTGCTGTCGCTCTCCTTAGGAGCCGGATACTGGGGATTTTGGGTAGCCAAAGAGTTATCCTCTGGCCTTAGTGGATCTGGAGATACCCTTCGCGACGACACTTCAAGGTCGCCCGCTTCATAAGGCGGGGTGTCAGGGGGAGGCATTTCGCTCTCCATCATCTCCGGAAGAAGATCCCCCGAAGACGAACTCTGTCGAGAAGGGCTACGATCCGGACTACAATTTATAAGCATCGGTTGTTGTCTTCGGAAGTAAGGTAGGATGTTTCCACTATTAAGTACTTTTCGATTACTTACAGCTCGGTAGAGGGCTGATCCCCGCACGGACATTGTGCGGCAAGAATACCCTCCGAGGCAGGACCCTCTGATGAAGATTTCTTCTCCCGTTTGGAAACCTTAGTTTCCGGATCTTCAGAGGTAGTCCTCTTCCTTCCCCAGGGAGAGAGAATGTCAGATTCTTCCCTTTGGTTGTCCTCCCTCATGGAGGCGCTCATTCCCACGGCTGGAATAAGTAGCGAGTGAGGCCCGCTTTCGCCCTCTCTATTCCCCCCACCATCTTCCTTTGAGGGCATTGGATAAGGCGCCGACTCGAGCATCTTGTCCAGTACCGGATTGTCCAAACCCTCAAGAAGGGGGGTCGAACACCTGATCATCATTGCCTTTGTTATCCAGTCCTGGTCAAAGAGCGGCTCTTTAGAATGATGCCATGATAAATAAAAGGATAGTAGGTTCGACATGGGATTACTTACTTGGGTAGCGGGGCGGTTGCAGCTCAGACCCACGTCCTCGGTGGTGTCCGGACACTCTATTTGGGGTCTGAAGAATGATTTGTACATCTCTTCGAGCGTCATGCCGAGGAAATGCTGAATAGCTCGCGGTCCTTCCGAGTTGAATTCCCACATGCGGAGGGGCCGACGTTTGCAAGGCTAGACTCGACGAACTAGCATAACTTGCATTACCATAACCAAACTAAAATCTCTCTCAAAGAGATCTCGGATACGGCTCTGCAGTATCGGCACGTCCTTTGCTGGACCCCAGCTCAGCCCCCTGCTGATCCATGACATCAGTTGTGGTGGGGGGCCCGAGCGAAAGGTGGGGGCAGCTACCCACTTGGCACTTCGGGGAGCTGTGATGTAAAACCACTCCCGCTGCCATAATCCGGACACCTCTGGGAAGGAACCCTCTGGCCATGGAGCGTCAGCGATTTTGCTTATTAAACCACCTCCGCACGGTGCGTGCCGCCCCTCGATCATCTTCGGCTTCACATCAAAGGTCTTGAGCCACAAGCCGAAGTGAGGGGTAATGCGGAGGAAGGCCTCACATACGACAATAAATGACGAGATGTGAAGAAGGGAATCCGGGGCCAGATCGTGAAAATCCAGCCCATAATAGAACATAAGACCCCTAACAAAGGGATCCAGAGCGAGGTCTAGTCCTCGGAGGAAGTGGGATATGAACACGACGCTCTCATTGGGTTCGGGAGTAGGGACGACCTGCCCTCGGGCAGGCAGCCTATGCAAAATTTCGGCGGTCAGATATCTGGCCTCTCTCAACTTCTTGATGTCCTCCTTTGTGACGGAGGAAGGCATCCACCGACCTTGAAGGTTGGATTCGAACATAGTTGAAGGTCCGAAGCACCTGACTTGAGCTTTGGGTGTTAAAACTCGAGGCGGGGGAAGGATTCGATTGAGCACGGGAGGGAAAAAAGAAAAAGCCCCATCCCCTTTATAAAGAGGGTGAATATCAAGCGTCCTCCTCGTGGCCGTTTGGGACTTGCCCAAGATCTAGGAGTCATACCAATAGGCACGGTTGGGTTACCCACGTCTGTATTGATGAGAATCCCGTGATAAGGGGGACACAATCTCTGCTTTGACAAGACGTGTCAAGAAAACCGCCTCGCGTTATGTGCAGAGCTGGTTGAGAAAAATGGTTCGAATAATGACCGGGCCATGGCGTGATGTCATGCTGTCAAAACGTGTCAGTAGATTGGATTTGTGGAAATATTATTCTCTCTACAGTGGTATGTGGAACTTATTTTGTAGGGCCGAACACTATCCTTGTATTCAAAACTCTTCCATGGTGTATGCGGAGGAGGAACCCGCCTTGCAATGCCGAACATAATACTGCGCGCCGGACTCATCGTCATTGAAGCCTGGTTCAGGGGCTACTGAGGGAGTCCTGGATTAGGGGGTCTCCGGACAGCCGGGCTATGTCCTTTGGCCGGACTGTTGGACTATGAAGATACGAGATTGAAGACTTCGTCCCGTGTCCAGATGGGACTCTACTTGGCGTGGAAGGCAAGCTAGGCAATACGGATATGTATATCTCCTCCTTTATAACCGACCTTGTGTAACCCTAGCCCCCTCCGGTGTCTGTATAAACCGGAGGGTTTTAGTCCATAGGACAACATACAATCATACCATAGGCTAGCTTCTATGGTTTAGCCTCTTTGATCTCATGGTAGATCAACTCTTGCAATACTCATATCATCAAGAACAATCAAGCAGGACATAGGGTATTACCTCCATCAAGAGGGCCCGAACCTGGGTAAACATCGTGTCCCCTGCCTCTTGTTACGATCCGCCTTAGATGCACAGTTCGGGACCCCCTACCCGAGATCCGCCGGTTTTGACACCGACATCTATGTTATGGATGAAGAAACTAAAAGAGACTTTCTTTCATGCAATGATAGAAGTGATCTTAAGAAATTATTAGCTAAGCTTAAACAAAAAACTCTGAATGCTAGAATGAAATATGATCCTGCTTATGCTACTTCACCTATCTTTGTTACTGATAAGGATTATGAATTCTCTATTAATCCTGATATAATTACTTTGGTTGAATCCGATCCTTTTTATGGTTATGAATCTGAAACTGTTGTGGCACATCTTACTAAATTAAATGATATAGCCACCCTGTTCACTAATGATGAGAGAACTCACTACTTTTATATCCTTAAAATATTTCCGTTCTCATTAAAGGGTGATGCTAAGATATGGTTTAATTCTCTTGATCCTAGTTGTGTGGGTAGTCCCCAGGATATAATTTATTACTTCTCTGCTAAATATTTCCCTGCTCATAAGAAACAAGCTGCCTTAAGGGATATATATAATTTTGTGCAAATTGAAGAAGAGAGTCTCCCACAAGCTTGGGGGAGGCTTCTTCAATTACTTAATGCTTTGCGTGATCATCCTCTTAAGAAAAATGAAATACTTGATATCTTTTATAATGGACTAACCGATGCTTCCAGAGATTACCTGGATAGTTGTGCTGGTTCTGTTTTCAGGGAAACAACACCGGATGAAGCTGAAATTCTATTGAATAATATGTTGACAAATGAAAATAATTGGACACTTCCTGAGCCAGCTCCTGAGCTAACTCATGAGCCTATTCCTAAACCAACTCCGAAGAAAAGAGGTGTTCTATTTCTCAGTCCCGAAGATATGAAAGAGGCAAAGAAATCTATGAAAAAGGGTATTAAAGCTAAAGATGTTAAGAATTTACCTCCTATTGAAGAAATACATGGTCTTAATTTACCGCGTATTAAAGAAACACGTCTTGATAACCCGACACAGGTAGTAAAGGTAAATTCTCTTTATAGATATGATAAAGCTGAAATCCCTGCTACTAAGTTTGCTAGCCAATGTTTGGATGAGTTTGATAATTTTATGGTTAAGCAAGAAGACTTCAATGCTTATTTTGGTAGACAATTAAAACACAATGCTTATATGATTGAACACTTGGGTGATTATATGTCTAGAGTTAAAGGTGAACTTAAACTCATTAGTAAACATGCTTCTATGGTTACCACTCAAGTAGAAGAAGTACTTAAAGCTCAAAATGATTTTCTCAATGAATTGAATAGTAAGAATAATGACTATGCTGTTAGAGTGGCTACTAGCACTGGTAAAATGACTCAAGAACCTTTGTATCCTAAAGGCCACCCTAAGAGAATTGAGCAAGATTCTCAGAGAAATGATATGGATGCACCTAGTCCTTCTAAAAGGAAGAAAAAGAAAAATGATAGGACTTTGCATGATTCTAGTGAACCTGTTATTGACACACCTGAGAATCCTAATGATATCTGTATTTCTGATGCTAAAACACAATCTGATAATGAACATGAAACTAGTGATAATGTTAATGATAATGTTCATGCTGATGCTTAACCTAGCAATGATAATGGTGTAGAGATTGAACCTGTTGTTGATCTTGATAACCCACAATCAAAGAATCAACATTATGATAAATGAGACTTTGTTGCTTGGAAACACGGTAAGGAAAGAGAGCCTTGGGTTCAGAAACCCATGCCTTTTCCTCCTAAGCCATCCAAGAAAAAGGATGATGAGTATTTTGAGCACTTTGCTGAAATGATTAGGCCTATCTTTTTGCGTATGCGTTTGACTGATATGCTTAAAATGAATCCTTATGCTAAGTACATGAAAGATATTGTTACTAATAAAAGAAAGATAACGGAACCTGAAATTTCCACCATGCTTGCTAATTATATTTTTAAGGGTGGAATACCTAAGAAACTAGGAGATCCAAGAGTACCAACTATACCATGCTCCATTAAAAGAAACTATGTTAAAAATGCTTTATGTGATCTTGGAGCCGGTGTTAGTGTTATGACTCTCTCTTTATATCGTAGACTTGATTTGAATAAGTTGACACCTACTGAAATATCTTTGCAAATGGCTGACAAATCAACTGCTATACCTGTCGGTATTTGTGAGGATGTGCATGTTGTGGTTGCAAACGTTACTATTTTAATGGACTTTGTTATTCTTGATATTCCCGAGGACAATAGTATGTCTATTATTCTTGGAAGACCCTTTTTGAATACTGCAAGGGCTGTTATTGATTGCACCAAAGGCAATGTCACTTTTCATGTTAATGGTAATGAGCATACGACACACTTTCCGAGGAAACAACCTCAAGTCCACAGTATCAATTCTATTGGAAAAATTCCATCGATTATTTTTGGAGGCTTTGAATTTCCTCTTCCTACTGTCAAGAAGAAATATGATATTCTTATTATTGGGGATGTGCATATCCCCATTGAGGTAACCTAGTGTTATTCAAAATTTCTCCGGTTTCATGTTACTCGAAATGAGTTTGTTAACAAGACTTGATCAACCTTGTTAGTGGATTCCTTTTAATGAGCATGAGATGGATGAAGTTAGAAAACACAACTCTCTGTACCCTCATTTTTACTTTCTGTTATTTATATTAAATAAAGCAAAAATAGTAATTCCGGTCTGTTTTCTGAATTATTCGTGCAATATAAAAATACCCCGAAAATAAAAGTTCTCCAAATGCACTGAAATTTAAATATGATTTTTATGGAATATTTGAGAATATCTGGCACTGAGAACACAGCAGGGGAGCAAGCACCTGGCCACGAGGGTCCATGGCGCGCCCACCCCCTGGGCGCGCCCCCTGCCTCATGGGCCCATGGTGGCTCCCTTCCACTTATTCCTGCACCCACACACTTCTTCTTCCTCCCAAAAAAATCACCATCCAGCTCAAGCACGAGTTCTAGCTCATTTTGCTATGATTTTCGATCTCCTTGCTCAAAGCACCTCTCACAAAACTGCTTTGGAGGATTGTTCCTTGGTATGTGATTCCTCCATTGGTCCAATTAGTTTTTGTTCTAGTGCTTTATTCATTGCAAATTTGTGCTTCCTAGGTGACCATGTTCTTGAGCTTGCATGTCAAATTTATATGGTTCCGAGTAGTTCTAATGCATAATATAGGCTCTAGGCACTTGTAGGAGTAGTTGCTATCAATTTTTTTGAGTTTGGTTTACTTCTATTTGAAGTTACTAAGAATTTCACAATTTTTCAGAAAATAATGAAGAGATTTTTGAGGGGCTCATCGAGCCAAAGCTCGAAGGAAAAGCAAAATGAAGAAGCAGAGAGGCCCAAATATAATTTGCCTCGCACCGCAGAGGTTCGGCCGTGTGAATGGCCTTCCGATGATTTCTTGAGAGCAGCCAGGATTTATGATGATTTTTATGAATTGGCTAAGAATGCAGGCCTCACCGACTTCCTCCGCGACCAACGCAAACAATATCTCTTACTCACCAATACTTTTGTGCAAAACTTCTACTATTATCCTAAGGAATCACCTCCTTCAGTAGAGTTTCATTTATATGATGTGGTTAAGAAGATGTCACTAGATGAATTTTGCGGGGTTTGCAAAATACCTTTCGAGGGTAGCTTAGAGGAACCACATCCTAGAGATGTGGACGGGTTTATTGACACTATCACTGTAGGGGAAACTAGGAAAGTTTCCGATGCAAGAATCACTAGCATACATTTTCCTGTTTTACGCTACTTTGCAATATTTGCTAGTCATTGCTTAATTGGTCGCGGAAACTATGGAAACCTTAGTGTTCCTGATATTATTATTTTGTTCCATGGTTTATTCCGTGACGACTCTGTTAGTATGGGTGGTATTATGGCTAAATGGTTAAGTCCGAACCATACAAAGGGCCCCATCTTTGGAGGTGTCTATGCTTCACGCCTTGCTGCATACTATAACATACCTATTAGGCACTATGAAAAAGAAGAAAAATTACTGCCTATTGTTTATTTAGATGATAAGAGTATGGTAGCACATGATTTTATTGTAAAGAATAGGGAAAGGGAGCTTAAATACAAATTGTTCTTTGATAAACATCATCCTAAGACTATCACCTTGCCTGCTCCTTCACTGTTTGATTTATCTACAGGCCAGTATCTCGTTCCGCTGGAGGCTACTCACGCCTACCGGAACCCTACATCAGCCCCAGAGCCAGAGTCAGAACCACAATTTGATCCTCCACGAAAGTCTAATTACTAGTGGGATCCGGAGATGATTGCCAACCAGTGGCAATCAGAGCCTTGTTCTTCGCAGTACGACCCCAACTATTCACTACAACAAAAATGCCACGTATAGTCGCTTTTCTGAGACCCTATTTGTATTCGTCTCTATGCGTATGAACACTAGCGGGCTGAGGACGCTTCTTAAGACGCTTACATAACGCCAGAAACATTTCTTATAATTAGTAATTTAGAAAATAAGTATGTAATTTTAATTAACTTAGAGACGATGTGTGAGACGCTTTAATATGCGATTCTGTTCTTATCTTGGCTTATGAGAATTTTGAATAATCAAAAACATTAAAATCAGATAGCTATAAAAATTAGTTGTGCTAAAATTTAAACATGACCGAAGTAACCACACCAAAGAATGAATCAAGAGGCATTTTTGTAAATCTTTGTCTAGCTGCCTCCTCCTCCTCCAAGAAAGGAAGTCGTGCCTCTCGCCGGCGCCGATGCAGATCCGCCTCGTCTCCGGTGGCCCTAGGGCCATGGAGGCATAGTGGATCCTAGCAAGGGCCGACGGGACGGCTCCATTTTTAGTCATTTTTTACAATCTTGATATGGTTTGTGTCCTGCTCAGGAAGGTGAGACGACGGCGGCTCCCTGAAGATGGAATAAAGGTCTCCCCGCCTAGCCCCCGTTCCGGCGGTGCGTCTAGTATCGTTGGTGGGCGTGTGGAGGTGTGTCTCCGGCAGATCTATCTTTGGTGGATTTTCTCAGATCTCGTCGTTGTTTGTCTATGTTCGTGTGTCTTCGGTTTGGATCCTTCTGATCTACGTTATTTTTCATCGGCGGCGGTTGTTGTTCTGGGGAGCTGGTCCATGGGGCCTTAGCACGACGACTTCCTGAATGTCTACTATAACAAGTTGTGCCCGACTTCGGAGATGGAGGGGCGATGACGGCGGCGCGCCTTCGGTTCCCGTAAAAAAGGCATTTTTGTATTTGATTGTAACCTTAATAATACCTTCTATAATAGTATTACCTTTGTAACATTCTACTGTCAAGACAAAAAACCTTAATTATCCCTGAATTTACGCAACTCCCCTCGGAAAAGGAAGAGGGGGGAGGGGGCTCGGTTCTTTTTCTTTTTGAACACAGTACAGATGCAAGCGCTCATATAAACACGCATACACTCACTCCTACAAACGCACACATGCACACCCTACCCTGAGCACCTCTGAGAGACTGAGCTGGCATATCATCTTGAGATTTTACGAAGTCACAGTAGGCGCCTCGTAGAAGACGGGAATGTCTCCTCCCACTGAAAGCGTATCGCCGGAATTCCTGAACTAAATCCAGGATAAATGCGAGCACCAGGATTTGAACCCAGGTGAGTTGAGGATATCACTGTCCACCTAACCATTTCAACTAGAGGTTGGTTCGCGGGGGGCTCGGTTCTATCTCATAGATACGCGAGGGTTAGAGTTTCACTATGGCACGTCGTTGATAGAGCCTTTCCATCTCGACGTGTACGCGATGGTGTCAATGCCTTGATGATGTACATTCCTGCTGCCTCTTCGGCCTATGAGTTTCCTTTTATTTTTACTACCGCGTCACGCTCTGAGTTGCACTCCGCCCCTTTGATCTACGATTGCATGAGCTTTATTTTTTTATTAAACAATGTGGATATTACAAGAAATCGCTCCTTCGCACGCTCGATCACAGAACGGCCAAAGCGCCCTATTCTTTTCATGTTTCCTTTTGTGCACGAGCCCACCATGTGAATGCAATTTGATCCAACAAAAAGAAATAGCCCAAAAATTATATTTGCCCTTTTTTAGAAACAAATACTACAGTAATATTTGTCCATACATGATACACGGTTGATTGCTGCCAACAAAGTTATTTTCTCCTAGTAATCAGATTCGGGGCTCTCAATCTATTTTTTTACCGCCTAAACTTCCCGCGTCTCTCGAATTTTTCCACATATTTCTTTCCCCATGATGCCATCTGCCCACCTCCCTATTCTTCAACCTCCCCGATCCAATCTGCGCTGACTTCAAGCCAACCCCGCGCACCGCCCGATCTCCCACCCACACGGCGGTAGCCTCATCCTGAAGCATCGCCCTCTGCCGCTAGTTCCGCCCGACACCGACTCCCGTTCTCCTCCCTCGCAGCGCCGGTAGTTGGAGGCTTGGAGCCCCGTCTGTGTCCGGCGTCCTCACCAACAAGAAGCCGTGCTCCCCCCAACGTCGTCCTCACTGACACCAAGCCGCATCCATGTGGGTCTCATCTCTCACCCGAAGCACCGCGGCGAGTTTCGTCACTACACCGTCCCGCAAGCATCGCCCGCCTCCAGCCAGCATCTTCAGCCTCCGCCATGTAAGCAGGTGATCCCTTGTCCCATATCCCCTACATTTTTACCATTAACATTAAATCAATCATAGTGGCCTCCTTCGTTTATATACATCTCAACTCTCTATCCTCTTCTACCTCCGTCTCCTTACTTCCTTCATGTAGACAATGCACTCTAAGTGTTTGGTGAATTGTTTGCTTGCCTAGATATCAATTCTGACAGATTTCCTCAAAAGTATGTTAGCAACTGTTTGGTCCAATCAAATTTTTATATGGTGAAACTCAAATTTTTATATGGTGAAACTCAAAAGCAGTACAAGTCATTCTTAGATAGGCAGGCCAAATCAACCTCACATTCCATTTACCTTGGAGCATAAAACGTGATAGTGCTATGTCACTTTGCACGCCATGGTAACTTCGGTTGTACTGACCGCAACTGCAGCTAGCAGGATACAGGGTTTCTCATAATCAACTAACTATAATCTGCCTTTATTAAGCAAACTGGGTATTCTGATAACTCCTACTATATCTTTGTAGATAGATGGCAGCTCTAACCTATAAATAGCAATCCGAACCAGATCTCTTCTTTCTCTTGAGATATGAACATCCATCACTGATGAATTGTTGTGTTTGTGTTATTGTATATAGCCTCCAGGGGTCTTGGAAATATGTGACCACTGTCATGAGGTACTGATGTTAGCCGAATTTCCATCCATTGCTCTAGATACGCACCCTTGTGTCCAAAATCAGATCTCACCCAAAATAATGGAGAGCTACCTACTGGTGAGTAGTAATACTTAACTATCATTGTGATTAAGTGAACCAAATAAAAGATCTGCATTTTCAGGTATAGCTAAGATATTCATTGACAAATCCAAGTGAACTTGACAGATTAGCATATATTTGGCATGCAAATGCAAAGGTGTGCGATAGCTATGCGCTATATATATACTACACGATAAATCATTCTGCCTTTTCTACGAATGCAAAAATCTGAGTAACCGAACCATGCATTTTTCACTCTGGTGTAAAAAGTATGCCATGTTAATTTGCACTAAACAGAAAAAATTGTATAGGAACCATGACTTAGTTTCAACTTTCAAGAGATAATCATAAATTTTAATGTGTTAATTTCAATATTTGCCTCTATTACTGCAATTCTGTTCTCATCAACTAATATAATGCATGATACCTTTTTCTTATCTATGATGTAATAGTCATAGTTACAGAACAGAACATTGCTTACAATTCATTTTCGTTTCTTTCCAAAGTAATTGATATGCTGGCCAACTGATTTACGAAGCAGCATTGATAGGACAAGGTGATATATTAGTAGATTTAGCTCTCTGCATAGAAGGCGATCCATTTGTGCCAGATCCCTTTAATATGTATGCAATTTTCTTATAGTCTCTATTATGTACCTATCGGATCTTGCATGGTTCAGTTGTTTATTAGATAATGTAGTGCAATGCATGACCTTGCCATACATTTCTGTGCACACATTACAGGTCGTTAGCTTGTTGATTAACATATTATTTTAACATTGTTTTGGCAAAAATATTATGTCGAGGGAACCTCGGTGGCTTCAAAGGTTGAACATCTCAGTGCAGGCTGCTGAAAGTGTACAACTAGATGAAGAAAATTTACAAGGCCCTCCAAAGATTGATGATTTATTACCAAAAAAGCCTCCTAAATCTACTAGCCAAATTAAAATAATTTTTATGCTCAAACTTTCTTCAAACACATATGTAATGTGATGTATATGGTCCATTTATAAGCCAATGTGATATTCTTGCATGCAGGGGCGAGTGGAGATGTGTTACAGGTTATATGGAAATTCTGAGTTAAAACTTTATCGGAATTATACAGGGGAAACAAATTATGGAGACTGATGGAAATTTTCTTCCAAATGGATGGTCGACTGCCATTTAAATTTTTCTCTGTTATCTTTCTTTTTCAGGGCAGCTAAAGATTTAGAAAAGGAGTGCATAGAAGGAGCCAGGAGCAACTACAGAAGAATTAGTCTTTAGATGAACAAATATTTTGAATTATGTATAGATTTTAGCTTCGTAGGAAAACTTTGTTCTAGTTTGCAGGATGTTTTCATAATTATTTGTATCTTTCAATTGAATGTCTGATTTGATTTAGTTATGAACTCAAGGTGTTTGTTGCTACTAATTAGTCCGCTGCCTGTTTTTACCAAGCATGCTAATTGTGCAAAGGGGATTCTTGTGAAAGCAATTGGTGATATGGGTGAATGCCTTTATATAATGATATTTGTTGCTTATGAATGTAACTGTTGATATGGGTGAATGCATCTGTGGTGCGATAAAGTAAGTGAATTTAAATGATGAATGGCACATTTGAAATAAATCAAATAATGCTTAATGTAAAATATTTCATGGTTACAAAGAAGCATACATATATTTAGAGACGAACATGACGTATCTACACAACGTGTATGAGAATGGGCCCATGACAAATGAAGGTCTTTATGTAGAGACATGATAGAGCGCATCTAAGATAACATCTCAACATACCTAGAGACGATTTTGAACGTCTCAATATAGAGTCTCATGCCACGTAGACATGCTTAGCGAGCATGTCTACATGTTTTGAGACGGTCCGTGAGAAGACGCTCCAAAGACGCTTTACTAAGTCGACTCTACGGTTGCCTAGAGATGAAATAGCACGTCTCTAGCTATGAAAGTACATGTCTCTACAGGCAGATTTTCTTATAGTGATTACTTTGGATATCCGCCAGGCCAACCGTGGCCATAGACCAACTTAGGCCAAAAGCCTAAGCTTGGGGGAGTACGTATTTCCCATCGACATTACATTTATGTTCGCACACTCATTGCTAGTTGCCGGTGCTCATACATTTTCATTGTAGTATCCATACTAGTTTATTTCCTTTTTATGCTTTCTTCTTGTGTGTTTGATAAACCTTAAGAAAAAACAAAAAAAAATAGTTGTAGCTTTTAGCTAGCTTTAATTTCTATGCTTGTAGTAGTAATTAAAAAGAAAACTCAAAAGATTTCATGTTCTTCCTTTGCTTGTTGGGAGTTTTCCCGTGTAAATAGTTTTATTTCTTTTCTTTTCTTTTCTTTGGGGGTCGACAGGAGAAGACCTTAATTAAACTGTTAAAGTCGCTCTTATATGCATTATTGTTGATCTGACAAAAGAGCCCATATTGCCTTGTCTTCTCATGTTTATTGAATGCTTGCAGATTCCAGCTTAGTCCAATGCTCGTGCACTGTTATTATTATTCACATCATTCGTTCGTGCAAGTGAAAGGCAATTATGACGATATATGATGGACTGATTGAGATGTGAGAAACTGGTATGAACTCGACCTCTCTTGTTTTTGTAAATATGATTAGTTCATCGTTCCCGATTCATCCTATTATGAATAAACATGTTTGCAATGACAATTAGAGATTATAGTTGCTTATGCCATGCTTAATTAGCTAGGAGCTTATAATGGTTTACCTTGTGTGCCAACATGCTATTAAAATGGTTGTGATGTGGTATGATAGGGTGGTATCCTCTTCTGAATGATTCGATTGGCTTGACTTGGCACATGTTCATGCATGTAGTTGAAACAAAATCAACATAGCCTCTATGATATTTATGTTCATGGTGCATTATAACCTACTCATGCTTGCATTTGGTGTTGATTAATTTTAATGCATGTTCATGACTATTGTCGCTCTCTAGCTGCTCGCTTCCCACTCTTTTTCTAGCCTTCACCTGTACTAAGCGGGAATACTGCTTGTGCATCCAATCCCATAAACCCCAAAGTTATTCCATATGAGTCCACCATACCTACCTATATACAGCATCTACCTGCCGTTCCCAGTAAATTTGTATGTGCCAAACTCTAAACCTTCAAATAAACATTCTGTTTTGTATGCTCGAATAGCTCATGTATCAACTAGGGCTGTATGTATCTTCCATGTTAGGCGGGTTATTCTCAAGAGGAGTGGACTCCGCTCCTCACTCACGAGAAAATGGCTGGTCACCGGGATGCCCAGTCCCATGCTTTATGCAACTCAAATCAAAATAATTGCAAACAAAACTTCCTCGGGACTGTTGTTGGTTGGAGGCACTCGTTGTTTTGAGCAAGCCATGGATTGATGCTTGTTGGTGGAGGGGGGGTATAAACTTTACCATTCTGTTTGGGAACCGCCTATAATGTGTGTAGCATGGAAGATATCACCATCTTTTGGTTGTTATGTTGACAATGAAAGTATACCGCTCAAAATATTATTCACCTCTATTTCAAAACTGAGCTCTGACACCTCTACAAATCCCTGGTTCCCTCTGCGAAGGGCCTATCTATTTACTTTTATGTTGAGTCATCATCCTCTTATTAAAAAGCACCAGTTGGAGAGCGCCGCTGTCATTTGCATTCATTACTGTTAGTTTACATTGAGCATGACTTGACTGGATCTGTTTTACCATGAATTACAATGTCTAGTCAGTCCTTGATCTTTAAAGGTGCTTTGCATTTATGTTTTGCGGTCTCAGAAAGAGCTAGCGAGATACCATCTTGTTATATCATATTATGATTGTTTCGAGAAAGTGTTGTCATCCAAGATTTATTATTATTGCTCGCTAGTTGATTATGCCATTGATATGAGTAAACATGAGACCTAAGAGTTATGGTGAATGTGGTTAGTTCATAATCTTTGCTGAAAACTTGAATGCTGGCTTTACATATTTACAACAACAAGAGCAAACCGAGTTTGTAAAAGTTTTTCTTTATCACTTTTAGTTTGTCAACTGAATTTCTTGAGGACAAGCAAAGGTTTAAGCTTGGGGGAGTTGATACGTCTCCATCGTATCTACTTTTCCAAACACTTTTGCCCTTGTTTTGGACTCTAACTTGCATGATTTGAATGGAACTAACCCGGACTGACGCTGTTTTTAGCAGAATTACCATGGTGTTATTTATGTGCAGGAGTAAACGTTCTCGGAATGACTTGAAACTTCACAGAGATTATGTTTGGAAATAATAAAAAATACTAGCAAAGAATCAAGGCCAGGGGCCCACACCCTCACCACGAGGGTGGGGGGCGCGCCTACCCCCTGGGCGCGCCCCCTGCCTCGTGGCCCCCCTGGAGCTCCACCGACCTCAACTCCAACTCCATATATTCGTGTCCAGGGAAGAAAATAAAGAAAAAGGATTCATCGCGTTTTACGATACGGAGCCGCCGCCAATCCCTAAACTCTCTCGGGAGGGCTGCTCTGGAGTCCTTCGGGGCTCCGATGAGGGGAATCCGTCGCCATCGTCATCATCAACCTTCCTCCATCGCCAATTTCATGATGCTCACCGCCACTATCATATTACTTTGCTACTAAACACTTTGCTGCAGATACTAAGTTTCCAGGTGTGGTTGAATTAACAAGTCAGCTGCTAATACTTGAGAATATTCTTTGGTTCCTGTTGGGGATATTACTACTGGGCATAAACTGGCCTATCTGGGCCGCATTAACTTCATCAATAGTTAAGCATGTTAAAGCCCATGAAGATAGATGAGGGCTCAAGACCCATAATCGGTTGAGAGCCTGTAGCCGTAAACCGGCGTCAATATGTAACTTGTATTGTAAGTTAGGAATAAGTAGAGACCAAACCGGACACATCTATGAGCCGGTGTTGGGACTCTGTAAACCGACGGGCGTCACCCATGTATATAAGGGGACGACCCGGCGGCGGTTCAAGGACGACAGAGACAACTCGAGACATAGGCGAAGCTTGTTTGCTCCCTAGTCATCGAAACACCCATCAATTCCATCACAACTAGACGTAGGCTTTTACCTTCATCGAAGGGGCCGAACTAGTATAAACTCTCTTGTGTCCTTGTGTCCGCTTTAACCCCTTCAAGCTAACCCGTCGCGATGGCTCCACGACTAAGTCCTTTCTCTAGGACATCTGCCGTGACAAAACCACGACAGTTGGCGCCCACCGTGGGGCTATCGCACGATGGTTTCCGGTTCTTGGAGGGCCGCTTTGAAGGACTCAAGGGCTACGCTGTAGGCCGGATGACTAAGAGTCGTCGCGGCAAGCTCTACATCGACGACGCAGGCTGGGGCCTCGAGGCCGGCTCAATTGAGTACGGGTACCGGGTCCCCTTTGGTAGTATTCACGTTTTCATTGGCAAGATCGGTGAACCGGGCCCTGAGCCGGACATCTGCACCGACCTCGTCGAGACGGCTCAGCGTGCGCGATCCGCCCGGGTTAAACCGGCCATGAAGCGTGCCTTCGTGGGAGTGATCCATGGAGGAAGTTATGAGGACGGATCGGACCTTCGCGGGGCGACTGCCGTTTGTTCCGGTGACGAATCTTTGACCGGAGAAACCGAATCTCTTTATCAGCTACAAGATGGCCGGATTGAGAGCTGTTCCGATGGCGACAGTATTCCGGACCCCTCTGATCTGCCTAACCGGGTTGGAATATTCATGACCGGAACACAAGCAACGCTTCATTCTTCGACAGCCGCGGCAACGATCTCCGGTTCAGCAGCGGCGACGGCTGCCGGGGCAGGAGGCCCTGTGCGCCCACCGGCTCAGGTTCTATCAGAACTATTTGATGCGTTGGCTGTGCTTATGGCGGAAGTTAATCCGCCAGATCAGGACGTTCACAACACGGAGATTGCAAAGGTAAAGGAACAAATCACCCAGGCCAAGACGGATCTGGCAGCTGAGGATACCAGGATGGCCGCAGAGCGGGCCGCTTTAGACGCACAGGCTTACATGCTTATGTTGGACCAGAGCACGTCGCATGAAGTCATGAGGAGGAAGCACCGATCCCGCTTACCTCCGGTTTTCGAGGCCAGAGACCTTTTCAACACTCCAAGACCAAGAGCCAGCAATCCGCTGGAGGGGAACCAGGCAGAAGCCCCTGGGACCGGTGCACCGGTTCAGCCCCGTCAGATGGACCCGCCTCGTCAAAATACCGTTATACCTCAGGATGCTTTAACACCTCCGGGTCACTACTCCAACCCAATGGACAATCTTGTTGCCGCTGCTGCACGACTGGAGGCCATTCCAATTGAAGGTGACTCGCCGCAGGCAGTAGAGACGCGACGGGTCAAGGAACTTCTGAGGACAGCTTTGGCCCAACAGGAAGCGTACTCGTACAGCCGCGACCGGATCCACTCGACCCCCCGTCCAAGCCGGAGCTATAGCAGACATATGGATGAACCAGCAGTGTCGAGTAATGAACGACGTGGAGCACCCCGTGGCAACAACCCGACGGGTGGTGCTGATGACGCTCAGGAAGTGGTGAACCGGGCCCGAGCGCGCAGGGAGGCCGAGTTAGCGGCACAGCATCAGGCTCGGCAGCTCACACCGGTTCGTCCAACCATCTCGATCGAACCTGGTGTTACTTCTAGTTCTTTGGGGGTGCCTTGCCTTATCCCCGCTTTACGCAACGTGCGCCTGCCCAAGGATTTCAAAGGCCCACGCAAGGTACCAAATTATACGGCGGATCAACCTCCAGAGACATGGGTAGAGAGCTATGAGATGGCCATGGAGATGCTTGATGTGGATGACACGGCGTGTGCAAAATACTTCACCATGATGCTTGAAGGAACGGCCCGTACTTGGTTAAAAAGCTTGCCAGCTAATTCTATCAGTTCATGGGCCCAATTACGAGCCCGGTTTATCAACAATTTCAAGGATACCTGTAAACAGCCTATGTCGATAGTGGACTTAGCTGCATGCGTCCAGGAGGAAGGAGAATCAACGACTCATTGGGTGCGCCGGGTTTCACAAGTGTTGCACTCCTCAGACCGCATCAACGCTGACACCGCAGTATTAACCCTAGAAGGCAACTGCCGGTTTGGGCCCCCGAAGTTGAAATTGGGACGGATGAAGCGTCATTGCACCGACATGGGGACCCTCATGGCCGCTTTGGTAAAATATGCTGATTCTGATAGTACCAAGGATCCCGAATCTTATGATGACAAGACAGGGAAGGGGAAGAAGAACAGCAGCTCCAAAGGTCAGCATCATCACTGGGTAGGCAATGGCGGAGGAGGCAAGCATAAAGCGGATGGTAACATAGATTTTGTGGCTAATACCAACGCACGGGGCAATGGCCAGCGGCGCAAGGGTAGGCCGAAAAATCATAGTGGAGCACCCAACCATAACCCAAACCGCCTGAACTATCTGCTAAGCCAGCCCTGTCCAAGACATGGGACGAAGGAGGAGCCAGCAAACCACCTTTGGAAGGATTGCTTTATTATGCAGGAGTTCAAGAATTCTAATAATTTCCGGTATGATCACGGATCTGGCGGTGGCTCAGGGTCCGGGCCGGGTTACGGTGGAGGAGGTTCCGGTTCAGGATTTAATGGTAATCCGGGCGGACATAATGGTCAAAATAGTCAGAACAACCAGGATGGTTACAACCAACAGCAGCAACAGTCAGGTTACCAGAGCAACCCAAAGCAGTTGAGTAGTGGGCAGTACCATATCTTTACCACTAGCTTGGACAAGCGAGACCGGAAGGTTCAGAGACGGGCAGTCAACTCTGTTGAACCGGCCACACCCCGTTATCTACGTTGGTCTGAACAGCCAATCATATGGAGCAGAGAGGATCACCCACCCCAGGTCGATAATCCGGGTCAGTTGGCTCTGGTGGTGGCGCCTCAGGTGGGAGGTTATAAGTTCACCAAGGTGCTCATGGATGGAGGAAGCAGCATTAACATCCTGTACTATGAGACCTTCCGTCGTATGGGACTAACAGATAAGAATCTCAAACCGTCTAATACAGTATTCCACGGTGTAGTGCCTGGCAGATCAGCATATCCCGTTGGTAAGATAGCTCTCGAAGTGGCCTTTGGGGATGATCATGATTCCAGGTCGGAGACATTGACGTTTGAAGTGGTGAAAATCCAAAGTCCATATCATGCCCTGTTTGGGCGACCGGCATACGCCAAGTTTATGGCTCGGCCCTGTTATGTGTATTTGCAGCTCAAGATGCCGGGTCACAAGGGGACAATAACGGTTCACGGAAGCCGCAAAATCGCTTTGGAATGCGAGGAAGGAGATGCGGCTTATGCAGAGTCGGTTTGTGCCACCGAGGAGTTGAAGTACTATAAAGACAATGTTGATCCGGCGGACATGACTCCGTTGAAGAAGCCAACTACGGAGCATGATCCGGCCCTGAAGTTCAAATCGGCAGCAGAAACTAAGCTTGTTGACTTCGTACCTGGCGATTCGTCCAAGCAGTTCAGCATCAGTGCCAACTTGGATCCGAAATAGGAAAGCGCGCTCATCGAGTTCATCCGTGAGAATCGGGACATTTTTGCATGGAAGCCCTCTGACATGCCAGGTGTACCGAGGCAACTCGCTGAGCACACCCTTAATGTGGATCCTAAATACAAACCGGTGAAACAGTTCCTCCGCCGGTTTAACGAAGAAAGACGCAAGGCGATTGGAGAAGAGGTAGCCAGGCTCTTAGCAGCTGGTTTTATTGTTGAAGTTTTTCACCCTGAGTGGCTTGCCAATCCGGTGCTAGTCCTTAAGAAAAACGGCACCTGGCGCATGTGTGTGGATTACACAGATCTTAATAAGGCTTGTCCAGCAGATCCTTTTGCCCTCCCCCGTATTGATCAAATCATTGATGCTACGGCGGGTTGTGAGCGTTTAAGTTTTTTGGATGCATATTCTGGCTATCATCAGATCAAAATGGCAGTTAAGGACCAGGAGAAGACGGCATTCATAACTCCCTTTGGAGCCTTCTGCTATGTGTCTATGCCCTTTGGGCTCAAAAGTGCCCAGGCAACTTATCAACGGTGTGTACAAAATTGTCTTCACAAGCAGATTGGCCGTAATGTACATGCTTACGTGGATGATATCGTGGTTAAATCCAGGGAGAAGGAGACTCTGGTTAACGATTTGAAGGAAACCTTTGATAACCTAAGGACGTACAAGATGATGCTTAATCCGGACAAGTGTGTCTTTGGTGTACCGGCGGGCAAGTTATTGGGTTTTCTGGTGTCCAACAGGGGAATTGAGGCTAATCCGGAGAAGATCACAGCCATCACCTCCCTGGCTAAACCGAAGTGTATCAATGATGTTCAACGCCTGGCAGGCCGGATTGCCGCGTTAAGCCGGTTTATCAGCCGCCTTGGTGAGAAGGCGATCCCTTTGTATCAGATGTTGAAGAAGACGGATCAGTTCGTCTGGAGTTCTGCTGCTGATGAAGCATTTGAGGACTTAAAGCGGCAATTGGCCAATCCGCCTGTGCTCGCCGCTCCCATTGACAAGGAGCCGTTACTGCTATATGTTGCTGCTAATGCTCGTGCGGTCAGCGTGGCTATTGTGGTGGAGCGAAAGGAGGCAGGTAAGGAGCATCCGGTTCAACGTCCGGTCTATTATATCAGCGAGGTACTCATTGAGTCCAAGCAAAGGTATCCGCATTGGCAGAAGCTGGTGTACGGAGTTTTTATGGCAAGCCGGAAGCTTAAGCAATATTTCCAAGGGCACTCAATTACGGTAGTCAGTTCTGCTCCTTTGGGAGATATCATCCAGAACCGGGAAGCAACTGGCCGGATTGCAAAGTGGGCCATAGAGCTGGGGCCGTACGGTTTGAAGTATGTGCCTCGGACAGCGGTTAAGTCTCAAGCACTTGTTGATTTCATCAATGATTGGACGGAAATGCAAGCACCTGAAGAAAAGCCGGATCATACGTATTGGACCATCCATTTTGACGGATCTAGGCAGTTGGAAGGCTCAGGGGCTGGAGTCGTATTAACTTCCCCACGAGGTGATAAGTTTTGTTATGTTCTCCGTTTAATGTTCCCTTGTACTAGCAATGCAGCTGAGTATGAAGCCTTTCTCCATGGTCTTCGGATGGCTAAGGAGATGAATCTAAGTTGAGTTAAGTGCTTCGGTGACTCGGACCTTGTGGCTCAGCAAGTGTCTGGCACTTGGGACTCCAAGGACCCACTCATGGCAGCATATCGTCGTGAGGTGGATATTGTTGCAGGTTATTTCAGAGGCTATCAGGTGGACCACGTGGACCGGCGGAAAAATGAAGCGGCGGACGCTTTAAGCCGGCTGGGCTCTCAGCGCAAACCGGTCCCGCCCAATGTTTTTCTGGATGTGCTGCACAACCCGTCGGTGAAGATCCCTGGTGAAGAGGATTTGGCTATTCCTGATCCGGAGGCTCAATTGGTGGCAGTTCTTCATGTTATTCCGGATTGGACGCTTCCTTACCTGGCGTACAAGAACCGGGGCGAGTTGCCAGAAGATGAGATTCTGGCCCGGCAGATAATCCGGCGATCCAAGTCCATGGCTGTCATCAACGGTGAGTTGCATCATTGCAGTGTATCAGGAGCTTTTCAACGTTGCGTGTCTCCTGAAGAAGGCCGTGAAATTTTGCGTGAGATCCACGAAGGAGATTGTGGTCACCACGCCGGTTCAAAGTCTCTGGTGGCTAAAGCGTTTCGCCATGGTTTCTATTGGTTAACTGCTCATGCTGATGCGGAGGATCTGGTCAGACGATGTGATGGTTGCCAAAGGTTTTCAAGACGTGCTCATGTACCGGCTCAAGAATTGAGAATGATTCCAATTACTTGGCCGTTTGCGACTTGGGGGCTGGATATGGTTGGGCCTTTCAAAAGGTCCAAAGATAAGAAGACCCACCTCCTGGTGGCGGTTGACAAGTTTACAAAGTGGGTGGAGGCAGAACCTGTTAGCAAGTGTGATGCGGCCACGGCGGTTCAGTTCATCAAAAAGGTGATTTTCCGGTTTGGCTTTCCGCACAGTATTATCACAGATAATGGTACCAATTTGTCCAAAGGTGCTATGAAGGAGTTCTGCGAACGGGAGCACATCCGGCTCGACGTTTCATCAGTGGCACATCCACAGTCCAATGGTCAAGCAGAAAGAGCTAATCAAGAGATCTTGAGAGGCATCAAGCCCCGGCTCATGGTTCCTTTGCAGAGAACGCCGGGTTGTTGGGTAGAAGAATTACCATCTGTGTTATGGAGCATCAATACAACACCCAACAGATCAACAGGATACACACCGTTCTTCATGGTTTATGGAGCGGAGGCGGTTCTCCCCAGTGATATCCGTCATGATTCACCTCGTGTCACGGCTTATATTGAAGCGGACAACGAGACAGCACGGCAAGATGCTTTGGACCGGTTGGATGAAGAGCGTGACATCGCAGCCGCCCGATCGGCGATTTACCAGCAGGATCTTCGTCGTTATCACAGTCGCCGAGTCAGAACCAGAGCCTTTCAGGAAGGAGATTTGGTGCTTCGGCTCATCCAAGATCAGACTGATATGCATAAGCTATCCCCACCTTGGGAGGGGCCTTTCGTGGTCAGCAAGAATCTGCACAACGGGTCGTACTATCTGATCGATATTCGAGAGCATAAGGACTCACGTACATCAGAGGAGGAGACTAACAGGCCGTGGAATATAGCTCATCTTCGGCCTTACTATACCTGAGCCATTGGCTATACTTATGTACATATTACGACAATGTATATATTATGATTAATATAATAAACCGGAACCTCAGCTAAAGCGGGGTATCTGTTCTTTTACATCATGTGAGGTTACACGGAGTTGCTCTAAAGCGGCCTCCGGTTTACCCCTTGAGTTCGCTTTGCTAAAAGCATCGTGTTATATCACTTGGAGGATTGGTCGTGTCCGAACCAATACCATGCCTCTTGATAGGCGAGAGCCACCAGATCACTTGGGGACTTGGTCATGTCTGAACCAGTCATGCCTCTTGATCGGCCTAAGGCCACAGAATCACTTGGGGGCTTGGTCGAACCCGAACCATGACCACGCCATTTGGTCGGCATAAATGCCACAAGAATCACTTGGGGACCTGGCTAACTAGAACCATAGTTACACCTAACGGGAGCTTGGTCGTGTTTGGCCATGGTAACGCCATTTGATCAGCTTAAATAAATCTTTTTTGGCAAACGTTTTTGTCGTTGCTTTTGCTTCATACTTTTCTTTGAAGGGTTTTTTTGCTTTTTATTGTGTTCTTTAAACCGACAAAGTTTTTTAACCAATCAATTGATGGAACACAATTCACGTCAATCCGGAGACTATTTGTCCGGTTTGATCCTTGTTGTTAACATCCTCTTATGGAGTAACACGGTGTTTATTATAACCCGGCACGGTTTACATGGTAACCAGTGTCATATACATATACAGGAGTTGTTATTTCCTCCAACAGTGTGGGTTTGCAAAACTCCGCTTCAAGGTTGGCCAAGCCAACTTCACACTCAACGGTGGCAGGTATTATGTATCTCAAAATTTTGATCGTATACTTAAAATTTTGTTTTGGATGTTTTGACTTTATATATACAGACATCATATTCCGCCGGACGGTACAACCGCGGTGGCACTTGACGAATTTCTTATTTCAGAAAGTGTTTTGGAAAGTTCATTACCACAGGAAGAACAAGTTATGCACGAAGGCATATCAACATCAAAGGTATCAGCTAGCCTATTACAAGGCAACATGGTGCCCATAATAACATAATTGTTTTTCACAAAGGAGAGGCAGTTTTTAAACCGGCTTCCGGTTTAAGCTTGGCCACCAGCCTGGCCTGATGGTTGTGGGTCATCCTGCGCCGCTTCAGCTTCCGTTTCTCTACCCAGTGGCTGGAAATCCACAGTTGTCCAGTCGATTCCCATTAATGCTTGAAAAACAGCTTCGTCATGGATTAGCGAAGACGGGTCAATATCGGGAGCGTAAGTATGCTTACGGATTGGAGGGATCAGATTTTCCGATTCATGGATTGGTGCAGCTATTCGCTTGTTCTGGCTGTCATATTGGGCTTGATAATGAGACAAGTCTGCTTCCTCAGCCAGTTGACAAGCTAGCGGACGTACCTCCCGGTTTATTGCTCGCAAATCCGCTTCACCAAATTCTGACCCGTCTTCCTTCAAGCTGGGATAGCCCTGAGCCGCTTCAATAGGATCAAAATCCGGCACCCAGGCTTTTGCTCGGATTAAAGCATTGATTGCACCGGTTCGAGCAGCAGATTTCTTCAGCTCTTCAACCCGGGCAGGAAGCACTGACAGTTTCATCAGAGTATCTTGAATCAAAGTGGGCGCCGGTTTGTTATGAGACGCGGTACAGATGATCCGCTGGGCACCAGTATACAATTGTTCAACCAAGGTATAGGCGGCTTTCAATTTCTTCCGCACATCTGACCCCAAGTGACCAATGCGTGTCCCTGAAATACCATAAAGGGTTAATAAACCGGCGACTCTGTAAGAAGGCAGAACCAATTCAGAAGGCAAGCTGGCTTACCAAAGATAGCAGTGGTCATGGCATGAACGTGCCGCTTTATGCTGGTCAGTTCATCCGTCACTGGTTTTAGTGCAGCCTCGGCATCCTCTGCTCGTTTGATCAAAGCGGACTTTTCAGTGGCCCAATCCGCCCGTTTCTTCTTGAAGTTCTCCTTAAGTTGTTCCATGGCGCTTAAGGCACTGGCCAATTCCTCTTTTGCTTTGGAGGTTTCAGCCTGTTGGGTTTTCAGGTTTTCTTGCAGATCGATGACTTGGTTTTCTTTCGCCTTCAGCTCCGCCTGCAGGCATACAGATATATGTTTCAACAAATCGGTAGAAGGATTCAAGTACCAACCACATAACAAGTTATGCGCTTAGCACTTGGGGGCTAATGCGTATTCGATCTTCATCTTTCAATTGTTTACAAAGTCCCAAGATCAATACAAGCATTCAACTTGGCACTTGGGGGCTAATGGCTATTTGATCATATGTATTCTGATGCGGCAGTTTCAATTACTTAAAGTACCGGTTTAACTACACTAAGTTGAACCGGCCCTTGGGGGCTACATCAGCAAATTTTCAAAGCATCAAGGTTTATATTATTAAGTCCCGGTTTGAAAGAATATTTCAAACCGGCCCTTAGGGGCTAGGAGAGTCAGCAAGAATGAAAGCATACAAGCAGGAAGGAGCATATGGAAGTTACCTCATATTTATCTTTCATCATGTTAACCAGACCGGCTTCATAGTCACGGCTGGTATACAGCCGGTTCAGATAGCCGGAATGGATATCTTGGGCGTTCAGAGCAGCGTAAGTCGTCAGATCGGCGTTCCACTTGCCTTTGCCAAAAGCAACAAACTCTTCCTTGGCAGAATGTTTGGATAAAGCGACAGGGTTGCTTGGCTCAGTATGGCCAGTACCAGTAATGACAACCTCATCATCCTTGGTACCGCCGGTTTGCACTGGAGCTGTTGGCTTGTCAGTAGGGTTTGCTGGACCGGTGGAGCGTTCAATCCGGATGGAACCTATGGGCTGATGGACAGGACCTGAGGTATTAGTAGGTATCTCTTCAGCAATAAGATCATCATCTGGCTGCGGTGGATCATTGGGAATATCCTCAGGAATAGCCGCTTCAAGATTGGGTGTTTTGCCTGGTTCAAGAATGACATCTTCTTCGGCCGCTTTGTCCAGGCGGGCCTTCTTGCTTGGCCTAGGTTTGGCCCTGAGAAGAATAACAAAATTAAATACAGCATATGTTCTAAGGCAATATACTGCAAACATCACAATAAATATAGCTTACCCAAGCACCGTTTTGAGCGGTGGGAGATGAGTAACCGATGACTCGCCAGAAGATGAGTGGGAAATAACCTGGTAATCGGAGTCAGACGGATTAAGAGGTTGACGAAAGCAGCCCGCTTTAGGACAAGCACTGACAAGCGAATTAGAGACCTCGGAATGACGTTTCCGAACCGGACTGTTCGGTAAATCGGAGGAGGTAACTACCTGGCCGCTGTGCCGGGTGGTGCGGCGAGCTTCGTGTTGTTGAGTCTTCATAAGAAGTTTAGGATCCAAATAAGCAAGAGGATGAGAAAATTTAACTTTCCGGTTTGCCTGACGGATTTTTTGTGAAGGCAAAGTTTCTGAATCGGAAGAGAGAATAATTACCTCTGCAACATCCGCGTGGCTGGCTTCGGCATCATCCTGACAAATATCATCATCAATAAGACGCATGAAAAATAAACCAAGTGAGTCAAGCTCTACCTCAAAGTCCGGATTATCCACCTCATCATCAGGGGCCGGATTAGAAGATGCAGTGGTTCTTTTCCGGTGGGCAGTCTTCTTCATAGCTTTAGTCTTTTGCCGGGTTGCTCTTTCCGGTTTATCTGTTTTCTCTGGTTTCTCCTGCGGCAGCTTTTTGCTCCAAAACGGATCATCGCCCTGATTATGCAGACACTGATATTAAAAACAATGACCAGACATATCAATAACAGATTCAGCAAAGAGAAAAATCAAAGTCTTACAGCTGGCGGTTTGTTGGTGGCACAGAAGGGAAGCAGGCCGGTTCTAGCGCAGACGTGTTCCGGTTCATTCAGTATCTTACGCACAGCCTCTGTGATTTCTTCACCGGAGAGCTGGAGTTTTGAATGTCGCAGTGGGTCATCAACACTATCAGTATACTCGCACATCAAACCGGAGCGCTGACTAAGGGGCAGTATGCTCCATGATATCCAACAGCGAGCGAGATCAACCCCTGTTAAACCGTTGGCCATAAAGGCTCTGAGCTTTGACAGCTGGGGAGCATATTTGCTTCTCTCCTGGGCAGTCAATCTTTGAGGAAAAGGGTGTGTATTGCTGAGCCGCTCCGGACGAAAGCCAGGCAAGGGATTCTCACCAGCAGGGGAGGTGTCTTTGCAGTAGAACCATGTCTGATTCCACTCCTTGGGGTGACTGTGCAGCTTGGCGTGAGGGTATGTGACCTCTTTCCTTTTTTGAATCGCCATGCCACCCAACTCCGTATTAGAGCCATCAGTAAACTCAGTACGGCGGTTTAGATGGAAAAGATCTCTGAATAATTCCACTGTGGGCTCCTCTTGAAAGAACACCTCACAGAGCACTTGGAAGTGGCACATATTTGTAACAGAGTTGGGGCCAGTGTCTTGCAGATGGAGTTGGAAATCGGCTAAAACATCCCGGTAAAATTTAGAACCGGGCGGCTTAAAGCCCCGGGCTAAGTGATCTACGAAAACAACAACCTCTCCTTCTCGAGGTGTGGGGGGCATTCTTTGCCAGGAGCCCTCCAATGGATGGTGTCTTTACTGCCCAAGGCGCCAATCAGGACTAAATCGTCCAGTTGATCCTCTGTGACGCGAGAAGGGACCCAATTGCACTCATACACTTGCTTGGCCATGATGGAATCTACAAGGTAGAAGATCCCGGTTCAAAAATGCATTTGATCAAGGTACGTTGGTATGGGCACTGTTAAACCGGAGACAGAACTATCTGAACCGGAGTTTCATGAAGCAACCAACATCTGGCGGTTCAACAAGGGGACTAATGGTATATACCGGTTTGTCAAATTTTTCTACAAAGTTAAACCGCCTGATCTAAGCATTGAACAGTCAAGACTGCAGATGAGTAAGTACGCAAAAACAGATTTCACAAGATTATACTACAGCTTTGGATCTGGAACATGTTTATAAAGGAGATAAATATTCAAGGCCCAAAAGGAGCAGTGCCGAATCAATAAGCAAAGGTACGGATAAGATCTATGGTCTTAATATGCGACAGTGAAGACGGAGGATAAAAACTACTGCTACACAGAGCGAAGATTCACAGACTCGTCTAAGGATCTATCATATGAACAAGAAGCAAGCGATGAACACTGGAGAACATGGAAACCCTAGAATAGATCTATGATGAAAAGGATAGAAGACTTACCGGAGCTGAGGAAGAAGCGGAAGGTCGCCGCGGTGCTCTGGTACGTTCAGGGTGATGCAGCGGCCAAGGTTGGTGCAGAGGTCGACGGCGGCGGCGGAGCTCCGAAGACTGGGCGACGCGAGGAAGATGAAGCAGAAGGGCACGAAGGGGAAAAAGAAATGACCCTTCGGTCCTATTTATAAAGCAAGGGACAAGGGTCAGGCGCGAAAATCAAGGGGCCGCAAGTTTGGAAACAGAGCTGTTGCCTTGATCATCGCAGATCTATTAAACAAGAAGGTATCATGGATAATTTCTTTATGACAGATGACGTCACGCCGTTACAGCAATCAGAGAAGATGACATCACGGCGGTTCACCAAACTACAAGAAGATGTTGAAGATGAAGTTTTTGCTAAGGATTGACATGAACCTGTTCAAATCAATCTGGGGCCTAATGTTGGGGATATTACTACTGGGCGTAAACCGGCCTATCTGGGCCGGATTAACTTCATCAATAGTTAAGCATGTTAAAGCCCATGAAGATAGATGAGGGCTCAAGACCCATAATCGGTTGAGAGCCTGTAGCCGTAAACCGGCGTCAATATGTAACTTGTATTGTAAGTTAGGAATAAGTAGAGACCAAACCGGACACATCTATGAGCCGGTGTTGGGACTCTGTAAACCGACGGGCATCACCCATGTATATAAGGGGACGACCCGGCGGCGGTTCAAGGACGACAGAGGAGAACTCGAGACATAGGCAAAGCTTATTTGCTCCCTAGTCATCGAAACACCCATCAATTCCATCACAACTAGACGTAGGCTTTTACCTTCATCGAAGGGGCCGAACTAGTATAAACTCTCTTGCGTCCTTGTGTTCGCTTTAACCCCTTCAAGCTAACCCGTCGCGATGGCTCCACGACTAAGTCCTTTCTCTAGGACATCTGTCGTGACAAAACCTCGACAGTTCCCCTTGTGTTGAATCAATAAATTTGGGTTGAATACTCTACCCTCGAAAGCTGTTGCGATCCCCTATACTTGTGGGTTATCAAGACTAATTTCTGGCGCCGTTGCCGGGGAGCATAGCTCTATTCTTTGAGTCACTTGGGATTTATATGTTCTTATCACTATGAAGAACTTGAGAGATCCAAAAACCAAGATCTGTCCCTCAACTACGAGGGGAGGTAAGGAACTGCCATCTAGCTCTGCACTTGATTCACCTTCTGTTATGAGTAAGTTTGCGACACCTACATCTGCTTCTGCTATTCGTTCTGATATGTCGCATGTTATTGATGATGCCACTTCTGCTATGCATGATACTTATGATGAAACTGCTTCTATGCCTGATACTACTGTGCCCCTTGGTGAATTTCTTGATGAACAAATTGCTAGGGCTTGAGAAAAAGAAATTATTGAATCTAAATACGATGATGATAGTGATGATGAAAATATGCCTGTTATTCCTGAGGGCTATCTTTTTGATATGGAATCTTCTGCCGCTATTTTAGCTTGCAAAGATAGATATGAGCTTAAGAGGTTATTAATTAAATGGAACAAAGAATCACTTAGAGATAAAATGAAACCCGACCCTGCTTTTGCTACTTCACCTATTTGTGTTCCTGATAAGGATTGTGAATTCTTTGTTGATCCTGATACAATTATTTGGTTGAATCTGATCCGTTTTATGGCTATGAATCTGAAACTGTTGTGGCACATCTTACTAAGTTAAATGATATAGCTGCCCTGTTCACTAATGATGAGAGATCGCGTTACTTCTATATACTCAAAATATTTCCGTTCTCATTAAAGGGTGATGCTAAGATATGGTTTAATTCTCTTGATCCTGGTTGTGTGCGTAGTCCCCAGGATATGATTTATTACTTCTCTGCTAAATATTTCCCTGCTCATAAGAAACAAACTGCTTTGAGGGAAATATACAACTTCGTGCAAATTAAAGAAGAGAGTCTCCCACAAGCTTGGGGGAGGCTTCTCAAGTTACTTAATGATTTGCCTGATCATCCTCTTAAGAAACCCGAAATACTTGATATCTTTTATTATGGACTCACCGATGCTTCCAGAGATTACCTGGATAGTTGTGCTGGTTCTCTTTTCAGGGAAAGAACACCAGATGAAGCTGAAATTCTATTGAATAATATGTTGACAAATGAAAATAATTGGGCACCTCCTGAGCCAGCTCCTGCTCCAATTACTGAGCCTATTCTTAAACCAACTCTGAAGAAGAGAGGTGTTCTATTCCTCAGTCCCGAAGATATGCAAGAGGCAAAGAAATCTATGAAAGAAAAAGGTATTAAAGCTGAAGATGTTAAGAATTTACCTCCTATTGAAGAAATACATGGTCTTAATATACCGCCTGTTGAAGAAACATATGATCTTAATTCTTTATTTAATGAAGAACCTCCTGATCCCAATATCCCGACACAAGTAGTAAAGGTAAATTCTCTCTATAGATATGATAAAGCTGAAGTCCCTCCTACTAAAATTGCTAGTCAGTGCTTGGATGAGTTTGATAACTTTATGTTTAAGCAAGACGACTTCAATGCTTATTTTGGTAGATAATTAAAAGAAAATGCTTATATGATTAGACGCTTGGGTGATTATATGGCTAATATTAAAGGTGAACTTAAATTTGTTAGCAAACATGCTTCTATGGTTACCACTCAAGTAGAACAAGTACTTAAGGCACAAAAAGAAGTGCTTGATGAAATGAATAGTAAGAAAAATGATTATGCTATTAGAGTGGCTACTAGAACTGGTAGAATGACTCCAGAACCTTTGTATCCTGAAGGCCACCCTAAGAGAATCGAGCAAGATTCTCAAAGAAATAATATTGATGTTCCTAGTTCTTCTAAAAAGAAGAAAAAGAAAAATGATAGAACTGTGCAAACTTCTAGTGAACCTATTGCTGAACTACCTGATAATCCAAATGATATTTCTATGTATGATGCTGAAACACAATCTGGTAATGAACATGAACCTAGTAAAAATATTAATGACGATGTTCATATGATGCTCAACCTAGTAATGATAATGATGTAGAAATCGAACTTGCTGTTGATCTTGATAACCCACAATCAAAGAATCAATATTATGATAAAAGAGACTTTATTGCTAGGAAACATGGTAGAGAAAGGGAACCTTGGGTTCAGAAACCCATGCCTTTTCCTCCGAAACCATCCAAGAAAAAGGATGACAAGGATTTTGAGCGCTTTGCTGAAATGATTAGGCCTATCTTTTTGCGTATGAGATTAACTGATGTGCTCAAAACAAATCCTTATGCTAAATATATGAAGGATATCATTACTAATAAAAGAAAGATATCGGAAGCTGAAATTTCCACCATGCTTGCTAATTATACTTTTATGGGTGGAATACCAAAGAAACTTGGAGATCTCAGAGTACCTACTATACCTTGCTCCATTAAAAGAAATTATATTAAAACTGCTTTATGTGATCTTGGAGCCGGTGTTAGTGTTATGCCTCTCTCTTTATATCGCAGACTTGACTTGAATAAGCTAACACCTACTGAAATATCTTTGCAAATGGCTGATAAATCAACTGCTATACCTGCCGGTATCTATGAGGATGTGCCTGTTGTGGTTGCAAACATTATTATTTTAACGGACTTTGTTATACTTGATATTCCCGAGGATGATAGTATGTCTATTATTCATGGAAGACCTTTTCTTAATACTGCAGGGGCTGTTATTGATTGCAACAAAGGCAATGTCATTTTTCATGTTAATGGTAATGAGCATACAGTACACTTTTCGAGGAAACAACCTCAAGTTCATAGTATCAACTCCATTGGAAAAATTCCATCGATTATATTTGGAGGTTTTGAATTTCCTCTTCCTACTGTCAAGAAGAAATATGATATTCTTATTATTGGGGATGTGCATATCCCCGTTGAGGTAACTTAGTGTTATTCGAAATTTCTCCGGTTTCATGATTATCGGAATGAGTTTGTTAACAAGACTTGATCAACCTTGTTAGTGGATTCTTTTTGATGAGCATGAGATGGATGAAACTAGAAGCACAAACTTCTGTACCCTCTCTATACTTTCTGTTATTTATATTAAATAAAGTAAAAATAGTATTTTCTGTCTGTCTCCTGACTTATCCGTGCAATATAAAAGTATCTCGAAAATAAAAGTCCTCAGAATGCCATGCCAATTTAATATGATTTTTTCGGGAATATTTGAGGATTTACTGTGCAAAAATTACCGCGGGAGGAGCTGCCACCTGGCCACGAGGGTGGTGTGCGCCCCCTTAGGGCACACCCCCTGCCTCGTGGGCCCACGGTGGCCCTCCTCCACTTATCGCAGCACACATCTTCTTCCTCTATCTCACACAAACCCGAAAAACCAACTCAAGCACGAGTTCCAGCCACTTTTGCTATGATTTTCGACCTCCTTGCTCAAAGCACCTCTCGCAAAACTGCTTGGGGAGATTGTTCCTTGGTATGTGACTCCTCCATTGGTCCAATTAGTTTTTGTTCTAGTGCTTTATTCTTTGCAAATTTGTGCTGCATAGGTGACCATGTTCTTGAGCTTGCATGTCAAATTTATATGGCCCCAAGTAGTTCTAATGCTTGATTTAGGCTCTAGGCACTTGTAGGACTAGTTGCTATCAGTTTTATTGAAGTTGGTTCACTTTTGTTTGAAGTTACTAAAAATTTCAGAATTTTTCAGAGAAAAACAATATGCTTAGGAAGATGTTCCAAGGTGGTTCCTCTAAGAAGCAAGGACCCAGGATTGCTATGCGCGATGCTGACGAGGATCCACCAAGAGACGCTTCGGTACGGCCTTGCGAATGGCCGTTGGAAAATTTTATGGACCATGCGGGAATTAAAGAATAATTCAAAGCATATTTGCGCAATGCCGGCCTTGAGGATTTTGAGGCTAACAAATGCCCCCAGTATCGTGATCTCACAAGTTCATTTGTGAGGAGGTTTGAGTATTCATCTTCGCGTAATTCTCCTTCAGTCATGTTTGATCTTTATGACAAATCTTATACCATGGACTTAGAGGATTTCACTTCTGCTTGCAAACTTCCATCATAGGGTAGTGTTAGGGATCCCCCTAAATCTGAATTTAGAAACTTTCTTGCTAGTATAACTGTGGGGGAATCTAGAGATATAACGCAGGCTACCATAGGGAGCATTCACTTTCCTGCTATACATTATTTTGCTCTCTTCATCGGTAGATGCATAAATGCTAAGGATGAAGCATGTCATATGTGTGTCCCTGATCTTAGTATACTGTGTTAGGAGACCAATCTTATCATATGGGAGCCATTGTAGCTCGTAGGTTGCATCATAATAGACATAATAGAGATTTCTTTGGAGGAATTTATGCAACCCGCTTAGCTCATTTTCTTGAGATAGACATTCGTGAGGGTGATACGGAGTTGCCTCCTTCATATTTAGATTATGACTCTATGGCTTCGCACCAGTTTGTCGAGAGGCCTGAATCACCTCTCTTATATCGTTTAATTTTTGATAAACGACGTGTTTTCCGTATTACTCTCCCTGCTCCTGCCTTCTTTGATTCACAGACAAAAAGAAGATATGTTATTACCAGAGAGGAGGCAGAAGAGTACGAGAGGGGAGCGGAGGCAGCTCGACTCCACGCTGCAGCTCAGCAGGCGATAACCGCTGCACATCAGTATGATCCCAACTACTCCTCATTGCAGTACGACCCCAACAACTATTATTATGGATATCCGCTAGGCCAGCCGTGGCCATAGACCAACTTAGGCCAAAAGCCTAAGCTTGGGGGAGTACGTATTTCTCACCGACATTACATTTATGTTCACACACACTCATTACTAGATGACGGTGCTCATACTTTTTCACTGTAATATCCATGCTAGTTTAGTTTCCTTTTCCTGCTTTCTTCTTGTGTGTTTGTTAAACCTTAAGAAAAACCAAGAAAATAATTTAGTAGTAGTTTATTTTTCTGCTGTAGTAGTAATAATTAAAAAGAAAACCCAAAAATATTTCCCGTTCTTCTTTTGCTTGCTGGGAGCTTTCCCGTGTAAATAGTTTTTTTCTTTTCTTTGGGGGTAAGTAGGAGAAGACCATAATTAAATTGTTGAAGTGGGTCTTATATGCATTATTGTTGATTTAACCAAGAGCCCATATTGCTTTGTCTTCTCCTGTTTATTGAATGCTCGCAGATTCCAGCTTAGTCCAATGCACGTACACTCTTATTATTATTCACATCGTTCGGTCGTGCAAGTGAAAGGCAATTATGATGATATATGATGGACTGACTGAGATGAGAAAAGATGGTATGAACTCGACCTCTTTTGTTTTTGTAAATATGATGAGTCCCTCATTCTTGATTCAACTTATTATGAATAAACATGTTTACAGTGACAATTAGAGATCATAGTTGCGTGTGCCATGCTTGATTAGCTATGAGTTATAATGATCTACCTTGTGTGCCAGCATGCTATTGAGATGATTATGATGTGCTATGATGGGGTGGTATCCTCCTTTGAATGATTTAAGTGACTTGACTTGGCACATGTTCACGCATGTAGTTGAAACAAAATCAACATAGCCTTCACGATATTTATGTTCATGGTGGATTATATCCTACTCATGCTTGCATCCAATGTTTATTAATTTTAATGCATGTACATGGTTGTTGTCGCTCTCTAGTTGGTCGCTTCCCAGTCTTTTGCTAGCCTTCACCTGTACTAAGCGGGAATACTGTTTGTGCATCCAATCCCTTAAACCCCAAAGTTATTCCAGATGAGTCCACCATACCTTCCTATATGCGATATCTACCTGCCGTTCCAAGTAAATTTGTATGTGCCAAACTCTAAACCTTCAAATAAACATTATGTTTTGTATGCTCGAATAGCTCATGTATCAACCAAGGCTGTCCTTATCTTCTGTGTTAGGCGGGTTATTCTCAAGAGGAGTGGACTCCGCTCCTCACTCACGAGAAAATGGTTGGTCACTGGGATGCCCACTCCCATGCTTTATGCAAACTAAATCAAAATTAATTGCAAACAAAACTCCCCCTGGGACCTGATGTATGTTGGAGGCACTCGTTGTTTTGAGCAAGCCATGGATTGATGGTTGTTGGTGGAGGGGGAGTATAAAATTTACCATTCTATTTGGGAACCGCCTATAATGTGTTTAGCATGGAAGATATCGCCATCTCTTAGTTGTTACATTGACAATGAAAGCATACTGCTCAAAATACAATTTATCTCTATTGCAAAACCGAGCTCTGGCACCTCTACAAATCCCTGCTTCCCTCTGCGAAGGGCCTATCCATTTACTTTTATGTTGAGTCATCACCCTCTTATTAAAAAGCACTAGCTGGAGAGCACAGTTGTCATTTGCATTCATCACTATTAATCTATGTTGGGTGTGACCATGATTGGATCTCTTTTACCATGAATTACAATGTCTAGTCAGTCCTTGATCTTTAAAGGTGCTCTGCATTTATGTTTTGCGGTCTCAGAAAGGGCTAGCGAGATACCATCTTGTTATATCCTATTATGATTGTTTTGAGAAAGTGTTGTCATCCGAGATTTATTATTATGACTTGCTAGTTGATTATGCTATTGATATGAGTAATTATGAGACCTGAGAATTATTGCAAATGTGGTTAGTTATGATCTATGCTGAAAACTTGAATGATGGCTTGACATAGTTACAATGACAAGAGCAACCAGAGTTTGTAAAAGTTTTTCTTTCTTTCAGTTTGTCAACTGAATTGCTTGAGGACAAGCAAGGGTTTAAGCTTGGGGGAGTTGATACGTCTCCGTCGTATTTACTTTTCCAAACACTTTTGCCCGTGTTTTGGACTCTAACTTGTATGATTTGAATGGAATTAACCCGGACTAACGCTGTTTTCAGCAGAATTGCCATGGTGTTGTTTTATGTGCAGAAAACAAATATTCTCGGAATGACCTGAAACTCTACGGAACATCTTAGAAAAAATAATTAAAAATCCTCGCCAAAGATGAAGACCAGGGGGCCCACACCCTTCTCACGAGGGTGGGGGGCGCCCCCTACCTCGTGGGCCCCCTGGATGCCCTCCGACGCCAACTCCAACTCTATATATTTGCTTTCGGAGAGAAAAAAGCAGAGAGAAGAAATCATCGCGTTTGACGATACGGAGCCACCGCCAAGCCCTAAAACCTCTTGGGAGGGCTGATCTGGAGTCCGTTCAGGGCTCCGGAGAGGGGGATTCGTCGCCGTCGTCATCATCAACCATCCTCCATCACCAATTTCATGATGCTCACCGCCGTGCGTGAGTAATTCCATCATAGGCTTGCTGGACGGTGATGGGTTGGATGAGATTTACCATGTAATCGAGTTAGTTTTGTTAGGGTTTGATCCCTAGTATCCATTATGTTCGGAAATTGGTGTTACTATGACTTTGCTATGCTTAATGCTTGTCACTAGGGCCCGAGTGCCATGATTTCAGATCTGAACCTGTTATGTTTTCATGAATATATGTGAGTTCTTGATCCAATCTTGCAAGTCTATAGTCACCTACTATGTGTTATGATCCGGCAACCCCGAAGTGACAATAATCGGGACCACTCTCGGTGATGACCATAGTTTGAGGAGTTCATGTATTCACTATGTGCTAATGCTTTGTTCCGGTTCTCTATTAAAAGGAGGCCTTAATATCCCTTAGTTTCCAATAGGACCCCGCTGCCACGGGAGGGTAGGACGAAAGATGTCATGCAAGTTCTTTTCCATAAGCACGTATGACTATATACGGAATACATGCCTACATTACATTGATGAACTGGAGCTAGTTCTGTGTCACCCTATGTTATGACTGTTACATGATGAACCGCATCCGGCATAATTATCCATCACTGATCCGGTGCCTACGAGTTTTCCATATACTGGTTCTCGCTTATTTACTTTTCTGCTGCTACTGTTACAATCACTACAAAATACCAAAAACATTACTTTTGCTATCTTTACTTTTGTTGCCGCTACGGCCACTATCATATTACTTTGCTACTAAACACTTTGCTGCAGATACTAAGTTTCCAGGTGTGGTTGAATTGACAACTCAGCTGCTAATACTTGAGAATATTCTTTGGCTCCCCTTGTGTCGAATCGATAAATTTGGGTTGAATACTCTACTCTTGAAAGCTGTTGTGATCCCCTATACTTGTGGGTTATCAGTGCCCGAGTCATTGGCACTGTTGTTTCTATGAGCGAGCTAGCTGTCTTCTCCCGCACAAAAGCGAGTCATTAGAGTGGTAAGGGCTGTCATGGATTTAGGTCCTTCTTGACCGAGGTGGCGTGCAGGCCATTCATCCCGGACGTTGTGTTTGAAGGCCGCAAGGGCTTCCGCGTCTAGATTGTCGATGATTTGGTTCTTTTTAACTAAGAACCTAGTCCAGAGCTTCCTGGCTGATTGTCCGGGCTGCTGGACAATGTGACTTAAGTCATCGGCGTCTGGTGGCCGGACATATGTTCCTTGGAAGTTGTCACGAAAGGCGTCTTCCAAATCTTCCCAGCTGCCAATAGAATTTTCCGGCAGACTGTTTAACCAGTACCGAGCTGGTCCTTTGAGTTTTAGTGGTAGGTATTTGATGGCATGAAGGTCATCTTCGTGGGCCATATGGATATGGAGGAGGAAGTCCTCGATCCATACCGCGGGATCCGTTGTTTCGTCGTATGATTCGATATTCATGGGTTTGAACCTGTCTAGGAATTCATGCTCCATTACTTTGTCTGTGAAGCAAAGAGGGTGTGCGGCACCTCTATGTTGGGCCACACTGTGACGTACCTCCGATGGAGTCCATTTGCGGTTTTAGGCCCGGACGTGCCTAGGTTTGTCACGTCCGAATAGGTAGCCGTCGTCACGTTTCGAGGAACGTCCTCGCGATCGGTAGATCGATCTCGCGTGTCTTGCTCTACTGTCCAAGTCTTGTCGAAGGTCGTATGTACAACCCCGAGCTATTTTATTCTTGCCTTTACGGCGAGGTGGGCGGTCTGGTGTTCGGCTTGAGTTGCCGCTTTATCCAAACCAAGTTGTGGTCGACCTGACGCATTGTGCGATGATGGTACGGGCTCCAGTGCCTCGTCATTGAAATGAGGTAGAAATCTACGCTTCGGGTAGTTTTTGGCTGGGCCACTAAGGCCATATTCTTCGGCGGCCAGGAATTCGGTCCATCTGTCATTGAGCAGATCATGGTCCACTTGAAGCTGCAGCTACTTCTTTCTCAGGCTCCTTGCAGTGGCTATTAGCCTGCGTTTTAAGCGCTCCTGCTCGAGAGGTTCCTCAGGCACGATGAAATCCTCGTTGCCGAGGCTCTCCTCTTCCTCGGAGAGCGGAAGATAATTACTGTCCTCCGAATCTCCATGTATGGCCTGTTCATCAGGGCTAACTTGCCCAATATCCCGTTCCCCCTGTTCGGAGGTTGCCTTGACGGGGTCTTCATTATTTTCGGCATCGTCCGGAGTATTATTTTTTCCGGTGCCCGTACTGCAATCTTTGGAACAACGTGACTTAGAGCGGCGTTGAGGAATTTGGCGCTTGGGCTATCTCTCAGGAGGTTTATCCTCAACTAGATCCTCTTTGTCATCGTTGTTAGTTTTTCCCGGCGTGTCCACCATGTATATGTGGTAGGAAGAAGTGGTCGTCCGTCGTCCAGTGAATGGCGGGTTTTGGCCTTGCTCCTTGTCGGCATCATTGTTCGTACTGGCGACATCTTCGGAGCCATAGTCAAACATGTCGGTTAAATCCTCGACAGTGGCTATGAAGTGGGTGGCGGGTGGGAAGCAAAATTCCCCATCATCAGCCTCTAGTTTGAACCGTACATAGTTCGGCTGTGAGTCCTCTGCCAAGGACAAGTTCTTTAATGAGTTCAGCACATCGCCCAAGGGTGAGTGCTGGAAGATGTCTGCAGCGCTGAACTCAAAGATCGATAAATGATCAAGTTCGGCATCCGCGGACTCGCATGGTTCGAAACCTATACCCAGAGAAGAGTCCGGAGTTCCGGTGATGCGAGTATTGCATGAGATCAAGTCCATGTGCGGCTGCAACGCCGGGGAGTCTGTGGCCTCCGTGGTGGGGTTGAACCTCCGATCCTTGGATGTCGCAGTATGCTATGGATCTAAGGTCGAAGTGGTCACAGGAGTTATCTCCTAGATGCAGTTTGACGACAAATTTAGGTCATGTTCGTCAAGGTCACCGGGAGCGGTCTCCGCGGTCTTGAATCCAGCGAAGATCAGATCTCCACGGATGTCTGCAATGTAGTTCAAACTCCCAAATCTAACCTGATGGCCAGGGGCGTAGCTATCGATCTGCTCCAGGTGGCCAAACGAGTTGGCCCGCAGTGCGAAGCCGCCGATCACGAAGATCTGTCCGGGGAGGAAGGTTTCTCCTTGGACAGCGTCACTATCAACGATTGAAGGGGCCATAGAACCTTTCATCGATGGCATAGTGTAACTCTTAATGAAAGCACCAATGTCGGTGTCAAAACCGGCGGATCTCGGGTAGGGGGTCCCGAACTGTGCGTCTAAGGCCGATGGTAACAGGAGACAGGGGACACGATGTTTACCCAGGTTCGGGCCCTCTCTATGGAGGTAATACCCTACGTCCTGATTGATTGATATTGATGAATACGAGTATTACAAGAGTTGATCTACCTCGAGATCGTAATGACTAAACCCTAGAGGTCTAGCTGGTATGGCTATGGTAATGAATCTCTCTCCTTTCCGGACTAAGTCCTCCAGTTTATATAGGCACCGGGAGGATCTAGGGTTACACAAGGTCGGTTACAAAGAAAGGAATCTACATATTCGGTCGCCAAGCTTGCCTTCCACGCCAAGGAGAGCCCCATCCGGACACGGGTGCAGTCTTTGGTCTTCGCATCTTAACAACCCATCAGTCCGGATGCCCGAGGACCCCTTAGTACAGGACTCCCTCACTGAGGGAGTCCTGGATTAGGGGGTATCCGGACAGCCGGACTATATCCTTTGGCCGGACTGTTGGACTATGAAGATACAAGATTGAAGACTTCGTCCCGTGTCCGGATGGGACTCTCCTTGGCGTGGAAGGCAAGCTTGGCAATACGGATATTTAGATCTCCTTCCTTGTAACCGACTCTGTGTAATCCTAGCCCCCTCCGGTGTCTATATAAACCGGATGGTTTTAGTCCGTAGGACAATAGACAATCATACCATAGGCTAGCTTCTAGGGTTTAGCCTCTCTGATCTCGTGGTAGATCTACTCTTGTACTACTCATATTATTAAGAATAATCAAGCAGGACGTAGGGTTTTACCTCCATCAAGAGGGCCCGAACCTAGGTAAAACATCGTGTCCCCTGCCTCCTGTTACCATCTACCTTAGACACACAGTTCGGGACCCCCTACCTGAGATCCACCAGTTTTGACACCTACATTGGTGCTTTCATCGAGAGTTCCTCTGTGTCATCACCGTTAGGCTTGATGGCTCCTTCAATCATCGATAGCGAAGCAATCCAGGGTGAGACTTTTCTCCCCGGACAGATCTTTGTATTCGACTGCTTCGCACTGCGGGCCAACTCGCTTGGCCATCTGGAGCAGATCGAGAGTTACGCCCCTGGCCACCAGGTCAGGTTTGGAAGCTTAAACTACACGGCCGACATCCGTGGAGACTTGATCTTCGACGGATTTGAGCCCCTGTCGAGTGTGCCGCACGGTCACGATGAGCATGATTTAGCTCTACCATCAGACAGTGTTCAGGAGACCGCACCGGCAACCGCTCTGACCCTCAATTCGGAGCCAATTGCGCCATCGATGGACGGGTGGATAGACCCCGCCATGGAGGCCGTATTCTCAGCGGCGATCGAGCCGAGTATCGACCTTACCCTTCACGGGAGCCGTGACGCCGAACTACCGGATTCTTCCGTGGCCACAGACTCCGAACCGCCTGCACCCGTGCCTATCGAATCCGACTGGGCGCCGATCATGGAGTTCACCGCCGCGGATACCTTTCAGCACTCGCCCTCTGGCGACATACTGAACTCATTAAGGTCTCTCTCCCTGTCAGGAGAGTCCTGGCCGAACTATGTTCGGCAGGATTGGGATGCGGATGACGAAGAAATTCGCCGCCCACCCCCACCCACTTAGTAGCCACTGTCGACAATTTGACCGACATACTCGACTTCGACTCCGAAGACATCGACGGTATGGACGACAATGCGGGAGACGAAGAGGAACCACTGCCCATAGGGCACTGGACAGCCACCTCATCATATGATATATACACGGTGGACACACCCAAAGAAGGCAATGGCGACGAGACATCGGAGGATGACCCCTCCAAGAAACAACCCAATCACCGACATCAGCGGCGCCGCTCTAAGTCTCGCCAAAGCAAAAGCGATAACACCGGCACAGGAGATAATAGCACTCCGGACAGTGCCAAAGACGACAACAATCCCCTCCAGCCAGATTTAGAGCAGGAGGATGGAGAAGCCAGCCCTCCCGAGAGAGCGGCAGATGGAGAGGCGGAGGATGATAATTACATGCCTACCTCCGAAGACGAGGCAAGCCTCGACGACAACGAATTTGTCGTGCCGGAGGATCCCGCCGAGCAAGAGCGCTTCAAGCGCCGGCTTATAGCCACCGCAAATAGCCTTAAGAAAAAGTAGCAGCAGCTTCAAGCTGATCAAGATTTGCTAGCTGACAGATGGACTGACGTCCTTGCGGCCGAGGAATATGAACTCGAACGCCCCTCCAAGAGTTACCCAAAGCGCAGGTTGCTACCCCTACTGGAGGAGGAAGCATTAAAACCTACATCTCCAGCATATGACGCAGCTGATCGGCCACCTTGTGGCCGCGACAGAGAGGCATTTCAGCCAAAAACTCAGCCCGCACCCCAATGCCACTCAAATAAAAATGACAAGGCACGAGGAAACACGCTAGACCTGCGAGACGTATTGGAGGACAAAGCAAAGCACGCAAGATCGATCTACGGATCACGGGGGTGCGCCACTACGCGAGACGATAATCCAGCTGGGCCGAACACAGCGGACAAGACTCATTCGAGCTGCGTCGCGACATAGCCCACTACAGAGGCACCTCACACCCCATATGCTTCACAGATGAAGTAATGGATCACCAAATCCCAGAGGGTTTGAAACCTGTAAATATCGAATCATACGACGGCACAACAGATCCTGCGGTATGTATAATTTCCAATAAGTTGGTTGCTCGCTCCATTGTTCCGGAGAACGGAGTCTTGGTCATTTTACCCATGAGGCATGGTTCGCACGTGTCAAATGATTCGAAATCAAGAGACTCCAAAAGTCCATCTGTATGGAGCTTCTTCATGCGTTTGACACCAATGTGACCAAGGCGGCAGTGCCATAGATATGTGGGACTATCATTATCAATCTTACATCTTTTGGTATTCACACTATGAATATGTGTAACATCACATTCGAGATTCATTAAGAATAAACCATTGACCAGCGGAGCATGACCATAAAACATATCTCTCATATAAATAGAATAACCATTATTCTTGGATTTAAATGAGTAGCCATCTCGTATTAAACGAGATCCTGATACAATGTTCATGCTCAAAGCTGGCACTAAATAACAATTATTGAGGTTTAAAACTAATCCCGTAGGTAAATGTAGAGGTAGTGTGCCGACGGCGATCACATCGACCTTGGAACCATTCCCGATGCGCATCGTCACCTCGTCCTTCGCCAGTCTCCGCTTATTCCGCAGCTCCTCTTTTGAGTTACAAATGTGAGCAACCGCACCGGTATCAAATACCCACAAGCTACTACGAGTACTGGTATGGTACACATCAATTACATGTATATCACATATACCTTTCGTGTTGCCGGCCTTCTTGTCCGCTAAGTATTTGGGGCAGTTCCGCTTCTAATGTCCGTTTCCCTTGCAATAAAAGCACTCAGTCTCAGGTTTGGGTCCATTCTTTGACTTCTTCCCGGCAACTGGTTTACCGGGCGCGGCAACTCCCTTGCTGTCCTTCTTGAAATTCTTCTTACCCTTGCCTTTCTTGAAACTAGTGGTTTTATTGACCATCAACACTTGATGTTCCTTTTTGTTTTCCACCTCTGCTGATTTCAGTATTGAAAGTACTTCAGGAATAGTTTTCACCATCCCCTGCATATTGTAGTTCATCACAAAGCTCTTGTAGCTAGGTGGGAGCGACTGAAGGATTCTGTCAATGACTGCCTCGTCCGGGAGGTTAATGTCCAGCTGGGACAAGCGATTGTGCAACCCACCCATTTTGAGTATGTGCTCACTGACAGAACTATTTTCCTCCATCTTACAACTATAGAACTTGGCGGAGACTTCATATCTCTCGACCCGGGCATGAGCTTGGAAAACCATTTTCAGCTCTTCGAACATCTCATATGCTCCGTGTTGCTCAAAACGCTTTTGGAGCCCCGGTTCTAAGCTGTAAAGCATGCCGCACTGAACGAGGGAGTAATCATCAACACGTGACTGCCAAGCGTTCATAACGTCTTGGTTCTCTGGGATGGGTACATCACCTAGCGGTGCTTCTAGGACATATGCTTTCCTGGCAGCTATGAGGATGATCCTTAGGTTCCGGACCCAGTCCGTATAGTTGATACCATCATCTTTCAGCTTGGTTTTCTCTAGGAACGCGTTGAAGTTGAGGTTGACGTGAGCGTTGGCCATTTGATCTACAAGACATTTTGCAAAGGTTTTTAGACTAAGTTCATGATAATTAAGTTCATCTAATCAAATTATTTAATGAACTCCCACTCAGATTAGACATCCCTCTAGTCATCTAAGTGATACATGATCCGACTCAACTAGACCGTGTCCGATCATCATGTGAGACGGACTAGTCATCATCGGTGAACATCTCCATGTTGATCGTATCTTCCATACGACTCATGTTCGACCTTTCGGTCTCTTGTGTTCTGAGGCCATGTCTGTACATGCTAGGCTCGTCAAGTCAACCTAAGTGTTTTGCATGTGTAAATCTGGCTTACACCCGTTGTATGTGAACGTTAGAATCTATCGCACATGATCATCACGTGGTGCTTCGAGACAACGAACTTTTGCAACGGCGCACAGTTAGGGGGAAAACTTTCTTGAAATTATTGTGAGGGATCATCTTATTTACTACCGTTGTTCTAAGCAAATAAGAAGCAAAAACATGATAAACATCACATGCAATCAAATAGTGACATGATATGGCCAATATCAATTGCTCCTTTTGATCTCCATCTTCGGGGCGCCATGATCATCATCGTCACCGGCATGGCACCATGATCTCCATCATCGTGTCTTCATGAAGTTGTCTCATCATCTATTACTTCTACTACTATGGCTAATGGTTTAGCAATAAAGTAAAGTAATTACATGACGTTTATATTGACACGCAGGTCATAAATAAATTAAGACAACTCCTATGGCTCCTGCCGGTTGTCATACTCATCGAAATGCAAGTCGTAATTCCTATTACAAGAACATGATAAATCTCATACATCACATATATCATTCATCACATCCTTTTGCCCATATCACATCACATGGCATATGCTGCAAAAACAAGTTAGACATCCTCTAATTGTTGTTGCATGTTTTTACGTGGCTGCTATAGGTTTCTAGCAAGAATGTTTCTTACCTACGTCAAAATCACAACGTGATATGCCAATTTCTATTTACCCTTCATAAGGACCCTTTTCATCGAATCTGATCCGACTAAAGTGGGAGAGACAGACACCCGCTAGCCACCTTATGCAACTAGTGCATGTCAGTCGGTGGAACCAGTCTCACATAAGCAGACGTGTAAGGTCGGTTCGGGCCGCTTCATCCCACGATGCCGATGAATCAAGATAAGACTAGTAACGGCAAGTAAATTGACAAAATCAATGCCCGCAACAACTTGTGTTCTACTCGTGCATAGAAACTACGCATAGACCTAGCTCATGATGCCACTGTTGGGGAACGTAGCAGAATTTTTAAAATTTTGTACGCATCACCAAGATCAATCTATGGAGTCATCTAGCAACGAGGGAGAGGGGAGTGCATCTACATACTCTTGTAGATCATGAGCGAAAGCGTTCAAGAGAACGGGGTTGATGGAGTCGTACTCGTCGTGATCCAAATCACCGATGACCGAGCGCCGAACGGACGACACCTCCGCGTTCAACACACGTACGGTTGGGAAGACATCTCCTCCTTCTTGATCCAGCAAGGGGAAGGAGAGGTTGATGGAGATCCAGCAGCACGACGGCGTGGTGGTGGAAGCAGCGGTGATCTCGGTAGGGCTTCGCCAAGCTCCAACAAGAGAGAGAGAGGTGTTACGAGGGGAGAGGGAGGGGCCAGGGAGTTGGGTACGGCTGTACTCCCTCCCCCCACTATATATAGGGCCCCTAGGGGGGGCGCCGGCCATAGGAGATGGGATCTCCAAGGGGGGGCGGCGGCCAAGGGGACTTGCCCCCCAAGCCAAGTGGGGCGCCCCCGCCCCTAGGGTTTCCAACCCTAGGCACAGGGGGAGGCCCATGGGGGGCGCATCAGCCCGTCAGGGGCTGGTTCCCCTCCCACTTCAGCCCATGGGGCCCTTCGGGATAGGTGGCCCCACCCGGTGGACCCCCGGGACCCTTCCGATGGTCCCGGTACAATACCGATTACCCCCGAAACTTTCCCGATGGCCGAAACTGGACTTCCTATATATAAATCTTCACCTCCGGACCATTCCGGAACTCCTCGTGAAATCCGGGATCTCATCCAGGACTCTGAACAAATTTTGGGTTACTGCATACTAATATCTCTACAACCATAGCGTCACCGAACCTTAAGTGTGTAGACCCTACGGGTTCGGGAGACACACAAACATGACCGAGACGACTCTCCGGTCAATAACTAATAGTGGGATCTGGATACCCATGTTGGCTCCCACATGTTCCCCGATGATCTCATCGGATGAACCATGATGTCGAGGATTCAATCAATCCTGTATTCAATTCCCTTTGTCAATCGATACGTTACTTGCCCGAGATTCGATCGTCGGTATCCCAATACCTCGTTCAATCTCGTTACCGGCAAGTCACTTTACTCGTACCATAATGCATGATCCCGTGACCAAACACTTGGTCACATTGAGATCATTATGATGATGCATTACCGAGTGGGCCCAGAGATACCTCTCCATCATACGGAGTGACAAATCCCAGTCTCGATCCGTGTCAACCCAACAGATACTTTCGGGGATACCTGTAGTATACCTTTATAGTCACCCAGTTACGTTGTGATGTTTGGTACACCCAAAGCACTCCTACGACATCCGAGAGTTACACGATCTCATGGTCTGAGGAAATGATACTTGACATTCGAAAAGCCCTAGCAAACGAACTACACTATCTTGTGCTATGCTTAGGATTGGGTCTTGTCCATCACATCATTCTCCTAATGATGTGATCCCGTTATCAATGACATCCAATATCCATAGTGAGGAAACCATGACTATCTATTGATCAACGAGCTAGTTAACTAGAGGCTCACTAGGGACATGTTGTGGTCTATGTATTCACACATGTATTACGATTTTCGGATAACACAATTATAGCATGAACAATAGACAATTACCATGAACAAGGAAATATAATAATAACCATTTTATTATTGCCTCTAGGGCATATTTCCAACACAATAACATATCAAAGAACCACGGTACTTCAGATACCAAGGATAGCAATGGCAGGTCACGTCGCAACAAACATAAGCGTCGCGTCAATAGCGACAATACCGAGGATACGACAGTCAATGCCGGATTCAGAGGCTCTAAACCCGGTCAGCGGAAAAAGCCATTCAAAAGAAGCACCCCAGGCCCGTCCAGTTTGGACTGTATACTCGATCGCTCGTGCCAAATACATGGCACCCCCGACAAGACAGCCAACCATACCAACAGGGAATGTTGGGTGTTCAAGCAGGCCGGCAAGTTAAATGCTGAAAACAAAGATAAGGGGTCACATAGCGATGACGAGGAGGAGCCCCGGCAGCCGAACACCAGAGCACAGAAGAGGTTCCCCCCACAAGTGCGGACAGTGAACATGACATACGCAACCCACATCCCCAAGAGGGAGCGGAAGCGTGCGTTAAGGGATGTATATGTGTTGGAGCCAGTCGCCCCAAAGTTCAACCCATGGTCCTCCTGTCCGATCACCTTCAATCGCATGGACCATCCCACTAGTATCTGTCATGGCGGATTCACGGCACTAGTCCTAGACCCAATCATCGATGGATTTCACCTCACTAGAGTCCTTATGGACGGCGGCAGCAGCCTGAACCTGCTTTATCAGGACACAGTGCCCAAAATGGGTATAGACCCTTCAAGGATCAAACCCAGAAAAACGACCTTCAAAGGCGTCATACCAGGTGTAGAGGCCCATTGCACAGGCTCAGTCACACTGGAAGTGGTCTTCGGATCCCCGGATAACTTCCGGAGAAAGGAGTTAATCTTCGATATAGTCCCATTCCGCAGTGGCTATCATGCACTGCTCAAGCGAACCGCATTTGCGAGATTCAACGTGGTACCGCACTATGCATATCTCAAGCTCAAGATGCCAGGACCTCGGGGGGTCATCACAGTCAATGGAAACATAGAGCGCTGTCTCTGCACGGAGGAGCACACTGCGGCCCTCGCAGCAGAAGTGCAAAGCAGCCTCTTAAGGCAATCCACCAGTTCGGCGATTAAGGACCCGGACACCTTCAAGCGCACCCGGAATAATCGGCAACAAGACCGCCTGGCACGTTCCAAGCTCGCATAGCAATGCGGCCCCCACCCCAGTCCTACCCAAACGGTGAAATCCGTGCCACGCGTACATAATTACGCATTGAAAATACCATGGGCACAGGTGGGGAGGGGGGCACGACTATGGCACGCCCCAAGACGCAGCTCAACTGCACTAGGGGCTTCCCGCTTTATTATTTTTCTTTCTTTCAGGACTTTAATCTCTGGAAGCCCTGTCTGGTAGTACGATTGCCGGACACACAATACAACAACCAAGGAGGCAGAAAGCTACGTCGCATCAAGGAATTCCCAGGTGGTCTATGATAACGAATGAAATACCTGCTTTAAATACCATTCCTCAGCTTGCCCTTGGAGGGGACATGTCAAATAGTCCTACTTTTTGCTTATCGCACAACTTGTATCATTCTGCTTCGACGCACCTTTTTGAATAAACAATGCATAACACTAGACTATTATCGCATTCTTCTTATATATATATGTATGTATATATATATATGTTCAGTCATGACATTCAGCAACCGTACACTCTGGTATGGCCAATACGCCAGAGGCTTAAGTGTACCACATAATACGGCGTGAGAAGTCCGAACACTTTCGACAGTGCGGCACCCCGAACTTATAACATCATATGCATCAGCTCCGAATCATGTCTTGGGTCAATAGTTGGGTTTGTCCGGCTCCCATGTTTTGGTACTTTATGTTCCGCTATATCGGCTAAGGTAGCACTGGGAGAACTACTGCGATTGTGCCTCGGTTCATCTGGGCTAAGGACCTCAGTAGAGAAAGCTAAAACTGACTATCATGATAAGGGGAGAGCTGGTCGCTGTTCGAGAGGTCTCGAGTCCCTAAAGACTCATGCCGCTTAGAGCGAGGAGTCGGCTTTGTCCGGCTTAAGGCGTGTATAGAGCCCCGAATTCGGCCTTCTGAATACTAGGGGCTTCGCCAAAATTTAAAATTGTAGACTTCTATGGCTAAGTGAGAGTGATAAAGCATTATAGTCCGATTGCCTTGTTCGTTGTGCTGAGCACCTCCCTCGAAGGACCCAACAATGGGAAAAAGAGTGCTCAGATTTATCCCAAACACCCCAGCACTCGTGGCATGGGGGCAGAAGCCGACGACTCGCCATCTCTCAGATTTGGAAAATAGCCGCACAGAAGGTAATGTTTTAAATTCAAACAAGTGTTGCATAGCGCATATGAACAAGTTTTAATAATACAGGATCACACGAGCAAGTTCATTCAAAAATTACATCCTTCGCACACTCGTCCGCCACAAGACGGGCACCCTTCAGGACACCCTCATAATACATTTCGCGGTGGCAATGCTCCTTGCCCTGTGGCGGCCCCTCCTTCACCAGCTTCTCGGCGTCCATCTTGGCCCAGTGCACCTTCGCACGGGCAAAAGCCCGGCGTGCACCTTCGATGCAGACGGACCGCTTTATGACTTCCAGCCGTGGGCAGGCATCCACAAGCCGCCTCACGAGGCCGAAGTAGCTGTTGGGAAGGGAGTCGCCAGGCCACATCTGGACTATAAGGCCCCTCATGGCTTGTTCGGCCGCCTTGTGCAACTCGACCAGTTGCTTCAGCTGGTCGCTCATACGCATCGGGTGTTCAGTCCCAGTATACTAAGAGCAGAACAACTTCTCCGTCGAGCTTCCCTCCTCGGCCTGGTAATATTTCGCGGCATCCGACATGCTGTGGGGCAAATCTGCGAATGCTCCTGGAGAGCTTCAGACTCGGGTAAGTAACAAGTAATTTACTTTCACATGCTTGCTTTGCATATTGAATGCCTTACCCGCCACTATCTTCCTCATCGCCTCAATCTCCTGGATGGCCTTTTGGGCTTCGGCCTTGGCATGCTTTGTGCTCTCGAGGGCCGCGGCAAGCTCAGACTCTCGCGTCTTCGAGTCAAGCTCCAAAGCCTCGTGCTTATTCATGAGAGCCTGGAGCTATTGCTGCACCTCACCCACCTGTGCCTCTTGTTTTTCCCGCTCGGTGCGCTCCTGGGCCGCTTTGTTTTCGGCCTCGGACAGCGCTTGCTTCAGGGTTGCCACTTCGGTCATGGCCCCTAGCACATTCATGATGATCCTATCATTTTGCAACCGCATCTTTTTTTATATATACATATATATGGACAAGGCATTACTTACCTTTGTTCTCCTCGAGCTGCCTCTTGGCAAGACTGAGCTCTTTCTCGGACCGCTCGAGGTTCTGCCTCAGTGCAGCGACCTCCGCAGTCAGTGCGGCAGCGGTCAGAAGCGAAGCCTGCATACGCATAAAGACATACTTATATTAGACTCCTGCAGATATTATTTGATCCTCTATTCGACTTTTCTTTGTGAACACCAAACAGAGCATCAGGGGCTACTATCTATGCGGTAATATTTTTCCTATATTTTAAATACTTACCTCAAAGCCTGTTAGAAGGCTGGCACATGCTTCAGTTAGTCTGCTCTTGGCGGACTGAACCTTCTTGATCACCGCACTCATAATAGTTCGGTGCTCTTCGTCGATGGAAGCGCCACGAAGCGCTCCTAGCAGTTCATCCGGTGCCTCTGGATGGACAGAGGTCACCGGCACAGACGGCTTTCCCCTCTTGGAAGAGGGCCGCCTGCCCGAGTCCGGAACCACTGGAGGTTCCGGCGCGGTGTTCGGCTGAGGGCCGAACTTGGAGCCCCTGGGAGCCTTGCTCCCTTTGCTCCTGGAGTTCGGAAGGTCGCCTTGAGGCGCCTCCGGGACTGTCTCCCCCCGGCTCGGTGCCCCTTGAGACAATACCTCGGCATTGTCCGTAGGGAAAGGAGAGGAGGCGGTTGGAAGTGTATCACTATTCATGTCCGATGAGTCCAAGGAACCGTCCGACGATGATACGTCGATACGGGCTTGGGGCGAACTGCATAATCATATTCGACGTTAGGAGAAGCAGTGCAACAAAAGTATGCTATGAGTTACTCTGGTATCCGAATGCTTACGACTTCGCCAGGGGCTTGGCCCTGAGCAGCCACTCGTCTTCGCCATCGGCGGCGGTGGTGGAACAGTCCGGAAGGAGTGTCCTTCCCTTCGTGGACCCTTCGGCCTCCCCAGTTGGGGTGGCCTTCCTTTTCTTGTCTCCCCCGACTGGAGGGGGAGAATCTTCGTCTTCCTTCTCCTCACTTTCACGGGAGGAGTGCGCCTCGGAGTTATCGAACGATGTGTCCGATACCACTTGGCGCTGGGAACTCTTTCGGGTTCCCGTGGCCTTCTTCTTGGTCTTCTCCGGCATAAGGAGCCAGAGTCCGCATCTCCGTCAGGAGAGCGTTTGCGGGGTCTTTGGAGAGAGGGGCCGGACAGTTAATCTGCTCTGATGTCTCCACCCAGTCCTATCAAGGCATGGGAGCTCAGACCCCACACATGGTTAAGCTATGGGGAATAAATACCCTATGCACAGAGCTTACCGGATTCGCAGGGCACTTCGCGCTTAGCCCGCGGTCCTCGGTAAGAGAAGGGGGGACCTCGGCGCCCTTGAATAGCACCTTCCAGACGTCCTTATGCATCGTGTCGAAGAGCTCGTGTAGAGTCTGGTGCTGGGCCGGGTCGAACTCCCATAAGTTGAAAGCCCGTTGTTGACACGGGAGGATCCGGCGGAAGAGCATGACCTGGACTATGTTGACAAGCTTAAGTTTCTTGCTTGTCATGTTCCGGATACACTTCTGGAGTCCGTCCAGCTCCACCGATGAGCCCCAGGACAGGGCCTTCTCCTTCCAGGAAGTGAGCCGCGTGGGGATTCCAGATCGAAACTCGGGGGCCGCCACCCAGTTGGCATCGCGTGGCTCAGTGATGTAGAACCACCCCGATTGCCACCCCTTTATGGTCTCCACAAAGGAGCCCTTGAGCCATGTAACGTTGGGCATTTTGCCCACCATGGCTCCGCCGCATTCCGCTTGTTGGCCGCCTACTACCTTCGGCTTGATATTGAAGGTCTTCAGCCATAGGCCGAAGTGGGGCCAGATGCGAAGGAAAGCCTCGCACACGAGATGAACACCGAGATGTTGAGGATGAAAATTCAGGGCCAGATCATGAAAGTCTAGCCCATAATAGAACATGAGGCCGCGGACGAATGGATGGAGGGGAAACCCCAGTCCGCAGACAAAGTGGGGGGGAGGAAAACCACCCTTTCGTGAGGTTCCGGGGTCGGGACGATCTGCCCCGCGGCTGGTAGCCGGTGCGCGATATCCGTGGCTAAGTATCCGGCTCCACATAGCTTTTTGATGTGTCCCTCCGTGACAGAGGAGGCCATCCACTTGCCTCCCGCTTCGGACATGTTTGGAGAGAGTTGAGGAGAAGGATGTGGACTTGGGCACTAGAGCTCGAGTGCGCGAGAATGGATGAGGAAGGAGGAAGAAGGCGTGGGTAGAAAAAGGTGAAGCCTTATCCCTTTATAAGGGCGGACGAGACTACATGCCCCCACTAGCCTGGTAAAACTTCCTTATCCCCCAAGCACCATAATTGATGGCGTGGTTGTGTTACCCACGTCCGTATTGATGGGAATCCTGTACTAAGGGGACATGATCTCTACTTCGACAAGACCTGCCAAGGAAACCGCCTCGCGAAACACGCTGAGATAGGTTATGAAAAACGATTCGAATAAAGACCTGGCTGTGGTGTGATGTCACGCTACGGGGTATGTCAGCAGATTAGATTTGTGGAAATATTATTCTCTCTATGGTGGTATGTGGAACTTGTTTTGCAGAGCCGGACACGATCCTTGTGTTCAAAATATTCTATGAAGTATTCGGAGGAGGAACCCGCCTTGCAATGTCGAAGACAATCTGCGCGCCGGACTCATCGTCATTGAAGCCTGGTTCAGGGGCTACCGAGGGAGTCCTGGATTAGGGGGTATCCAGACTATATCCTTTGGCCGGACTGTTGGACTATGAAGATACAAGATTGAAGACTTCGTCCCGTGTCCGGATGGGACTCTCCTTGGCGTGGAAGGCAAGCTTGGCAATACGGATATTTAGATCTCCTTCCTTGTAACCGACTCTGTGTAACCCTAGCCCCCTCTAGTGTCTATATAAACTGGAGGGTTTTAGTCCGTAGGATAACAGACAATCATACCATAGGCTAGCTTCTAGGGTTTAGCCTCTCTGATCTCGTGGTAGATCTACTCTTGTACTACTCATATTATCAAGAATAATCAAGCAGGACGTAGGGTTTTACCTCCATCAAGAGGGCCCGAACCTGGGTAAAACATCGTGTCCCCTGCCTCCTGTTACCATCCGCCTTATACGCACAGCTCGGGACCCCCTACCCGAGATCCGCCGGTTTTGACACCGACACTCACCTATACTCATCGAATACAATCAAGTAAGACGTAGGGTTTTACCTCCATTAAGAGGGCCCGAACCTGGGTAAACATTGTGTCTCCCTTGTCTCCTGTTACCTTCGATCCTCAGATGCACAGTTTGGGACCCCTACCCAAGATCGGCCGGTTTTGACATCGACAGTGCCCCCCGCCCCTGTATATAAATGAGGGAGAGGGGAGGAGGCTGGCCTATGGGCGCGCCAAGTGGGGGGAGTCCCACTTGGACTCCTAGTCCAATTCGCCCCCTTCCTTCTATCAGAGGGGGAAAGGGGGAAGGAGAGGGAGAAGGAGAAGGAAAGGGGGGACGCGCCCCCTACCCTTGTCCAATTCGGACTCCCCATGGGGAGGGGGGTCACCCCCTTGCGGGCTGCCTTGCCTCCCTCCTATGGCCCATATCTTCCCCCGGGGGGTTCCGGTAACCCCCCCGGTGCTCCGATATGTACCCGATACATTCCGAAACACTTCATGTGTCTGACTTATCGTCCAATATATCAATATTTACCTCTTGACCATTTCGAGACTCCTCATCATGTTCGTGATCTCATACGGGACTCCGAACAATCTTCGGTCTCCAAAACACATAACTCATAATACAAATCATCATCGAACGTTAAGCGTGCGGACCCTACGGGTTCGAGAACTATGTAGACATGACCGAGACACATCCCCGGTCAATAACCAACAACGGAACCTGGATGCTCATATTGGTTCCTACATATTCTATGAAGATTGAGGGAGTCCTGGATTAGGGGGTCTCCAGACAGCCGGACTATATCCTTTGCCCGAACTGTTGGACTATGAAGATACAAGATTAAAGACTTCGTCTCGTGTCCAGATGGGACTCTACTTGGCGTGGAAGGCAAGCTAGGCAATACGGATATGTATATCTCCTCCTTTGTAACCGACCTTGTGTAACCCTAGCCCCCTTCGGTGTCTATATAAACCAGAGGGTTTTAGTCCGTAGGACACACCAATAACATACAATCATACCATAGGCTAGCTTCTAGGGTTTAGCATCTCTGATCTCGTGGTAGATCTACTCTTGTACTACCCATATCATCAATATTAATCGAGCAGGACGTAGGGTTTTACCTCCATCAAGAGGGCCCGAACCTGGGTAAAACTTCGTGTCCCTTGCCTCATGTTACCATCCGCCTAGACGCACAGTTCGGGACTCCCTACCCGAGATCCGCCAGTTTTGACACCGACATTGGTGCTTTCATTGAGGGTTCCTCTGTGCCGTCACCAGAAGGAAGGATGTCTCGTCTCGTCTTTAAAGACGGTACTACTGTCGGGGGAGCTTTGGCTGTCGGCCAAACTCTCCGGCTAGGCGGTTTCATCATGACCGCCTGTTCGGCCGCCACGCCGACGACGACTTCTCGGGTCATCGAAAACAGCCTCCATGTCAAATCGGCACTCGCCGAACAGATGGATCCAATGGAGCTCGCCTCCTTAAACGAGCTCTTAGATCGCATCGCCGCCTTGGGAGTCGCTACGGACTATGATCGGATTGGCCTTAAACCGGATCAAAGGGAGATTAACTCTCCACCGGTCACCCATCATATTGCAGTGGTGGAGGAACAATGCGGCGACCTTTCCTCCATCTTGAGGACCAACTATGTCCGGATTCCCGAGCTCTGTGAGCCGGACGCCCGTTCGCGGGAGGACAACATCCAATCCCTGAACTTAGAGTCAGGCAGCGGGCCAGGATTATCGGGTCACACCCCGGAACTGGAACTTCCAAAATTGGAAATTCCTCGGCCCCTGGATCCCAGATCAGGTGAGGGTTCGGATTCAATTCCACCCACCCACCCAAACATAAGCAATCTTTCCCACATCAGGCAAGAGCCCCAGGAAACAGTACATCACTATTGGGCCAGATTCCTCCTTGCGATGAACAAGGTTAAGGACTGTCGTGAGGAAGACGCAATCCTAGTTTTCTGCAATAATTGCACGGACAAGGGAATCCTTAACGCCATAAATCGCTGTGAGATAACATGCTTCGCTGACTTGGCGTCCATAGTACGAAAGTACTGTGCGATGGAAAGTGCCTGGAAAACTGAAATAAACTTTTGGGATAATCCGGCCCTGAATACAAACCCAGTCCGAAACAAAAGGGTGCATTATCACAACACACCCAGGTCAACTACCAAAAAGCAAAAACCCTCTACAGGCTATGGGACCGTACTGGAAGGATGGCTCAACGGACCCTGCAAAATTCATAGTACAGCGGATACAATACCAATGCACAGCCTTAGAGCATGTTGGATACTCCGGCAGGTGGCCAAAAGTGGTGAGGATCTACTTCTCCCAAATACCACAGAGCACCATCTCGTGGATAACAATACGGTGTTAATGGTCTTTGAGACCTTCGCGCCAAATAATAGACGCAAGCGAACACTCCACAGCATGGCCGAAATCTGCCACGTAGCAGTAATAAATCCATGGAGTGATACGGCTATTACCTTCAATGCCAGTGACGAACCTAAATTCCGAACAGCCCGAGCAACAGCCGCACTGGTCCTCAGTCCAATTGTGGACGGCTTTCGACTCACCAAAGTACTCATGGACGGCGGCAGCGGATTAAACCTCATCTATGAGGAAACTCTTCAAAAGATGTAAATAGACTGGAACCGCATTGAGAAAAGTAGCACAACCTTTAGAGGAATCTTCCCCAGTCGGGAAGCATGCTATGCTGGGAAAATCACACTAGATGTGGTATTCGGCACGCCGGATAATTATAGGTCCGAAGAAATTACATTCCAAGTGGCCCCGTTCAGTAGTGGTTATCACGCTCTTTTAGGATGGGAGGCATTCACAATCTTCCAAGCCGTACCCCATTACAGGTACATGAAGCTCAAAATGCCCAGACCCAATAGAATCATCACACTCGCCAGTGATCCGGACACAGCACTCCGCGCCGAAAACAAAACAGCCGCATTGGCCCTCGAGGCATTAGCCGAAGCCCTCTCGGTCGAGGAATTAACCACGCTACGCTCCATAGTGGACAGGGACGACGTGATACTCGACATGAGATCCAAGTCCACCTCTTTTAAACTAGCGGATGAAATAGTCAAATTCCAATTCCACCCAACGGACCCTACAAAAACAGCCTCCATCGGGGCACAGCTAAGCCCCGCTATGGACACCGCACTACGAGAGTTCCTGCGTGAGAACTGGGACATATTCGCCTGGCATCCCTCAGACATGCCAGGAATCCCATGCAGGCTGGCCGAGCATAGCCTCAATATCCTAAAGGGATTCAAGCCGGTCAAGCAAGCTCTTCCGCATTTCTCCGAACCTAAGAGACAGGCCATGGGAGAGGAACTAGCCAAGTTATTGGAGGCCGGATTCATCAAAGAAATAAAACACCCGGACTGGCTAGCAAACCTGGTGATGGTACCAAAGAAGGACAAAGCATGGCGCCTTTGTGACAATTTCAAAGACCTCAATAAAGCTTGCCCAAAGGATCCCTTCCCCCTCCCACGCATCGACCAAATCATTGATGCTACCGCAAGACACGAGTCATTGTGTTTCCTCGACGCATACTCAAGTTACCACCAAATCAAGATGGCGGAATCCGACCAAGCCGCAACGGCATTCATCACACCATACAGTCCCTTCTGTTTTAACACAATGCCTTTTGGGCTCAAGAACGCCGGCGCAACATATTAGTGCATAATTCAGACATGTTTGGAGAAACAAATCGGCAAAACAGTAGAGGCATACATAGATGATGTGGTTGTTAAAATCAAACACGTCGACTCTTTGATAGACGACTTGAGGATCGCATTCGACAACTTCCGAACATACGACATCAAGCTCAATCCGGAAAAATGCATTTTCGGCGTACCAGCCGGAAAGCTCCTCGGTTTCATTGTCTCCAGTAGAGGTATCGAAGCTAATCTGGACAAAATCCGAGCTTTGTCACAGTTGGCTACACCAACAGACCTCAAACAAATCCAGAAGTTAACTGGATGCGTGGAGGCTCTAAGCCGCTTTATCTCCCGCTTAGGAGAAAAAGCTTTACCTCTTTATCGCCTTCTTCGTCGCACCGAACACTTTGAGTGGACGGACGTTGCCACAGCCGGATTGGAAGAAATAAAGGACATTTTGGTAACCAACCCAATCATGGTCACGCCAAACATTGGCGAACCAATGCTATTGTACATTGCGGCAACTCATCAAGTTGTAAGCGCAGTGCTCGTCATCGAACGAGAAGCTGCCGGACATAAATTCCCTCTTCAAAAGCCGGTATACAAAAAAAGTACTACCGGAGTCCTTCAAAGGTGCATCTCCGAAGAGGAAGGGCAGAATCTTTTGGCAGAAATTCACGCCGGACTCGGCAGTCATCACGCCGTAGCTCGGGCCCTTGTAAGCAAGGTCTTCCGCACAGGATTCTATTGGCCAACAGCCCGGGCAGACGCATAGGACTTGGTCCAACGTTGCGCCAGTTGCGAGGTCTTTGCAAATCAAAGCCACATGCCACCCACCACCCTCCAAACAATCCCCATTACATAGCCCTTTGCGGTCTGGGGGCTTGACATGGTTGGACCCCTTAAAGGGGGAACCCACAAGAAAAATACTTACTGGTCATGGTGGATAAATTCACCAAATGGATAGAGGCCAAACCTGTTAAAACAGCCGAATCCGGACCGGTGATAGACTTCAAATCCGGGGTTGTACACTGTTATGGCGTCCCCCACAGCATCATCACTGACAATGGCACGAACTTCACGACCGACAAGGTAAAACTCTGGTGCAGCAAAATGGGCATCAATCTCGATTATGCTTCAGTCTATCACCCACAAACCAACAGTCAAGTCGAGCGAGCAAACGGTCTTATAATGAGCGGCCTTAAACCCAGATTAGTGCATTACTTAACAGAGTCTGACACGCACTGGGTAGAGGAGCTCGACTCCGTACTCTGGGGGCTGCGGACCACGCCGAATCATAATACCGAATATACACCGTTCTTTATGGTGTACGGCGCAGAGACAGCCTTGCCCTGCGACATAATTCATGACTCACCTCGAGTGCGCCTGTACGAAGAAAGAGAAGCCGAGCTCGATCGGCAGGACAGTCTGGACACCTTGGAGGAGGAGCGCGACGTAGCCAAAGCCCATTCCGCATTTTATCAGCAACAGGCTCGCAGATACCAAAGCAGAGAAGTATGGGCCAAAACTTATAACGTTGGCGAACTAGTTCTATGCCTGCCGGATAATAAAAAGAACAAGGTCGATCCCAAATGGGAAGGTCCCTTCATTATTGACCAAGTTCTGACCGGTGGAGCGTACCGACTGCGGGATGCATCGACTAGTCGACTCGAGCCGAACCCATGGAACGCGGCCAGGCTCCGAAGATTCTACGCCTAGCACCGGACTCTATGTTAGTCCCCTCCCTTTGTCCATTTTCTGCATATACATCATCTGTCTTGTTTCCCTTTCTTTCTTTCTCTTATTATTTCTCTAGGCCTTCAAGGGTCACCTTGTGCCTCACTTGTACATTACAGATGCGCTAGCCGCATTCTTCATACCTGGGGGCTTCTTTCACAGAAGCTTAAATTATTTATCTGGGCCTCACACCCAACACATGTGTTATACTTCCACATGTACCTTTTTCACCATTATATGCATCGATATGACTTAAGTTTTGGCCAAGCTGGGTTGCCTGGCTCTTTTATTTATGCCCTACGTTCCCGTTAATTCGGCTAGGGCATAAGGGGAGCACCTCGGCTATTGTTACTGCCGGGTCAGCCGGATGTGTACCTCAGACTGGGTGAAGCCGAAAGCTAGCGTTCTTAAGGGAATATTCGGTCGGTGAACAAAAGATGATTTTTATTTATTGTCCATATCTGCCCCTCGATGCTTTTTCTGTGTTTCTTATTGCAGTCCGGACATGCACTTTAGGGCATGCTTACCCAGGGAAAGGAACCCTTAACATAACTATTCTCCCTGGAAGATGTTTCTTACTACCCATGTAATATAACATAACTAGTTGGGCACTTGTCTGATAAAGCACTAATGACCCCTATGCCTAGTCTCCATGCATACCCCAGTTCTTATATAATTGAGCGGGTATTCGGATACACTCCGGACTATTGGGCCCGGAGGTTGAAGCGAAAAGGTCCGCAACGACAAATGATCTACAATCCGGCTAGAAGGCATTATACATGTCACTTTAATTACATAGTCATGCAGACTGACTAAATTCCTCTTCTATACCATCCAACAGGCGGTCTAGCTTACAATCCTGTTGAGAATACTTTGCGGCTAATTCTACTTGCCCATAAACTAAGCTAATGGGGATCTCTTTTCCGTTGGGCCCCACATGTCCGACCTCGACCATGTGATTTGGGTCTGCCTTGGTATACCGAGTCTTCACCATGGCCCAGGCCTCCCTGGCATCCTGTCGGCAGGCCGATATCTTCCATAATCGGAGGCGCCGACGTGCTCCCTTGAGCTTCTCCGTAAGCTCTGCAACACCCTCTGGCAGGGAGACGGATGGCCACAAAGCCTGGGCAACACCTTGCATCACCTGCCAAACTTGTTCGTGCAGATGTGACAGCTCGGGTAGAAGATCACCCACAGACCCAGGCATTTCCTCCGCGGGACGACCCGTCAGCATACCTACAAACATAACGCTGTTAGTCGGCTTCTTCGCCGAATTCCTTTAAAATAATTCGTTCAAGCTGGCCCCGAACGTCTTTTAGTTCCACGCTCAGCTTAATATTGGCGTCCTTGAGATTGTTTTTCTCCCGCCTAACCTTAGTCAGCACGCGTTTGCCAGCCTCTAGCTGTCGCATAACATGCTGGTCCTCCGGATTTTCTCCGGATTCATCTGCAACATCTGTTGTTAGATCTGCAGCCATGCCGCACATTATATGGTAACTATCACTCTTTAAAATAAATGTTACCAGCAGGTGACTTTTTCGGTTCCTGCAATGCGGCCACAGCAGCCCGTAGATGGGTCTTGCATTCCTCTAGCTCCTGTGTTAGCCTAGTATTCTTCTCTATAAGAACCTACACAATAAAGATGATCCTTAAATCAATTCTGCTAAATGTTTCAAGTCTCAGGGGCTACTGATACATATGAATCGTCAGATTCACTTACCCGTACATCCTTTACATATTGATCTGTGGCTCTGGCTAGGCCATCTTGAGCAGCACGGAGGTACGCCTCTCCGGAATTAAAGGCATCAAATGCCTTTGGTGAGAAACAAGCGTCCTGGAGTACGGCCCGGCGGCACCTATGGTTCATGGCGCTTTCCACTTTTGAGTTAGTAGCGGATAATCTATCTGCATCCTCCGTAGGGGGATTATCCGGCGCCTGCCCCATATCGGCTTCCGCCTCTATGTCCGGTCCTGGCGCCCGGCTGGTGGAAGCATGATTAGTGACATCGTCGGACATATTCCGGTGAGCGTTTTTTCTGTTAAAGAAACGCGGATGTCATTATATTTCAAGAAAGAAGATAACCACGGAGCGGGGTTTGTTATACCTTTGTGTCGGCGTCTCCGTCCCGACCGCCTTCCTTTTTGGCCTACCCGGCCTCGGTGCCTCCTGTTGGCGCGTTGCCGTGGGTTCGGCAGGCGTCCCGAATGCCTTCCCTGTAAAATGCCATGTGTATATGGTGGGTGAAGTGTCTAAAAGGGGATCCTAGTTTCGGAGTTGGGATTTTTGGTTTTTCTTACATGCGATGCCGGGAGTAGTCCGGGATAGTCGGCCGTAATGGCCACCATGGCATTGTCGCAGCTTAACTGATAGAACTGCCGGTCTATCAGCTCCACGGATATAACCGAATCTTCTTCGAGTCCGGAGTCGAGGGCCCGGTCAGGGTCCTCCGGTTGTGGGGAAGGGCTGCTGACCTCATTTATGGCTTTTTGCAGTTCCTGTCGCAAAGTGGCAAGGTGAATACTTACGACAAAGAATGCGGGAAAAATGGGAGCACGGAGATATAACTTACCTAGCTTGGAGGCTTGTACATGGAGAATCCATCCTGTGGCTTGATGCGGGTGAACTCCTCCTCCTCACCCTTGAACAGTTCAGACAGAATCTTCGCTAGAGTGGCAGCATTGTCCGGACCCTTACGCCCGCAGTGGGTGGCGTCATCCGCCCCGTTATAACACCACAAGGGGTGCCCACGATATTGAAGTGGCTGCACTCCCCACATTATGCAAATCGACATAACTTCGATTATTGTCAATCCTGATCGAGCCAGTGCTTTGATCCGGTTCATCAGATAAAGGAGTTCTCCGTTGTCTTTCGCCTGTGAGCTCCGTGGGTGCCAACTTTGGCGCTTCTTCAGAGGAGCATTGTTGAACTCAGGAAGACCCCGCCGAATAGGGTCCGGAAGGGGGACGTCCTCCATGTAGAACCATTCTGAAGGCCAGTCTTTAGACGGCTTCTTCGGGGTACCGGACAGGTATCCGGTATCGGCGATGCACCATATTTCGGCTCCGCCCACCTGATAAAGTGATTCCCTCTGTGTGCGAGGGACAAGGCAGAATAGCCTTTTCCACAGCTCGAAGTGAGCCTCGAAGCCCAGGAACAACTCGCAGAGAGCAACATAGCCGGCGGTATGTAGAATGGAGTCAGGGGTGAGATTGTGTAATTGGAGGCCGTAGAACTCCAGGAGCCTGCGGAGGGACGGATGAATTGGAAATCCGAGTCCCCTTAGTAAATAAGGAACAAGGCAGACCCGTTCTCCCATGGAGGGACAAGGAAGGCTCTCCGCTTGCGCCCCGCCATTGTAGGTGGCGATCTCGGCTCGAACGGGCACCATATACGCCAGAGGGAGAAATCCCTTAGTCTGCAGCTCGACTAATCGACTGTGCGGGACTGAACACCTCTCCCAATCACCGGGCTTAGGGCTACGGGGGCGGGAGAAGGAGCTGCGGAGGTCGGCCATGCTGGAATGGATCTTTCTGAAGCACGCTCTGATGAATTCTCACCGGGGGAGGATGATATGGATCGGATCTAAGAATCCCCGTCCCTTTAATAGACAATTTATTTATTTGGCTAGGGGGGCGAATGTAAAAATGCCCTGGCGCCTCGTATTCATTCAACGCATGGGAGATAGACCTTATTGGGCACAGAAGCCGAGAGGTTCAACATTTATGGAGCCGGACACTGCTTACAAACACTTGAAAGTTGGAGAAGAACCCGCCTTGCAATGCCGAAGACAACACTGCGCGCCGGACTCATCGTCATTGAAGCCTGCTTCGGGGGCTACTGAGGGAGTCCTGGATTAGGGGGTCTCCGGACAGCCGGACTACATCCTTTGGCCGGACTGTTGGACTACGAAGATACAAGATTGAAGACTTCGTCTCGTGTCCGGATGGGACTCTACTTGGCGTGGAAGGCAAGCTAGGCAATACGGATATGTATATCTCCTCCTTTGTAACCGACCTTGTGTAACCCTAGCCCCCCTCGGTGTCTATATAAACCGGAGGGTTTTAGTCCGTAGGACACAACAATAACATACAATCATACCATAGGCTAGCTTCTAGGGTTTAGCCTCTCTGATCTCGTGGTAGATCTACTCTTGTACTACCCATATCATCAAAATTAATCGAGCAGGACGTAGGGTTTTACCTCCATCAAGAGGGCCCGAACCTGGGTAAAACTTTGTGTCCCTTGCCTCCAATTACCATCCGCCTAGACGCACAGTTCAAGACTGAAAGGATCGAGAAGAGGTGTCTAGAGGGGGGGTGATTAGACACTAAGTGCCAAAAGTTGCAGTTTTTAATATTCTTAAGTTTAAGTGGAGTTTAAGCACAAGTTTAACAAACACAATACATATCAAGCAAGCATGCAACGAGTATATGAGCAGCGGAAAGTAAAGCATGCAACTTGCAAGAATGTAAAGAGAAGGGTTTGGAGTATTCAAACGCAATTGGAGACACGGATGTTTTTGTCGTGGTTCCGATAGGTGGTGCTATCGTACATCCATGTTGATGGAGACTTCAACCCACGGAGGGTAACGGTTGCGCGAGTCCACGGAGGGCTCCACCCACGAAGGGTCCACGAAGAAGCAACCTTGTCTATTCCATCACGGCCATCGCCCACGAAGAACTTGCCTCACTAGCGGTAGATCTTCACGAAGTAGGCAATCTCCTTGCCCTTAAAAACTTCTTGGTTCAACTCCACAATCTTGTTGGAGGCTCCCAAGTGACACCTAGCCAATCTAGGAGACACCACTCTCCAAGAAGTAACAAATGGTGTGTTGATGATGAACTCCTTGCTCTTGTGCTTCAAATGATAGTATCCCCAACACTCAACTCTCTCTCATAGGATTTGGATTTGGTGGAAAGAAGATTTGAGTGGAAAGCAACTTGGGGAAAGCTAGAGATCAAGATTCATATGGTTGGAATGGAATATCTTGACCTCAACACAAGTGTAGGTGGTTCTCTCTCTGAAAATGTGTATTGGAAATGTAGGTATGTTCTGATGGCTCTCTCCATGAATGAAGAGTGGGTGGAGAGGTATATATAGCCTCCACACAAAATCTAACCATTACACACAGTTTGCCAAACTCGGTGGGACTGAATGATTAAACTCGGTCGGACCAATTCAGTAAACCTAGTGACCCTTAGGATTTTCGGTGGGACTGAGATGCAACTCGGTAGGACCAATATGGTTAGGGTTAGGGAATAACGTAATCTCAGTGTGATCGATTACACAAACTCGGTGGGACCGATTTTGGTAATAAGCCAACCAGAGAGTTGGTCAGGCAAACTCGGTGGGACCGATTACACAAACTCGGTGGGACCGATTTTGGTAATAAGCTAACCAGAGGGTTTGCATTGTAATCTCGGTAGTACCAATTGCTCAAACTCGATGATACCGATTTTGGTAATGGACATACACAGAGAGATTACAATCCCATCTCGGTGAGACTAAGATCCCTATCAGTGAAACCGATTTGCTAGGGTTTGTGGCAGTGGCTATGACATCTGAAACTCGGTGGCGCCGGATAGATAGAACCGGTGGGGCCGAGTTTGACTTTTGGTTTAGGTCATATGTGGATGTGGGAAGGTAGTTGAGGGTTTTGGAGCATATCACTAAGCACTTTGAGCAAGCAAGCCATTAAGCAATACCTCATCCCCTCTTGATAGTAGTGGCTTTTCCTATAGACTCAATGTGATCTTGGATCACTAAAATAGAAAGTGTAGAGTCTTGATCTTGAAGCTTGAGCCAATCCTTTGTCCTTAGCATCTTGAAGGGGTTCCACATCCTCTAGTCCATGCCACTCCATTGTTGAACTTATCTGAAACATACTAGGTAAAAGTGTTAGTCAAACAAGAGATATGTTGACATTAATTACCAAAACCACCCATGGAGCACTTGTGCTTTCAATCTCCCCCTTTTTGGTAATTGATGACAACATACATCAAAGCTTTAGATAAAGATATAGAGAATAGCAAGTAAATCTTTGGAAAGACATGTAACATGCATAGGCTCCCCTACATGTATGCAATCATGTGAATATTGAATATAGGAGCATGTGAATGTGTAAACATGACAGAGTAAGCAATGTGTTACATGTATCTTGGCTATATGCATCAGAGCAAATGATGTGAATGTGAGAAATGTACCTTCATGCTCATGAGTCCTTCTTGCAAACAGTATGTACATCAGCAAGAACTTCTCATTCACATGACTGTGATGCATATACTTACCTTGTGGTCTTGAGTTGGCTTAGGATGGGATGAACCTGCGCAAACAAGGTTAAATAACACAGATACACCTACTGACCAGAGCAAGCAAGAGAAACCACAAGAGAACCAAGACTGGGATGACACATAGAGTGAGTACTAAGTACCACATTGGATATAGACATGTCCCCAAAGGTAAAGATATGCAATAAAATCAGAGATTTCCTTCCCTTAGATGTCTTGCTCCCCCTGAATCCGCATGGGATATTGGGAGAAGATAGGGAACAGAAAATCAGAGCAACAAAAAAGGAAACAACAGAGCTTGAGCTAAAGCAAGCAACCAAACATTTCTTTCCCCTCTTAAAGACATGTGACATCTCTCCTCTTGAACACCAAGCATCTGGGGTCTTTGATGATTTTACTTTCTCCTAGTTGAGAAACTCTCTCCCCCTGAGTATTCTCTCTTTCTCCCCCTATAGGAAGGATTAAGCTTTGATGTGACCTCTCTCTCCCCCTTTGACATCAATTTCCAAGAAGGGCTCTTCTGGACATGTGATACAAATCGGTTGGTCCTTGAGTCACAGAGCAAAGCAACATGTTTAATATGATGCTGGTAGAGGACAAGAATCATTGAGTGGAGCTGGAGCAAACAGAAAGCAGGAATAAGTGGCAAGTTGGTTTTCCTGTGATGGAATCGGTGACTCCGAGTTGTGTGCTTCGGTTGCACCGAAAGATTTCGGTTGGGCCAAAGAGAACAAACCGGTGTGACTGAGTTCATCAGAGTGAAACCACTTGTCACCTCAGCTCACTAGACAAGTAAGATCTCACAAGGATATGCAAGGAATTTACTGAAAGATTTGCAATGAATTGGATGCAGAAAATGCAGAACAAAAAGGAAAGAAAAGAAACTAAAAGTTCTAGATGAAGTGAAAGGGGAAACAAATATGCAAATGCAAAAGCACGGAGAAACACTAGATAACTTCATCTAGAAATGGTCGGTGACAAAGTCACCTATGTTAGAGTATATTGACTTAGGAGTCAAGTGAGAGCACTTGATCATAGGTCATACTCATCGTTTAAGCTCAAAATGGGGTTACCATTTTTCGTTTAAGCATCTTGATGTATTCACATCTTGTCGAGTTGCTTTGGCTCATGACTTGGAGTAAAGCTTCTCTAAGATGGAATAACATACCTTGGGTGGTGGTGTTGATCTTGATCATGTAGTTGAACTTGTGTGGGTTGCTCAAGGTTGATGTAGTTTATCAAGAGTTGGGAGCCCCAATTGGAGTTTGAGTTCATCTACTTACATGGGTTAGATTTGCAAGGAAGAGCACTTGTGTATCCAAAATGACAATCATGAGACTCGACATAGAATTTGCCAAAGGATATGTTTGAATGGTTTCGTGCTTCCTTGTCTTCAACCACCATTGTGTAGAGACTTGGTGATGTAGAAATTGCTCAAGATGTGAGTGTGTGGCAATCTCATAGATTTAGATTCATCCAAGTACCTACACGGGTTAGATACCATGCAAGGTACAAATATATCCAAGACATATGAATAGCATCATAAGACAAATATCGAGGATTAGTCATAGGCTCATGCCCCGCATGTATCAAACGGAGTTCCTACTCCAAGTTTGAAGCATCAATGATGTTCAATTCACCTCTCAACCTGTAAAACACTTTCTCAGCAAGTGGTTTAGTGAATATATCCGCCAATTGCTTATCGGTGCAAACATGCTTAAGGTTAATGTCCCCTTTTGCAACATGATCTCGAATGAAATGATGACAAACTTCAATATGCTTAGTTCGAGAATATTGCACGGGATTGTCAGCAATCTTAATAGCACTTTCATTGTCACATAGAAATGGAACATGTTTCACATATATCGCATAATCTTTAAGAGTTTGGGTCATCCAAAGTAATTGAGCACAACATGAACCAGCGGCAATGTATTCCGCTTCGGCGGTGGATAAGGATACCGAGTTTTGTTTCTTGGAAGACCAAGACACAAGAGATCTACCAAGGAATTGACAAGTACCCGAAGTGGATTTTCTATCAACCTTGTCTCCGGCATAGTCCGAATCGGAGTAGCCAACGAGATCAAAAGAGGACCTCTTGGGATACCAAATGCCAAAATTTGGTGTATGGATTAGGTATCTCACTATCCTTTTCACGGCCTTAAGATGACACTCTTTAGGAGCAGCTTGATATCGTGCACACACTTAGCATAATATCGGGACGAGAGGCACATAGATATAACAATGAACCAATCATAGAGCGATAAACCTTTTGATCAACCGGTTCACCATCTTTGGTCAAATCAAGATGTCCACTAGTAGGCATGGGTGTAGTCATACCTTTGCATTCTTGCATATTGAACTTCTTGAATAAGTCCTTGGTGTACTTCGTTTGAGAGACAAAGGTACCTTCCTTAGTTTGCTTGATTTGCAAACTGAGAAAGAATTTGAGTTCACTCATCATAGACACCTCAAACTTCTCTGACATTAGCTTTCCAAACTTCTCACTAAAATGAGGGTTAGTTGAACCAAATATGATATCATCAACATAAATTTGGCACACAAATAGTTCTCCATTAACCCTTTTAGTAAAAGGAGTAGAATCAATTTTACCAATTTCAAAGCCTTTTTCAATAAGGAACTTGGTCAAGCATTTATACCATGCTCTAGGAGCTTGTTTAAGACCATAAAGGGCTTTGTGAAGTTTGTAAACATGATTAGGTTTCTTAGGATTGACGAAGCCGGGAGGTTGCTTAACATAAACTTCTTCCTCAATTTTGCCATTTAGGAAAGCACTTTTAATGTCCATTTGGTACAAGGTGATATCATGGTGATTAGCATATGCAAGTAAGATGCGAATGGACTCAAGTCTAGCAATGGGAGCATATGTCTCACCATAGTCCATACCTTGAACTTGTGTGGTAGCCTTGGGCGACGAGACGTGCTTTGTTGCGAACCACTTGTCCATCTTCATCTTGCTTGTTGCGAAACACCCATTTGGTACCAATGATGTTGTGGTTGTTGTCGGGCTTCTCGACCAATGTCCACACTTGATTTCTCTCAAAGTTGTGTAGCTCTTCATGCATAGCGTTTATCCAGTCCGGATCCTCCAATGCTTCTTCAACCTTCATAGGTTTAATGCTAGAGATGAATGAGTAATGTTCACAAAAGTTAGCTAAACGAGTTTTAGAGCGAGTGATTCTCCCGGTTTGGATATCATTGTAGATTTGCTCGACGGGATGATCCTTAGAAATTCTTGCTCGAACTCGTGAAAGCTTTGGCTTGGGTCGGGGTGGAACATCCTCTTCATCTTGTGCTTCTTCTTGGCCTTCTTCATTGTTGACGTTGTCGTTCTCTTGTCGTGGTGGAGAAGGAGGTTGTTGATGTTCATCTTGGTGCGCTTCCTCGTTTTCTTCATCTTGGCATGTCCCACTTGTGGATGCTTCCGTATAAACTCTTGGTTCACCTTGTCGTGAGGTAGAAGCTTCCACTTGGACGGACAAGGTACTCTCCTTCACTTCCGTTGGATGAATCTTGCCAATGGACAAGTCTTGAATTGCTTCCGAAGGGTCTTTATCTCCTACATCAATTGGAAATTGCTCTACTTGTGAGCCGTTAGATTCATCAAACTTCACATCTACCGTCTCTTCAACCTTTCGGGTGAAATTGTTGTAGACACGGTAAGTGTGAGAGTTTGAGCCATAACCAAGTAGGAAACCTTCATGAGATTTAGGAGCAAATTTAGAACGATGATGCTTATCAAGAATGTAGCACTTTGAGCCGAATACTCGAAAGTATCCAACTTGGGGTTTGTTATTGGTGAGGAGCTCATATGTCGTCTTGCCGAGTAGCTTGTGAAGATACAAGCGATTTGTTGCATGACAAGCTATCTCAACCGCTTCCTCCCAAAAGTGCTTTGGCGTTTTGTACTCATCAAGCATCGTTCTTGCCATCTCGATAAGAGTCTGGTTCTTCCTTTCAACAACTCCATTTTGTTGAGGTGTGTATGTAGCCGAGAACTCGTGTGAAATCCCTTCTTCGTCAAGAAAGGTGTCCACATTTTCGTTCTTGAACTCCGTTCCGTTGTCGCTCCGAACCTTCTTGATCTTCACGTCAAACTGGTTTTGGGCCTTCCTAGCGAAGTTTTTGAAGATCTTTTGGACCTGCGATTTGTCATCAAGAAAGAACACCCACGTAAATCTTGAAAAATCATCAACTATGACTAGACCAAATGAGTTACCACCGAGACTCTTGTAGGCATTTGGACCAAAGAGATCCATGTGAAGTAGCTCGAGTGGTCTTCTTGTGGTCATGATGTTCTTCGCACGGTGACCTCCTCCAACTTGTTTCCCTGCTTGACAAGCACTACAAAGTCTATCCTTGTCAAATATGACATCTTTTATTCCAAGGATATGATCACCTTTAATAAGCTTATCAAGATTTCGTATACCAACATGACCTAGTCTTCTATGCCACAACCAGCCTTTAGAAGATTTGGTAATTAAGCAAGTTCTAGATTGAGCCTTTCTAGTGAAATCAACAATGTAAAGATCTCCTCTATGTATAGCGGTAAAGAACATTTTATGATTGTCTCTACAAAACACTTGGCAATCTACTTTAGTGAATAAGACATTGAAACCAAAATCCGCAAGTCTAGAAACTGAAAGTAAATTGTATCCAAGGTATTCAACGAGCATGACATTTTGTATGGAGCTATCATGTGAGATGGCCACCTTACCAAGGCCAACCACCTTACCCTTTGAATTATCACCAAAAGTGACATATTTTCGAGGGCCGTCGTTTTTAGCAAGCTCACGGAACATATCTTTATCCCCGGTCATATGATCAATACATCCACTATCAAGGACCCATTCCTTTCCTCCAGCCATGTAGCCGCGAAGATTTGCCATAAGACCAAAATGCCTCATTGCATCATCAAGATCATAGTCACTATCATCATCTTCATCATAGTATCCATGTTCAACATCATCTTGTGATTGATCAATTCCAAGAGAGTGTAATTCATTAGATAAATGATCATCACAATGGTTACCTTTATGAATTCTAATAGCTTCGGATAAGATATCGCTAATGATTCCAACATTTAGCATGCATGAGATTGGTAAGCTCAAATAGACAATCACCAAAGCTAGGATCACTAGAGTTCATCTTACTCAAGGCAATAGACTTATGGAGAATTTCGTCTAAATTTTTCAAGGAATAATCTAGAAATCGTTCCTCAAGAAATCTCCATATGGTGTAGGCACACTTGAGAGTAGGCAAACATCTAATCAAGTTTATAGGCAAGCCTCTAATGATGAGCACAACAGTTCTAAGATTGTGAATCATGTCAATATCTTCATCTAGGGTAGGGTGCAAAGGATCAACATGAGGTGCACAAGGGCTAGTAATGTACTTGTTCAAATGATATTCATTGAAAATCTCAAGCATTTCATTTTTCCACTCATGAAAATACTCTCCATCAAGAATAGGCACTCTATGTCTAAGACTCCCCAAAGTAGACACATCCATCTTCCTCCAATGGTATTTAAACCAAGGAAATGGAGACCAAAGCTCTGATACCAATTGAAAGGATCGAGAAGAGGTGTCTAGAGGGGGGGGTGATTAGACACTAAGTGCCAAAAGTTGCAGTTTTTAATATTCTTAAGTTTAAGTGGAGTTTAAGCACAAGTTTAACAAACACAATACATATCAAGCAAGCATGCAATGAGTATATGAGTAGCGGAAAGTAAAGCATGCAACTTGCAAGAATGTAAAGAAAAGGGTTTGGAGTATTCAAACGCAATTGGAGACACGGAAGTTTTTGTCGTGGTTCCGATAGGTGGTGCTATCGTACATCCACGTTGATGGAGACTTCAACCCACGGAGGGTAATGGTTGCGCGAGTCCACGGAGGGCTCCACCCACGAAGGGTCCACGAAGAAGCAACCTTGTCTATTCAATCACGGCCGTCGCCCACGAAGGACTTGCCTCACTAGCGATAGATCTTCACGAAGTAGGCGATCTCCTTGCCCTTACAAACTCCTTGGTTCAACTCCACAATCTTGTTGGAGGCTCCCAAGTGACACCTAGCCAATCTAGGAGACACCACTCTCCAAGAAGTAACAAATGGTGTGTTGATGATGAACTCCCTTCTCTTGTGCTTCAAATGATAGTCTCCCCAACACTCAACTCTCTCTCATAGGATTTGGATTTGGTGGAAAGAAGATTTGAGTGGAAAGCAACTTGGGGAAGGCTAGAGATCAAGATTCATATGGTTAGAATGGAATATCTTGACCTCAACATAAGTGTAGGTGGTTCTCTCCCTGAAAATGTGTATTGGAAGTGTAGGTATGTTCTGATGGATCTCTCCACGAATGAAGAGTGGGTGGAGGGGTATATATAGCCTCCACACAAAATCTAACCGTTACACACAGTTTGCCAAACTCGGTGGGACCGAATGATTAAACTCGGTCGGACCGATTCAGCAAACCTAGTGACCGTTAGGATTTTCAGTGGGACTGAGATGCAACTCGGTAGGACTGATATGGTTAGGGTTAGGGCATAACGTAATCTCGGTGTGACCGATTACACAAACTCGGTGGGACCGATTTTGGTAATAAGCTAACCAGAGAGTTGGTCAGGCAAACTCGGTGGGACCGATTATACAAACTCGGTGGGACCGATTTTGGTAATAAGCTAACCAGAGGGTTTGCATTGTAATCTCGGTAGTACCGATTGCTCAAACTCGGTGAGACCGATTTTGGTAATGGACATACACAAAGAGATTACAATCCCATCTCGGTGAGATCGAGATCCCTATCGGTGAAATTGATTTTTTAGGGTTTGTGGCAGTGGCTATGACATCTGAAACTCGGTGGCGCCAGATAGATAGAATCGGTGGGGCCGAGTTTGACTTTTGGTTTAGGTCATATGTGGATGTGGGAAGGTAGTTGAGGGTTTTGGAGCATATCACTAAGCACTTTGAGCAAGCAAGCCATTAAGCAACACCTCATCCCCTCTTGATAGTATTGGCTTTTCCTATAGACTCAATGTGATCTTGGATCACTAAAATAGAAAATGTAGAGTCTTGATCTTGAAGCTTGAGCCAATCCTTTGTCCTTAGCATCTTGAAGGGGTTCCACATCCTCTAGTCCATGCCACTCCATTGTTGAACTTATCTGAAACATACTAGGTAAAAGTGTTAGTCCAACAAGAGATATGTTGACATTAATTACCAAAACCACCCAGGGAGCACTTGTGCTTTCAGGGACCCCCTACCCGAGATCCGCCGGTTTTGACACCGACAAAGATCTTTATCGGTCATACCGCAATGACAACATACGTCATTCCCTTTGTAATCGGTATGTTACTTGCCCGAGATTCAATCGTCGGTATGTTCATACCTAGTTCAATCTCGTTACCGGCAAGTCTCTTTACTCGTTTCGTAATTCATCATCCCGCAACTAACTCATTAGTCACTTTGCTTGCAAGGCTTATCATGATGTGCATTATCGAGAGGGCCCAGAGATACCTCTCCGATACTCGGAGTGACAAAATCCTAATCTCGATTTATGCCAACCTAACAAACACCTTCGGAGATACCCGTAGAGAATCTTTATGATCACCCAGTTACGTTGTGACATTTGATAGAACACAAGATATTCCTCCGGTATTCCGGAGTTGCATAATCTCATAGTCAAAGGAATATGTATAAGTCATGAAGAAAGCAATAGCAATAAAACTTAACGGTCATTATGCTAGGCTAATGTATGGGTCTTGTCCATCACATCATTCTCCTAATGATGTGATCCCGTTCATCAAATGACAACACATGTCTATGGTTAGGAAACTTAACCATCTTTGATTAACGAGCTAGTCTAGTAGAGGCATACTAGGGACACTATGTATTGTCTATGTATTCACACATGTATCAAGTTTCTGGTTAATACAATTCTTGCATGAATAATAAACATTTATCATGATATAAGGAAATATAAATAACAACTTCATTATTGCCTCTAGGGCCTATTTCCTTCAATCTCCCACTTGCACTAGAGTCAATGATCTAGATTACATTGCCGTGATTCTAACACCTGTGGAGTCTTGGTGCTAATCATGTTTTGCTCGAGGAAGAGGTTTAGTCAACGGGTTTGCAACATTCAAATCCGTGTGTATTTTGCAAATCTCTATGTCTCCCTCCTTGACTTGATCACGGATGGAGTTGAAGCGTCTCTTGATGTGTTTGGTTCTCTTGTGAAATCTGGACTCCTTTGCTAAGGCAATTGCTCCAGTATTGTCACAAAAGATTTTCATTGGACCCGATGCACTAGGTATTACACCTAGATCGAATATGAACTCCTTCATCCAGACTCCTTCATTTGCTGCTTCCAAAGCAGCTATGTACTCCGCTTCACACGTAGATTCCGCCACGACGCTTTGCTTGGAACTGCACCAACTGACAGCTCCACCATCCAATATAAAAACGTATTCATTTTGCGTCTTAGAGTCATCCGGATCAGTGTCAAAGCTAGCATGGACATAACCATTTATGATGAGCTCTTTGTCACCCCCATAAACGAGAAACATATCATTTATCCTTTTTAGGTATTTCAGGATGTTCTTGACCGCTATCCAGTGATCCACTCTTGGATTACTTCGGTACCTCCCTACTAAACTTATAGCAAGGCATAGATCAGGTCTAGTACACATCATTGCATACATGATAGAACCTATGGTTGAGGCATAGGGAATGGCTTTCATTTTCTATCGGTGTACAAAAAGAGGGGTAGGCTTTTTGTACCCCTATAACTGTGCACGGGCAGTCTGAGCCACGGGCACCCCCACACTGAGTAAGGCAAGGGAGGTGAGCCAAGGTAAGGCCGGAGCTCAGGAGAAGCAGAACGACGCCAAGACCAAGACCACAAAGAGCAAAGGGGACGAAGCGGACTCCCCCCGGCAAGATCCTTGCCGGGAGGCGGTTTTAGCAAACCCGACAAGACCCTTGCCGTGGCGGCTCGCCCCACACCTATGGAGTGAGTCACCCTTGAGTCCACTGCCCCCATGGGGCAAGGATTCGGGAGACATCCCTGTGGTGGCATGCAGATCTTTGTGAAGACATTCAAGATCAGATACACCCTTTAGAAGATGATGATCCTTGGCGGGATCCCAGCCAAGGAGGACCACAAGGCCCCCGGCAAGAGCCTTGCTGGGGATGACAGCAGGCGCCACGGCAAGACCCTTGCCGGGGCCCCGGCAAGGCCCTTGCCAAGAACACCCATAAGGCCACCATCAGGCCCATGCCAGTCAAACCTCCACCGCCGTTCGCATGCAGCTGCCGACCCAACCAGCTGGGCAGGCACCTGCGTGGCGGCATGCGGATCTTCGTGGAGACCCACCACTACGCCACCTCAGCTGCCTGCCTGCCTACATGGCACCGCGGGCGCCGATGGCCAGGGCGCGTGTTGACACGAGAGGGAGCGGCGACGGACAAGACAGGGCTCTCCCCCGTCCTCGATAAAGCAAGGACACCTCGTCAAGACGCATTAAATGCGCCTTGTCATGTACTGCGAGGGATAACCTCACATCACTGTACCCTTTCCACCTCCTGTGTGCCACTATGGCAGACCCCTTTCCTATAAAAGGAGGCCTGAGGCGACCAGGAGGAGGATTCGGCTTTTTGGAGCTCTTCACGCCCCATAGCTAGCTCAAGAACACAGATATACAATCCACCAAAGCAGGAGTAGGGTTTTACGCATCCCCGCGGCCCGAACCTGGATAAACGAACCGTGTGCTATCTGTTTGATCCGCTCTTCTCACGACCCCGCGCCCCGCAACCGTAGTAGGGATTCTTGTGATCCCATAGGTGTTGTTCCCATGAACATCTTTGGCGCGCCAGGTAGGGGGCACAGTTGTGAGAATTGTCTTTAGCAGTTAGTTCGACACTTCTTCATCGTCATGGCGCCCAAGAAGAAGACGACGGTAGCGGTTGGCCCGTCGGAAACCGGACATCCCGTCCCGATGCGGGCGAGCAGTGGACCGGTCGCAGAAAGGACCCGGGGCGCCGTTCGCGAACACCAACACCGTCCCAGCAGCCGGAGTTTGGGAGGCGGCGATGTTCATGCGCCTGGTAGTGGGCCGCACGCTGCCAAATCCAAAGACGGAGCCAGGCCCTCCGCGGGTGGCACAGGGCCTTCCAAGATCGCTACCGCCCCGCCTGAAGGTGATGCGAGGGCCTCCAAGACTCCTACGCCGGCGCCGATGGCGCGCTTCTCTCAAGCGGCGCGCGACGAACGGCGCAACCACGCCGAAGACCCCGGGCGTCGCCGCGAGAAGAGCCCCGAGCGCCACTCCCGGGAGGTAGAAGACCTGCCCGCTCGCTGAGGCGCTGGTGAAGATGGCATGCGACTGCGGGGTCATGATAGAGCTCCTTCTGACATGGTCAGAAGTCGAAGCGCGTAGCGATCCGTGCAGGTTTCGCTGCCACCAACGCCAGCAGAAGCCCTGGCACGCGCGCAGTTTCTCCTTGATTTTCCTCCCACTACGGGGAAACTCGACGAATGGAGAGCCACTATTCGAAGCCTTGTTGCGGTGGCCAACAAAGACGAACCGAGTCCGGTGGAGCCCCCGGGTCGATGCTCCGACGGAGTCCCACGCACTAGTGGCAGGAAAGCCGGCGGCGCCGCGACCATGGTGCACTCGCCTCCTCCTCGCCTGGTACCATGGACGCCAGCCTGTCGCGACGTTGCGAGCGACGAAATCTCCATAGCGTCGTCCGACCCGCGGACCCACTGTGACCAGCGCCAAGTCCTTCGGGAACGAGAACATGAAGACGCTCGAACCACTATCGAGCGCCGGCGCGGAGCGCGCCACCAGTCAGACAGGCGAGCAGGGCCTGCTGTGAACCACCTGGCACCGGAGAGCCCTGGAGGCCTACCTTACGAGGTAGGCTGTCCGGCTTTTACCCTTGAGTTGCGGCAGTTCTAGTGGCCCACTCACCGCACCTTCAAACCTGACGTAGGCGAAAAGTACAGCGGCAAGACCCACCCGTCCGAGTTCCTCAGCATCTACACCATTGCGATGCAAGATGCCAGAGCCCGCGACGATAAGGTGCTTGCGAATTACTTTCCGTTGGTACTTAAACCCAACGCCATGTCATGGTTGATGCACTTGCCGGTAGACTCTATTTCCTCCTGGTCGGATTTGTGCCATGAGTTTGTGGGCGCCTTTACTGGAGGCCACCAAGCCCATGGCCAAGCGAGCGACCTGCATGTCATTCCCCAAAAGGGAGGCGAGAGTCTCCGCAAGTATATATAGAGGTTCAGTTGGATACAGTACAATATCCCTGATGTTCACCCTGCCGCCATCATCAGCGCGTTCCATCAGAACATGCGTAACCGCAAGATGCGCGAAGAGATAGCAATGAACAAGGTGAAAGATGTAGCAGAACTCTATGTTCTTGCTGACAGATGTGCCCGGGCTGAAGAGGGAAGGAAGTACCCCGGCGAAGACGCCAGCGTGGAAACCGACTCCTCGGATGAAGATACTGCCACCCCGGTGAAGAAGGGCCGGCACCGCTACAGGAAGCGCAAAGGTAAAGTCGTGCTTGCCGTCGAGGGATCTGGTGACACCGGCTCCACCAAGAAAACCAAGGCAGATGACCCCGGCAAGGAAATTGCCGGATGTGTCACCAGGGCCTTGGCGGTTGCCGAGAAGGCAGGGAACTCCGACAAGCGATACTGCAAGATCCATCGCACCAAAGGCCATGCTCTCCAAGACTGCCGACAGGTTGAGCTCCTCGCTGAGAAGCAGAGGGCTGAATACGAGAGGTGGGACAAGGAGAAGGGCCAAGACGGTGCTGAGGGGTCCGGCAAGAAGCGTGACGGCCAGGCGGGCCGTCGCGGCAAGGATAAACAATAGGAGAGGCCCGCCCGGGGCCGTGACAAAAAGCCAGAAGACGACGATCATGTCGTGGAATTGTCACGGTAGATGTCCTAGTGTAAGGACTTAGTCACGAGGACAACGCATCTATATGGTAGCTTGAAGGGGTTGAGCGGAATCGAGAGACGCAACACACAAGACAAGGATTTAGACAGCTTCGGGCCCCGGGAAACATCATCCGGTAATAACCCTACGTGTTGTTTGTGGCTAGGTCTCATTATGATCATGAGGGAGTCGCCGGCTCTAGAGATTGTTTCTTCTTCCCCTCTCCCCCTTTGGGGAGCCCTGCCCCTCCTTATATAAGTTAGAGGGGCGGGTTACATGTGGAGTCCTATTAGGATTAGGACTAGTCTATTTTAATACAAATCGGATACAAGTCCAGGTCTTAACTCCTTGTAAGATAAATGTTCCTCATGCCTTTCCTCTTAAACCGGCCCACCATTAACCTAAACCGGCCTGCTGGGCCTTGGGCCTTGTCATCCATCTGGAATATGCGCCGGATCACCAATGAGTCTTCAGGCTCGTGAATCGTCATACCAGTGAACTACCAGACACATAAACCGCCAATCCTCTGGCGGTTTACCAATGAAACGCCTAGTCCGGCCGGGTTATACTTCCGGCCGGTTTATGCCGCAGGGTATATCCCCGACATTAGCCCCCAAGTTTAGCTTGGGTTTATCCATGGTAAACTTATGCTGCAAAGTAAACACAAGAACAAATTTGACAGGTTATGCTCCGGGTTAAGAATTCTTTGTAAACCGGCACTTGATCACCCTTAAGTCCTTGTTATTTCCTCCTTCTGGGAAGTCCGGGTCAACAGACCAGCTTCATAATCAATTTGCCGACATTGGTTTGTCACAGAGAAATATTGTGAAGAATAACTCCTTTGACTCAGCTCCCAAAGCGCCGGTTTAAGAAATATGGGTCTTGAAATACTTATCTAATATTCAGCCGGTTTGAAGATGTAAAACTTGCCGGTTTTGAGAATGTTAAACTATGCCGGTATAAGACTTGAACTTGCCAGTTTATCATTACCGGTTTACAAATATTGACGGCACTGGGTCATAATTGTTGTCGACACCGGGTCATGTAACTGATCTTCCTGATTTGCTCAAAACTGATAAAATGAAGATGTTCCTCCTTTATATGCATAATACCTGTAGCCCCCAAGTCTTAAGAGGAGAACATAGTGATAACTTAAGACTTTCTCCAATAAGTGTTTCAACCTTGAAGAAATCCGGTTTGTTCATCTCAATCATATAAACCGAATACTCCATATATGTAGCCCCCAAGTGCCAGGTTGTCATGCTTGCAGAAACTTGGGACTTGTAATTGCTTATAAAAACTTCAATCAGTGTAACCCCCAAGGGTCGGGTCATTATGCAATAATGAGCAGGAACTTTGTAAACATAATTATGTAGATTTTAGCAGTGATGTGTAGCCCCCAAGGGCCGGCTTTGTAAGATAATACTGAACCGGGACTTGATATATACTTCAATGAAAATAACATCTTATGATGTCGCTTCCATCGTAGGGCTTGAACCCACGTCCACAAGGTTAAGAGCTTTGTGCTTTACCAACTGAGCAATGGATCCTTCAATATTATGGACGAAAACTTGTGTACCTTGAATTGTTGACAGGAGCAATTGGTAGCCCCAGAGGGCCGGCTCATTATAATATGATGAGTCGGGTCTTCAATAAGACTAGTAAAAATGACTTTGCATTAGCTCCCAAGTGTCATGATGCATGCTTGCAGCGACATGAGACTTGCATGTAATCTCAATTTAAATAATGTAGCCCCCAAGTGTCGGGTTGTAAGCTTGCAGCGACTCGGGACTATTCCTTCCATTGTAGAATAAATCATATCCTTTGATAAAATAATAGCCATTGCGCTAAAGCGACTTTGAAAACTTAATAATACCGGTTATTAATAACCATAAAAATCCAGCCATGTTGGCTATTCAAGATAATATAATCCGGTATGAAAACCTTATTCATTGAATATCATAATGAAAATTCAGCCAAGTTTGGCTATTTGAATAATATAACCCAATGATTTATAAGCGCATGATTCCAATGGCGCAATCCAAATATATATACTGGCGACTTATGGTCCAAAGCCAGGCCGGTTTAACAAACCTGTTTCTGCATACAACAAGTTTAAAGTGTCCTGGCGGTTTACCGCCGAACGGGTCATAATGCCCAACATATAACCCGGGTTTATAACCAAGGTTGCACTTAAGAATAACCAAATATGAAATATATCATACCTGTGACATTGAATCACATTGTTGGTTTTACCAACTTTTTGTAGTAAAGGTGATAATCCCAATCTTGAGTACTGATAACTCTTTCCATATTGTGCTGGTTTATGAAAAAACCGTACCAGGTTGTGATAAACACCAGTTTAACCATATATAATACTGGCGACTCGTAGTCAAACCAGACCGGGATGATAGTCTCTGGATTATAACTTGATCGTGTACTGACAACTTGTAGTTGAAAGCCGAGCCGGGTTGATAAACACCGGTTTACTCCATAATAGGATGGTAACAGAAAATCAAACCGGGCAGATAGCCTCCAAATTAAGATTTGACCATGTTCAGTCAATTTGTAATTTGATAGTCGAACCGGTTTAAGAATTGTCGGTTTAAAAATGCAACAAAAGAAATATTTATCAAAACAAAATTTCAAGCAAAGGCAATGATAAAACCATCTGCAAAAAGAGGCTATTGAGCCGATCAAATGGCGTTACCATGGTCGGACACGACCAAATCCCTGATAGGCGTAGCTATGGTTCAAGTCATCTAGGTCCCCAAATGAAACAATGGCATTTATGCCGATCAAAAGGCGTGGCAATGGTTCGGGTTCGACCAAGCCCCCAAGTGATTCTGTGGCCTTAGGCCGATCAAGACGCGTGACTATGGTTCAGACGTGACCACAAGTCCCCAAGTGATGCATTGGCATTACGCCGATCAAGAGGTGTAACGATGGTTCGGGTTCGACCAAAGCCCCCAAGTGATGCTGTGGCACTAGGCCGATCAAGAGGCGTGACTATGGTTCAGATGTGACCACAAGTCCCCAAGTGATGTTGTGGCTTTACGCCTATCAAAAGGTGTTGCTATGGTTCGGACACGACCAAAGCCCCCAAGTGATATAATATAGAGCTTTTGAAAAGCTAACTCAAGGGGTAAACCGGAGACCGCTTTAAGACATGAACTCCGTGTAACCACACATGATGAGCCAATAAAACAGGATACCCATATTTGAACCGCGCATCATGGCTGCAGGCCCTCTTTGGCAACTTTAAATTTTTGCAAGAGATAAATTCTTCTTGAGCCGGGATATTGAACCGGATATTGAGAGCTTCAAGCTTTGTGGGAGACATCTTTTCCTTGAACCAGATTTTAAACCGGAATCCTTCTTTTTAAGCTGGAAATTTTCTGACGGCCTTTAACTTTGCACCAATATGGCGATTTAGGGTCCTGCATTAAACAACTTTGCAAACTGGAGTAATTGCTCTTTTAAAGAAGGCAATATGTAATATAAAATATATTGGATGGATTTCACCTGATATATCATGCCAGGGGTTATCCACCGTGCAGTTGATGATCACCATGGTGAAGCTGAAATTAATCTCGACCGAGTCGGCCACGGCGTTGTAAACTGGCGCGGGAGTTCGCCGAGTAACGACGACCACCCGTGCCAAAACATGTTGGTGTGCCTCCATCTCCGAGGTATAATATCATTTTTTTGTCATAAATAATTGCCCTGCATAAACAATATTGCACACCAAGGCAAAGATAAACTTGTTCTTTGACAAAAACAACATGTGCTAATAAATCAAATTTGGATGGATATCACCTGACTTGTTTGGATGACGGATGATCCATTTATCGCGATAGAGGTGGCTCAGGCTGACCAGCGACTAAATATAGTTCCGGCGGCTCAGGCAGACCGGCGACTTAATATAACCTCGGCGGCTCAAAGCGGCAAGGGCGGATCATCGCGGCTCCGGCGGGTTGATGTAGATTAAGCTGCACGGCCGGCGACTTGCGCACACCTGTTCTATCAGTAAGCGGACGCAGACGCCGGTTCATGATGGCGCTGACGTACACTTAATAGGCACAGCATGACACCACCTCTATAATGAATCTGTGTCCTCACGCAGCCCATTGGCTCTCTTTGTTTTTTTCCTTTTGTCTTGACGTAATGATTAGCTAGTAGTATTATGCTTTCGGTCTTTGAGATATAATCCAGCAGCTGTATCTTAATAGACTGCACACGGTGTAATATGTACTATGCAGCAGCAGGCAGGCATATGCAACAGTGAGTACTGATGCAGTAAGAGCAACTGCTTAGCAGACTGCAGAGTGCCTCCCGCTTCAACTGACTTTGACTTTGATCTGCTGTAAATTTAATAGTGGTACTTACCCGTTGGGACTCATGTAGTCCGCCAGGCCATGTATCCCTTGAAACCATCAATACTGTGGTAACTGAAACCAAAAACTATCACAACCCACAGGTGTCTGGATGTCAACCTTCCTCGGCGACTTGCAGCAGTGGCGAGACGAGGCCGCACCACAACGGCTCGGAGCCAGACGCAGGTGCGGACGGGTTGCGCGGGAGGCGAGACGAGGCGGCGGGTCACAGCAACGGGGTAGACCAGCCACGACAACTTGCAGTGCGGCGGTGCCGGAACAACACGGAGGCGCCAGAACCACGCGAAGGCGGAGTAGCAAAGATTTGCAACGGCTCAGCGCAGAAGACGTGGCGGTCCATAATCGCAGGGGTGGCTTGTAGGCACAGTCACAAGCGAGTCCACAGGCGCAGCTTTGAGGCAGAGATCGGCGAATCTTAGCAGAGCTCGGTGGCTTGGTGACACTCAAAGACGGAGGTAGAAAGACCGGGGCTGCGTGGTGGCTCAACCTGGAGGCGAACGGCGATTTAGTGAAGGTAGCAGCCATGTGGAGCCGGCGGCTCGAATTCCGTGCCAGTCGAGGCGGAGATGATGCGCCGAACATGAGGTGAGGCGGCAGCGACTTAGAACAAAACCGCGGGGGCGAGGTGGCCGGTGACGACTGACGATTAAGGCGGGTGGCGGCTCAACTTGTAGAAGTAGAAGAAGGGCGAGCTGCGCGGACAGGGTGCACAGTGGCGCGAGCCGGTAGGGGGCGCAGCAGCCGCTGGCTGCGTAATGAACCGGCTGGAGATACGGCAGCAGCCGGCAGCGTGGCAAGAAGCGGGGCGGTGAGCCGGTCCGTAAGCTGGCGGTTCATGCGGAGGAGACTTGGAGTCGGAGTTACGAGGCCCGGGCATTTTTGGTATTACTGTGGTGGCTGTGGACGGCTCGAGGTGGCGAGGCGCAGGCAGGTTGGCGAGGTCGAGCTCGGGACGGTTTAGAAACCTGAGGCCACACCTGCCACTGGCGGTGGCGGAGGCCAGCCATCAACTGGACCCAAGGTCAAGAACGGGGCGGGTCAACGGAGGAGCCCGAGCCTGAGGATGATCTCCTTTGAGTCGTGGAATGATGCGTTGATCCACCTGACATACCTTTAATCATTAATTTCTTTTTGATCTTCCCAAATAGTGTCCGGTCCATAATCTCATCCGATGGCTTGATTGGGACTTGGCTTTGCACGATTTGCTTCCATCAGACTCGGCTAACCAACACTGATACTGAACGAAACCAGTGACTCTAACCATATTGATTGAGTTGCCGATCAAGATTTAACCCACCGGTGAAAACATGCCATAACAGAAAACGATGGTGTTGGCGATTTGTGACTTGATCGCTTGCTCAAACAAACGGTACTTTACTTTTCTTGAAATCTCACGGATAGTAAAATCTTCATCCAAAAAATTGTAAACTCCTCGATCCCTAGGGAAATCCCTCCAAGAAGTCAACACCACCGTGCGCAGGCCTCACGGTGGGCGCCAACTGTCGTGGAATTGTCACGGTAGATGTCCTATTGTAAGGACTTAGTCGCGAGGCCAACGCATCTATGTGGTAGCTTGAAGGGGTTGAGCGGAATCGAGAGACGCAACACACAAGACAAGGATTTAGACAGCTTCGGGCCCCGGGAAACATCATCCGGTTATAACCCTACGTGCTGTTTGTGGCTAGGTCTCATTATGATCATGAGGGAGTCGCCGGTAAGCCAGCTCTTTGTGTCTAGCCCTAGAGATTGTTTCTTATTCCCCTCTCCCCCTTTGGGGAGCCCTGCCCCTCCTTATATAAGTTAGAGGGGCGGTTACATGTGGAGTCCTATTAGGATTAGGACTAGTCTATTTTAATACAAACCGGATATAAGTCCAGGTCTTAACTCCTTGTAAGATAAATGTTCCTCATGCCTTTCCTCTTAAACCGGCCCACCATTAACCTAAACCGGCCTGCTGGGCCTTGGGCCTTGTCATCCATCTGGAATACACGCCGGATCACCAATGAGTCTTCAGGCTCATGAATCGTCATACCAGTGAACCGCCAGACACGTAAACCACCAATCCTCTGGCGGTTTACCAATGAAACGCCTAGTCCGGTCGGGTTATACTTTCGGCCGGTTTACGCCGCGGGGTATATCCCCGACATTAGCCCCCAAGGGCCGGGTCATTATGCAATAATGAGTAGGAACTTTGTAAATATAATTATGTAGATTTTAGCAGTGATGTGTAGCCCCCAAGGGCCGGCTTAGTAAGATAATAATGAACCGGGACTTGATATATACTTCAATGAAAATAACATCTTATAATGTAGAGGACGACGAATCCGGTGACCAAGAGTTTCATAAAGCCACAGAGGCCATGTGCATCGATGGCGGCGCCTCGCTGCATACTTCTCACCGCCAGCTTAAATAGTGGGCGCGAGAGATTACAGCGGCAGAGCCGTCGTTTGATTCCCAAAGGCCGCTGAAGTGGTCCAGCACACCTATCATTTTTGACATTGAGGATCACCCAGATCGCACTACTGCGGTCGGGTGCTTGCCATTGTTGGTTTCACCAACAATACGCAACCTCAAGGTGACAAAGATGCTAGTCGATGGCGGGGCCGGTCTGAACTTGATCTCACCTGCCGTGATCGAGAAACTGCAGATTCCTGATGGAGACCTCGAGAAGACGGGCACGTTTCAGGGGGTCAACCCGGGAAGAAGCCAACCTAAGGGAAAGGTCACGCTGCCCGTGACTTTTGGAAGCGATCTGAACTACAGGACGGAGAGGATCGTGTTTGATGTTGCCAAGATCCCCTTGCCCTACAATGGGATCCTTGGCCGCCCAGCGCTGGCCAAGTTCATGGCGGCGTCACACTACGCCTACAACACCCTGAAGATGCCATGACCTGTGACGATCATCACCATCCCCTCCAATAAGAAAGATGTGTTGATTTGCGCTGACCAACTATACCAGCAAGCAGTTGCAGCAGCTGCCGCCACTAGGGCACTTTCTCCTACCGCTGGGACCCCGGGAGGGAAGAGGAAGAAGAAGACCGGTGAGACCTCGGACACCCACTCCGGCAAGCGCACCTCTTCGGAGTGTAGCACTCCCGTCGAGGACGTGCCAGAGAGCTCCACCGGCGAAAACAAGAAGCCCAGGGCCATACCGCCAGGAACCAAGAAGGTTTCTGTCAATGAGGACGGCACGGGAGGAGCTTTCACCATAAGCTGCACCCTTGACGACAAATAGGAAGACACGCTCGTCACCTTCCTGCGGGCGAATGTCGATGTGTTTGCATGGCAAGCTTCCGACATCCCCGGCGTTCCCAGGGAGGTGATTGAGCACCACCTTGCTGTCTGTCCTCATGCACGGCCCGTCAAGCAGAAGGTCAGAAAGCAAGCTTTGGAACGACAAGAGTTCATCAAAGAGGAGATTCGGAAACTGGAAGCAGCGGGTTTGGTAAGAGGAGTGCTCCATCCAACGTGGTTGGCCAATCCGGTCATAGTGCGCAAGGCTAATGGGAAGTGGAGGCTGTGTATTGATTACACAGATATCAATAAGGCTTGTCCTAAGGACCCCTTCCCATTGCCGCGCATCGACTAGATTGTTGGCTCCACAGCTGGGTGTGATCTGTTGTCATTCCTCGATGCCTACTCCGGCTACCACCAGATCTTCATGACAAGAGAAGACGAAGAGAAAACATCATTCATCACCCCATGTGGTACGTATTGTTTCATGCGGATGCCTTTCGGGCTGAAGAGTGTTGGTTCGACGTTTGCAAGGGCGGTCCAGATTGGTTTTGAACCCCAGCTCCATAGAAATATGGAAGCTTATATGGATGATATAGTGGTCAAAACCAAGGACAGGGCAACCCTCATACCGAATTTGCAAGAAACATTTGCAAACCTGCGCAAGATCAATCTCAAGCTGAACCCTGAGAAGTGCGTCTTTGGCGTCCCATCCAGCAAGCTTCTCGGGTTCTTTGTGTCACAACGTGGGATAGAGGCCAATCCGGATAAGATCAAAGCTATAGAGCAGATTGAAGCACCCAAGCGAATCAAGGATGTGCGTCGGCTTGCTGGTTGCGTCACCGCCATGGGCAGATTCATTTCCAAGTCTGCCGAGAGCGCCCTTCCCTTTTTCAAGATCCTGAAAAAGGCGGGCCCGATGGAGTGGACGCCAGAAGACGAAGCAGCATTACAAGATTTGAAGAAGTACCTCTCCTCCGCGCCAATACTAGAGCCGTTGCTGCTATACCTGGCGGCAACGAACCAGGTGGTCAGCGCCACACTAGTGGCGCAGAGAGAGGTTGACGACGAGGTAATGGCAGCGACAGAGCCCGACACCACCAATGCAGAGACGACACAGCCAGTTGAAGTGCCGCCGAAGAAGAAAATGATGCAGCACCCGGTCTACTTTGTTAGTTCCCTCTTGAAGGCAGCTAGATCAAGGTACTCCGGCGTGCAGAAACTGCTCTTCGGCCTTCTTATGGCCTCGAGGAAGCTGCGTCACTACTTCCAGGCACACGAGATCACTGTTGTCACTCGCCTCCCTCTGCAACGGATATTGCACAATCCAGATGCAACGGGAAGAATTGTGGAATGGGTACTAGAGCTTTCCAGCTTTGGCCTCAAGTTTGAAAGTACTTCGACAATTCAGAGCCGAGTCCTGGCGGAGTTCATTGCAGAATGGACCGCAACGCCTGACGAAGAAGCCCAAGAGACTGCTCTCCTCGGCAAGGAGGCAAGTTGCAGTTGGATCATGTACTTTGATGGAGCTTTCTCCTTACACGGCGCCAGGGCTGGCGTACTGCTTGTCGCACCCACCGGAGAGCACCTCAAGTACGTGATCCAGATGCACTTCCCCAGGGAGGTGTCAACAAACAATACGGCAGACTACGAAGGGCTGCTTGTCGGTCTTAGGATCGTGGCGGACCTCGGAATCAAGAAGCTCATCGTCAGGGGCGACTCGCAGCTCGTCGTGAAGCAAGTCAACAAGGACTACCAGAGCCCGTTGATGAAGGCCTACGTCGATGAAGTGAGAAAGCTGTAAGAGCGTTTCGACGGTATACAGGCTGAATACGTTCCCCAAGCGGAGAATGATATCACCGATTACCTGTCAAAACGCGCTGCCCTCAAGCTACCTGTGGAACCAGGTACCTTTGTGCTCCAGCTAACTCAGCCATCCGTTGATCCATCAACAGAGCAGAACAAGAGGAGGAAATCAGGACCCGGCAAGTACTTTCCCGCCGAGCTCCCTGGAGCCGCCGGCAAGGATGTTTCCGGGGACACTGAGCTCGCCACGGGATGGCTAGCTCCGGCGGAGCGTCAAGCTCTTGCCGTTGAGACAGCCGCTCCTATAGCGGAGGAAATGCCTTTAGTCCTCGCCGTCGAGCCTCAGGCTCCAGCATGGGCACAGCATACCGTCCGATTCCTCCAAACAGGGGAACTTCCTGAAGAGCGGGAAGAAATAAAAAAAGTAGCCCGTCGCTCTACCATGTACCAGTTCATCAATGACGTCCTGTACAGAAAGAGGCCGAACGGTGTGAAATTGAAGTGTATCCCCCGGGAGGAAGGACTGGAGCTGTTGGCGGAGATACATGGAGGCATATGTGGATCCCACATCGGGTCAAGGGCAATTGCCGGCAAGGCATTTCGGCAAGGCTTCTTCTGGCCCACCGCCCTCCAGGATGCGACGACACTAGTCACCAGGTGTGAAGCGTGTCAGTTCCATTCAAAGAAGCTTCATCAGCCAGCTCAAGACCTTCAAACCATTCCTCTCTCCTGGCCCTTCTCGGTCCGGGGGCTCGACATACTGGGCCCTTTTCCCCCGAGCTGTCGGGGGCTTTGAGTACTTGTACATTGCAATCGACAAGTTCACAAAGTGGCTGGAGGTGGAGGCAGTGAGGAAGGTCACAGCTCAGTCAGCTGTCGGGGGCTTTGAGTACTTGTACATTGCAATCGACAAGTTCACAAAGTGGCCGGAGGTGGAGGCAGTGAGGAAGGTCACAGCTCAGTCAGCCGTCAGGTTCTTCAAGCGACTAGTGTGTCGTTTTGGTGTACCCAACAAGGTCATCGCCGACAACGGCACACAGTTCACAAGCCGCACCTTCATGCAATATATCCAAGACCTCGGCAGCAAAGTCTGTTTCGCTTCCGTTGCTCACCCACGAAGCAATGGTCAAGCTGAGAGGGCAAACGCTGAAGTACTGTGAGGCTTAAGGACCAAGACCTTTGACAGGCTACACAAGAGTGGAAGGCGCTGGATTGATGAGTTGCCGACGGTTCTTTGGTCGATCAGGACGACGCCAAATCGAGCCACCGGCCAGACACCTTTTGCCCTGGTATACGGGGCAGAAGCAGTTCTCCCCACTGAACTCATATACGGGTCACCTCGAGTGCTCACTTATGATGAGCTTGAGCAAGAGCAACTGTGGCAAGATGACGCAATGCTCCTTGAGGAAGATCGTCTTCGGGCGGCTGTGAAAGCAGCACGCTACCAGCAAGCCTTGCGCCGCTACCATAGCTGCAAGGTTCATGCCCGAAGCCTTGAGGAAGGCGACCTTGTCCTTCAGCGCGTTCAATCGGCCAAGAATTCCAACAAGTTGACGCCAAAGTGGGAAGGCCCTTATCGGGTAATACGAGTCACCAGGAACGGTGCAGTCTACCTGGAGACCGAAGATGCCATTCCGGTGAGTAACTCCTGGAACATTGAGCATCTTCGCAAGTTTTACCCGTGAGGCGCGGCTTGCCGGGCCCCCCAACAAGCCACCTTTTGTACAAGCATTGCCGATGATGCATGTAACCCTTTGTACGAAGCCAGGCGCAGACCCTGAGCATAAATAAATGAAGCGCTAGCGCCCTAAGTTATAGCATGCATGCTAGGTCGAGTCTCGTCCTTGGTTAGGGTTGATAGTGCTTAGCGGTGACTAACCCCTAGCTTAGAGGTCGAGTGTGCGTCTCTTTGCCGTTCTTTCGTCTTCTTTGGTTCGCAGGACTCACAGGTATCCTTGCCGGACCACTTGAGGACGAAAAAGAGAAGAGGGACAGACCAGCATCTAGACCCCGGCAAGCAAGTATTGCCGGGGGCTGCAAGAGCAAGGATTCACCCATGGCAAACCAGAGTTGCCGGGGGCTACAGCTTCAGATAAGTTCTTCATCCCTTATCATGCATTCCCTTATGGACTGAGGTATGTGAAACCTCGTTTTTTCCTAAAACTACCGTGCTCCCCTAACTCTAGGCCCTAGGGCTCGTTCCTGGGGCCAGGTTTGGTAGTAGTCGCGGCAGCGAGAGGATGAAACAAGGAGCCTGAACCCACCTCATCCCTGCCTCCGCCAAACGTGTGAGAAAGGTCGAGCGAAGTAGGGAGACGGCAAGGCCTGTTGCCGGGCAAGGAAATGTTTATCTTAAGGATATCAAGGATTTACTCCTTGTTGTGGGTTCTACCCACAAACAAATGACCCGGCAAGCATCCCTTTTTCATTAAAAACATTCCACTCAGGTACAGTCCATAGGGAATGAAAAACATGAATGATGGGATTACAAGTTTTAAATTCAGCTAAGGCCCGAAGGCTTACAAACTAAAAAGAGATAAGGTGCCCGTAATCCCTTTCTTGTCCCTCTCCTCAGGAGGCAGGTCAAGGAGGCGAAAAGGGCAAAAGGAGCGCCTAGGCGAGCTACGAGTGGCAGAAGACACCAAGAGAACATCTCGGTGGCCGTCCGAAGGCTGGATGGCGATGGCGGCGCCGGAAGCAGAGCTCGAAGACGAGGCGGCAGGACGTCAGCACGCGTCGAAGGCGTCGGTGACCGCATACTCCGAGTTGACGGCCTTGCCGCCCGCCCTCTTCCTCTTCTGCAACCTCCCAACGCCAGCCGCCCAAGGAGACGACCCCGAGAAGTTCAGGGAGCTGGCGACGCGGATGATGGGGTCACCGGTGCCGCATGGAGCGGCGCCCGACACATAATCAGACCCGTCATCCTGCCGCCTACTACCCTCGTCGTCGCTGCCGTTGTCCTCCTCGTCACTCCCGCCCGAGGAGGAGTCTTCGCTATTAGAAGAGCTCTCCACGCAGCACCTTGCGCGGGTCCCAAAGCACCCGAAGACCTTGACGGAGAGAAGGCCACCCTCCATCAGCTTAAAATGGAGAGTGAGCCCCTCCGTCAAGCGGTGGATATGGGCAAACGTCTTCCATCCCCGACGAAGATACATCACGTGAGGGACGGGGAAATCAACGCGGGCCCGCGTGCCACTGATCGCGCAGCCCCTCATGTGTAGCCACAATGACTCCGGCGGATCCAGCTCCATCTCCCACGCGAAAGGAGTCGGGAGACGAAGGCGACGGCGAGGCGGCCGGCGTAGCCTGAGGAAGAACTCGCAAGGGTCATCCCCAACGTGGCCCTCCACGGGGGGAAGAACTACTGGCGGAGGCGAGGTCGGCACGCCGCCCTGTCCTCCTCTTCCCCGAGCGCCTCGGCCTCGCCCACGGCCTCGCCCCCTCCCCCTTCCCCTCGCGGTTGGCTCTGCCACTGCGGGTGCAGGAGAAGGAGGGATGCATTGTCGAGCGGCGACCCTCGCCGCCACCGTTGACGGACCAGGATTCCCTCTCTCCATGACGGACGGAAGGGAGGAGCAGAAGCTGAAGGAAGGAGGAGATGAAGGAATGCGGGACACCATCCCCCCCTCCCGCTCTTTATAAAGGAACGGGGTGGGGGCTCGGCCACCCTGCTCAGCCAATCAAGACGCGGAAGGCGCAGGGAACTGGGACTGACCCGCCGCCCCAGCCCGCGGCGGCCCGGTTTCCCGCCTCCACCATTCACCACCCCAAGAGCATAAGGGCCACGTGGCAAGCGTGCAGGACCGAGGCGACGGGTGAGGCGACCTCTCCCCACCCCGTGATCGTGGGGAGTGGACGCCTTGAAGACCACGCCTTGGCCCCGTTCAGTAAATGGGCCGCGCCTCCACGCCTCCCTCCGTTTATGGGGAAGGTGCAAACCGCTCCCTTTACTACGACATGACGCATGCATGCAGAGCTCAGCCCCATGCATGCCACCCACATCACACACGCCTCCCCACGCTGCGCCACGCGCGGGAAGCATGGGAAGCGCAGCGCGCGAAGAGACTTACCACGGTAAAAACCGCCCCGCCTGCCCACGCACCGTTTTTGGGCCTAGCCCAATGACGCGATTGCGCTTACGTGTGGCCCAGGCCAGGGGGCTCCTGTCGGTGTACAAAAAGAGGGGTACGCTTTTTGTACCCCTATAACTGTGCACGGGCAGTCTGAGCCACGGGCACCACCACACCGAGTAAGGCAAGGGAGGTGAGCCAAGGTAAGGCCAAAGCTCAGGAGAAGCAGAACGACGCCAAGACCAAGACCACAAAGAGCAAAGGGGACGAAGCGGACTCCCCCCCCCGGCAAGATCCTTGCTGGGAGGCGGTTTTAGCAAACCCGACAAGACCCTTGCCGTGGCGGCTCGCCCCACACCTACGGAGTGAGTCACCCTTGAGTCCACTGCCCCCATGAGGCAAGGATTCGGGAGACATCCCCGTGGTGGCATGCAGATCTTTATGAAGACATTCAAGATCAGATACACCCTTTAGAATATGATGATCCTTGGCGGGATCCGAGCCAAGGAGCACCACAAGGCCCCCGGCAAGACCCTTGCCGGGGATGACAGCAGGCGCCACGGCAAGACCCTTGCCGGGGCCCCGGCAAGGCCCTTGCCAAGAACACCCGTAAGGCCACTATCAGGCCCACGCCAGTCAAACCTCCACCGCTGTTCGCATGCAGCTGCCGACCCAACCAGCTGGGCAGGCACCTGCGTGGCGGCATGCGGATCTTCGTGGAGACCCACCACTGCGCCACCTCAGCTGCCAGCCTGCCTACATGGCACTGCGGGCACCGCTAGCCAGGGCGCGTGTCGACACGAGAGGGAGCGGCGACGGACGAGACAGGGCTCTCCCCCGTCCCCGATAAAGCAAGGACACCTAGTCAAGATGCATTAAATGCGCCTTGTCATGTACTGCGAAGGATAACCTCACATCACTGTACCATTTCCACCTCCTGTGTGCCACTGTGGCAAACCCCTTTCCTATAAAAGGAGGCCCGCGGCGACCAGGAGGAGGATTCGGCTTTTTGGAGCTCCTCACGCCCCATAGCTAGCTCAAGAACACACATATACAATCCACCAAAGCAGGAGTAGCGTTTTACGCATCCCCGCGGCCCAAACCTGGATAAACGAACCGTGTGCTATCTGTTTGATCCGCTCTTCGCACGACCCCGCACCCCGCAACCGTAGTAGGGATTCTTGTGATCCCATAGGTGTCATTCCCACCGACATTTTCTCTCTATCTTCTGCAGTGGACGGGCATTGAGTCTGACTCAACTTCACACCTTGTAACACAGGCAAGAACCCTTTCTTTGACTGATCCATTTTGAACTTCTTCAAAACTTTATCAAGGTATGTGCTTTGTGAAAGTCCAATTAAGCGTCTTGATCTATCTATATAGATCTTGATGCCTAATATATATGCAGCTTCACCGAGGTCTTCCATTGAAAAATTCTTATTCAAGTATCCTTTTATGCTATCTAGAAATACTATATCATTTCCAATCAACAATATGTCATCCACGTATAATATTAGAAATGCTACACAACTCCCACTCACTTTCTTGTAAATACAGGCTTCTTCGAAAGTCTGTATAAAACAATATGCTTTGATCACACTATCAAAGCGTATATACCAACTCCGAGATGCTTGCACCAGTCCATAAATGAATCGCTGGAGCTTGCACACATTGTTAGCACCTTTAGGATCGACAAAACCTTCTGGTTGCATCATATACAACTCTTCTTTAAGAAATGCATTAAGAAATGCAGTTTTGACGTCCATTTGCCAAATTTCATAATCATAAAATGTGGTAATTGCTAACATGATTCGGACAGACTTAAGCATCGCTACGGGTGAGAAGGTCTCATCGTAGTGAACTCCTTGAACTTGTCGAGAACCTTTCCCAACAAGTCGAGCTTTGTAGACAGTAACATTACAATCAACGTCAGTCTTCTTCTTGAAGATCCATTTATTCTCTATGGCTTGCCGATCATCGGGCAAGTCAACCAAAGTCCACACTTTGTTCTCATACATGGATCCCATCTCAGATTTCATGGCCTCGAGCCATTTATCAGAATATGGGCTCATCATCGCTTCCTCATAGCTCGTAGGTTCGTCATGGTCTAGTAACATGACTTCCAGAACAGGATTACCGTACCACTCTGGTGCGGAACGTATTCTGGTTGACCTACGAGGTTCGGTAGTAACTTGATCTAAAGTTTCATGATCATCATCATTAGCTTCCTCACTAATTGGTGTAGGCATCACAGGAACTGTTTTCTGTGATGAACTACTTTCCAATTCAAGAGAAGGTACAATTACCTCATCAAGTTCTACTTTCCTCCCACTCACTTCTTGCGAGAGAAACTCCTTCTCTAGAAAGGATCCACTTTTAGCAACAAAGATCTTGCCTTCGGATCTGTGATATAAGGTGTACCCAACAGTTTCTTTTGGGTATCCTATGAAGATGCACTTATCCGATTTGGGTTCGAGATTATCAGGCAGAACCTTTTTCACATAAGCATCACAACCCCAAACTTTAAGAAACGACAACTTAGGTTTCTTGCCAAACCGCAGTTCATATGGTGTCGTCTCAACGGATGTAGATGGTGCCCTATTTAACGTGAATGCAGTTGTCTCTGATGCATAACCCCAAAATGATAGTGGTAAATCGGTAAGAGACATCATAGATCGCACCATATCTAATTAAGTATTGTTACGACGTTTGGACACACCATTACGCTGTGGTGTTCCAGGTGGCATGAGTTGCGAAACTATTCCACATTGTTTTAAATGAAGACCAAACTCGTAAATCAAATATTCGGCTTCGTGATCAGATCGTAGAAACTTTATTTTCTTCTTATGATGATTTTCCACTTCACTCTGAAATTCTCTGAACTTTTCAAATGTTTCAGACTTGTGTTTCATTACGTAGATATACCCATGTTTGCTCAAATCATCTGTGAAGGTCAGAAAATAACGATACCCACCGCGAGCCTCAACACTCATCGGACCGCATACATCGGTATGTATTATTTCAATTAAGTCAGTGGCTCGCTCCACTGTTCTGGAGAACAGAGTCTTGGTCATCTTGCCCATGAGGCATGGTTCGCAAGCATCAAATGTTTCATAATCAAGTGATTCCAAAAGTCCATCCGCATGGAGTTTCTTTCTTTACACCAATATGACCTAAACGGCAGTGCCACAAATATGTTGCACTATCATTATCAACTTTGCATCCTTTGGCGTCAATATTATGAATATGTGTATCACTACGATCAAGATTCAACAGAAATAGACCACTCTTCAAGGGTGCATGACCATAAAAGATATTATTCATATAAATAGAAAAACATTATTCTCTGATTTAAATGAATAACCGTCTCGCATCAAACAAGATCCAAATATAATGTTCATGCTCAACGCTGGGACCAAATAACAATTATTCAGGTCTAAAACTAATCCCGAAGGTAGATGTAGAGGTAGCATGCCGACGGCGACCACGTCGACCTTGGAACCATTTCTGACGCGCATCGTCACCTTGTCCTTAGCTAATCTTCGCTTAATCCGTAGCCCCGGTTTCGAGTTGCAAATATTAACAACAGAACAAGTATCAAATACCCAGGCGCTACTACGAGCATTAGTAAGGTACACATAAATAACATGTATATCAAATATACCTTTGTTCACTTTGTCATCCTTCTTATCCGCCAAATACTTGGGGCAGTTCCGCTTCCAGTGTCCAGATGAAGAAGGAGAAGGAAAGGGGGGCCGTGCCCCCTCTGAAGGAAATATGCCCTAGAGGCAATAATAAAGTTATTATTTATTTCCTTATATCATGATAAATGTTTATTATTCATGCTAGAATTGTGTTAACCGGAAACTTAGTACATGTGTGAATACATAGACAAACTGAGTGTCACTAGTATGCCTCTACTTGACTAGCTCGTTAATCAGAGATGGTTAAGTTTCCTAGCCATGGACAAGAGTTGTCATTTGATGAACGGGATCACATCATTAGAGAATGATGTGATTGACTTGACCAATCCGTTAGCTTAGCACGATGATCGTTTAGTTTGTTGCTATTACTTTCTTCATAACTTATACATGTTCCTATAACTAAGAGATTATGCAACTCCCAGATACCGGAGGAACACTTAGTGTGCTATCACACGTCACAACATAATTGGGTGACTATAAAGATGCTCTACAGGTGTCTCCGATGGTGTTTGTTAAGTTGGCATAGATCGAGATTAGGATTTGTCACTCCGTGTATTGGAGAGGTATCTCTGGGCCCTCTTAGTAATGCACATCACTATAAGCCTTGCAAGCAATGTGACTAATGAGTTTGTTACGGGATGTTGCATTACGGAATGAGTAAAGAGACTTGCCGGTAATGAGATTGAACTAGGTATTGAGATACCGACGATCGAATCTCGGGCAAGTAAAAAAGCGATGACAAAGGGAACAATGTATGTTGTTATGCGGTTTGACCGATAAAGATCTTAGTAGAATATGTAGGAGCCAATATGAGCATCCAGGTTCCGCCATTGGTTATTGACCGGAGATGAGTCTTGGTCATGTCTACATAGTTCTCAAACCCGTAGGGTCCGCACGCTTAACGTTCGATGACGATCGGTATTATGAGTTTATGTGTTTTGATGTACCGAAGGTTGTTCGGAGTCCTGGATGAGATCATGGACATGAGGAGGAGTCTCAAAATGGTCGAGACATAAAGATTGATATATTGGAAGGTTATATTCGGACACCGGAAGGGTTCCGGGGTCATCGGATAAATACCGGAGTACCGGGGAGTTACCGGAACCCCTAGGGGTCAATGGGCCTTCATGGGCCTTAGTGGAAATAGAGGGTAGCAAGGGAGTTGTGGGGCGCGCCCCCTAGGCCCAAACCGAATTGGTTTAGGGCTTGGGGGCGGGCCCCTCTTTCCATCCCCTCCTAGTTGGAGTAGGAAAGGGAGAACCTACTCCTAGTAGGAGTAGGATTCCCCCTTGGGGCGCACCCTATAAGGCCGCCGGCCCCCTCCCCTTGCTCCTTTATATATGGGGGCATGGGGCACCCTAGAACACACAAGTTGATCATTGATCCCTTAGCCGTGTGTGGTGCCCCCTCCACCATAATCCACCTCGGTCATATCGTCGTAGTGCTTAGGCGAAGCCCTGCGCCGGTAGCTTCATCATCACTGTCATCATGCTATCGTGCTGACAAAGCTCTCCCTTGACACTCAACTGGATTGAGAGTTCGTGGGACGTCACCGAGCCAAATGTGTGCAGATCACGGAGGTGCCATACTTTCGGTACTAGGATCAGTCAGATCGTGAAGACGTATGACTACATCAACCGTGTTGTCATAACGCTTCCACTTACGGTCTACGAGGGTACGTGGACAACACTCTTCCCCTCTCGTTGTTATGCATCACCATGATAGATCTTGCGTGTGCATAGGATTTTTTTTGAAATTACTGGGTTCCCCAACAGTGGTATCCGAGCCAGGTCTATGCGTAGATGTTATATGCATGAGTGGAACACAAAGGAGTTGTGGGCGTGGGTATATACATATTGCTTGCGGTCACTAGTTGATTCTTGATTCAGTGGTATTGTTGGATGAAGCGGCCCAGACCGACATTACGCGTATGCTTACGCGAGACTAGTTCTACCGATGTGCTTCGCACACAGGTGGCTGGTGGGTGTCAGTTTCTCCAACTTTAGTTGAATCAGATTCAATGAACAGGGCATGTTGTGGTTTTTGATGCGTAGGTAAGAACGGTTCTTGCTCAGCCCGTAGCAGCCATGTAAAACTTGCAACAACAAAGTAGAGGACGTGTAACTTGTTTTTGCAGGGCATGTTGTGATGTGATAGGTTCAAGACATGATGCTAAATTTTATTGTATGAGATGATCATGTTTTGTAACACAAGTTATCAGCAACTGGCAGGAGCCATATGGTTGTCGCTTTATTGTATGAAATGCAATCGCCATGCAATTGCTTTACTTTATCACTAAGTGGTAGCGATAGTTGTAGAAGCAATAGTTGGCGAGATGACAACGATGCTTCGATGGAGATCAAGGTGTCAAGCCGGTGACGATGGTGATCATGACGGTGCTTTGGAGATGGAGATCAAAAGCACAAGATGATGATGGCCATATCATATCACTTATATTGATTGCATGTGATGTTTATCCTTCATGCATCTTATTTTGCTTAGTTCTACGGTAGCATTATAAGATGATCTCTCACTAAATTTCAAGTTATAAGTGTTCTCCCTGAGTATGCATCGTTGCTACAGTTCGTCGTGCCAAGACACGACATGATGATCAGGTGTGATAAGCTCTGTGTTCACATACAATGGGTGCAAGCCAGTTTTGCACATGCAGAATACTCGGGTTAACCTTGACGAGCCTAGCATATGCAGATATGGCCTCGGAACACTGAGACCGAAAGGTCAAGCGTGAATCATATAGTAGATATGATCAACATAGTGATGTTCACCATTGAAAACTACTCCATCTCACGTGATGATCAGACATGATTTAGTTGATATGGATCACGTGATCACTTAGATGATTAGAGCGATGTCTATCTAAGTGGGAGTTCTTAAGTAATTTGATTAATTGAACTTTAATTTATCATGAACTTAGTACCTGATAGTATTTCGCATGTCTATGTTGTTGTAGATAGATGGCATGTGATGTTGTTCCGTTGAATTTTAATGCGTTGCTAGAGAAAGCTAAGTTGAAAGATGATGGTAGAAACTACACAGACTGGGTCCGTAACTTGAGGATTATCCTCATTGCTGCGTAGAAGAATTACGTCCTGGAAGCACTGCTAGGTGACAAACCCACTGCAGGAGCAACGCCAGATGTTGTGAACACCTGGCAGATCAAAGCTGATGACTACTCAATAGTTTAGTGTGCCATGCTTTACGGCTTAGAACCGGGACTTCAACGATGTTTTGAACGTCATGGAGCATATGAGATGTTCCAGGAGTTGAAGTTAATATTTCAAGCAAATGCCCGGATTGAGAGATATGAATTCTCCAATAAGTTCTACAACTGCAAAATGGAGGAGAATAGTTCGATCAGTGAACATATACTCAGAATGTCTGGGTGCCACAACCACTTGACTCAGCTGGGAGTTAATCTTCCTGATGATAGTGTCATTGACAGTGTTCTTCAATCACTGCCACCAAGCTACAAGAGCTTTGTGATCAACTATAATATGCAAGGGATGGATAAGACGATTCCTGAGCTCTTCGCAATGCTAAAGGCTGCAGAGGTAGAAATCAAGAAAGAGCATCAAGTGTTGATGGTCAATAAGACCACTAGTTTCAAGAAAAAGGGTAAATGGAAGAAGGGGAACTTCAAGAAGAACAGAAAGCCAGTTGCTGCTCAAGTGAAGAAACCCAAGTTTGGACCTAATCCTGAAACTGAGTGCTTCTACTGCAAAGGCACTGGTCACTGGAAGCGGAACTGCCCCAAGTATTTGGCGGAGAAGAAGGATGGCAAAGTGAAAGGTATATTTGATATACATGTTATTGATGTGTACCTTACTAATGCTCGCAGTAGTGCCTAGGTATTTGATACTGGTTCAGTTGCTAACATTTGCAACTCGAAACAGGGGCTACGGATTAAGCGAAGATTGGCTAAGGACGAGGTGACGATGCGCGTGGGAAATGGTTCCAAAGTCGATGTGATCGCCGTCGGCACACTACCTCTACACCTACCTTTGGGATTAGTTTTAGACCTAAATAATTGTTATTTGGTGCCAGCGTTGAGCATGAACATTATATCTGGATCTTGTTTGATGCGAGATGATTATTCATTTAAATCAGAGAATAATGATTATTCTATTTATATGAGTAATATCTTTTATGGTCATGCACCCTTGATGAGTGGTCTATTTTTACTAAATCTTGATAGTAGTGATACACATGTTCATAGTATTGAAGCCAAAAGATGCAGAGTTGATAATGATAGTGCAACTTATTTGTGGCACTGCCGTTTGGGTCATATTGGTGTAAAGCGCATGAAGAAACTCCATTCTGATGGACTTCTAGAATCACTTGATTATGAATCACTTGGTACTTGCGAACCATGCCTCATGGGCAAGATGACTAAAACTCCGTTCTCTGAAAAAATGGAGCAAGCAACAGAGTTATTGGAAATCATACATACGGATGTATGTGGTCCAATGAACATTGAAGCTCGCGGCGGATATCGTTATTTTCTCACCTTCACAGATGATTTGAGCAGATATGGGTATATGTACTTAATGAAACATAAGTCTAAAACATTTGAAAAGTTCAAAGAATTTCAGAGTGAAGTGGAAAATCATCGTAACAAGAAATTAAAGTTTCTACGATCTGATCGTGGAGGAGAATATTGGAGTTATGAGTTTGGTCTTCATTTGAAACAATGCGGAATAGGTTCGCAACTCACGCCACCCGGAACACCACAACGTAATGGTGTGTCCGAACATTGTAATCGTACTTTACTAGATATGGTGCGATCTATGATGTCTCTCACTGATTACCGCTATCGTTTTGGGGTTATGCTTAGAGACAGCTGCATTCACGTTAAATAGGGCACCATCTAAATCCGTTGAAACGGCACCTTATGAACTGTGGTTTGGCAAGAAACCCAAGTTGTCATTTCTGAAAATTCGGGGCTGCGATTCTTATGTGAAAAACCTTCAACCTGATAAGCTCGAACCCAAATCCGAGAAATGTGTCTTCATAGGATACCCAAAAGAGACTATTGGGTACACCTTCTATCACAGATCCGAAGGCAAGATATTCCTTGCTAAGAATGGATCCTTTCTAGAGAAGGAGTTTCTCTCGAAAGAAGTGAGTGGGAGGAAAGTAGAATTTGATGAGGTAATTGTACCTGCTCGCTTATTGGAAAGTAGTTTATCATAGAAATCAGTTCCAGTGATTCCTACACCAGCAAGTGAGGAAGCTAATGATGATGATCATGAAACTTCTGATCAAGTAACTACCGAACCTCGTAGGTCAACCAGAGTAAGATCCACGCTAGAGTGGTACGGTAATTCTGTTCTGGAAGTCATGTTACTTGACCATGATGAACCTACGAACTATGAGGAAGCGATGATGAGCCCAGATTCTGCAAAATGGCTTGAGGCCATGAAATCTGAGATGGGATCCATGTATGACAACAAAGTGTGGACTTTGGTTGACTTGCCCGTTGATCAGTGAGCCATTCAGAATAAATGGATCTTCAAGAGGAAGATAGACGCTGATAGTAGTATTACTATCTACAAAGATTGAATTGTCGCAAAAGGTTTTCGACAAGTTCAAGGTGTTGACTACGATAAGATTTTCTCACTCGTATCGGTACTTAAAAGTCTATCCGAATCATGTTAGCAGTTGCCGCATTTTATGAAATCTGGCAAATGGATATCAAAACTACATTCCTTAATGAATTTATTCAAGAAGAGTTGTATATGATGCAACCAGAAGGTTTTGTCAATCCTAAAGGTGCTGGCAAAGTGTGCAAACTCCAGTGATCCATCTATGGACTATTGCAAGAATCTCGGAGTTGGAATATATGCTTTGATGAGTTGATCAAAGCATATAGTTTTATACATACTTTTGGAGAAGCATGTATTTAAAAGAAAGTGAGTGGGAGCTCTGTAGCATTTCTGATATTATATGTGGATGACATATTGTTGATCGATGATACTGAATTTCTGGATAGCATAAGAGGATACCTGAATAAGAATTTTTTAAAGAAAGACCTTGGTAAAGCTACTTACATATTGGGCATCAAGATCTATAGAGATAGATCAAGACGTTTGACAAATTTTTCAATGAGTACATGCCTTGACAAGTTTATGAAGTAGTTCAAAATGGAACAGTCAAAGAAGGAGTTCTTGACTGTGTTGCAAGGTGTGAAGATGAGTAAAGACTCAAAACCCAACCACGGCGGAAAATAGAAAGAGAATGAAAAAATCATTCCCTATGCCTCAGTCATAGGTTCTATAAAGTATGCTATGTTGTGTACAAGACCTATTGTATACCTTAGCATGATTTTGGCAAGGGAGTACAATAGTGATCTAGGAGTAGATCACTAGACAACGGTCAAAATTATCCTTAGAGGACTAAGGAAATATTTCTCGGTTATGGAGGTCATAAAAGAGTTAGTCGTAAAGAGTTACGTCGATGCAAGCTTTTGACACCAATCTAGATGACTCTAAGTATCAATTTAGATACATATTGAAAGTGGGAGCAATTAGCTAGAGTAGCTCCGTGCCGAATATTGTAGATATAGAAATTTGCAAAATACATACGGATCTGAATGTTGCAGACCCGTAGACTAAACTTCTCTCACAAGCAAAACATGATCACTCTTTGGGTGTTAATCAAATAGCGATGTGAACTAGATTATTGACTCTAGTAAACAATTTGGGTATTAGTCACATGGAGATGTGAACTAATCACATAAAGATGTGAACTATTGGTGTTAAATCACATGACAATGTGAACTAGATTATTGACTCTAGTGCAAGTGGGAGACTGAAGGAAATATGCCCTAGAGGCAATAATAAAGTTATTATTTATTTCCTTATATCATGATAAATGTTTATTATTCATGCTAGAATTTTGTTAACCGGAAACTCAGTACATGTGTGAATACATAGACAAACTGAGTGTTGCTAGTATGCCTCTACTTGACTAGCTCGTTAATCAAAGATGGTTAAGTTTCCTAGCCATGGACAAGAGTTGTCATTTGATGAACGGGATCACATCATTAGAGAAGGATGTGATTGACTTGACCCATCCGTTAGCTTAGCACGATGATCGTTTAGTTTGTTGTTATTACTTTCTTCATAACTTATACATGTTCCTATAACTATGAGATTATGCAACTCCCGGATACCGGAGGAATACTTAGTGTGCTATCAAACATCACAACATAACTGGGTGACTATAAAGATGCTCTACAGGTGTCTCCGATGGTGTTTGTTAAATTGGCATAGATCGAGATTAGAATTTGTCACTCCGTGTATCGGAGAGGTATCTCTGGGCCCTCTCGGTAATGCACATTACTATAAGCCTTGCAAGCAATGTGACTAATGAGTTAGTTAGGGGATGTTGCATACGAAATGAGTAAAGAGACTTGCCGGTAACGAGATTCAACTAGGTATTGAGATACTGACGATCGAATCTCGGGCAAGTAAAAAAAGATGACAAAGGGAACAACGTATGTTGTTATGCGGTTTGACCGATAAAGATCTTCGTAGAATATGTAGGAGCCAATACGAGCATTCAGGTTCTACTATTGGTTATTGACTGGAGATGAGTCCCGGTCATGTTTACATAGTTCTCGAACCCGTAGGGTCCGCACGCCTAATGTTCGATGATGATCAGTATTATGAGTTTATGTGTTTTGATGTACCTAAGGTTGTTTGGAGTCCCGGATGAGATCACGGACATGATGAGGAGTCTCGAAATGGTCGAGACATAAAGATTGATATATTGGAAGGTTATATTCGGACACCGGAAAGGTTTCGGGGGTCATCGGATAAATAACGGAGTACCGGGGAGTTACCGGAACCCCCCAGGGGGTCAATGGGCCTTCATGGGCCTTAGTGGAAATAGAGGGAAGCAAGGGAGGTGTGGGGAGCGCCCCCCTAGGCCCAAACCGAATTGGTTTAGGTCTTGGGGGGGCCGGCCCCCTCTTTCCTTCTCCCCTCCTCTTCCCTTCCCCTCCTAGTTGGACTAGGAAAGGGGGAACCTACTCCTAGTAGGAGTAGGATTCCCCCCTTTGGGCGCACCCTATGAGGCCGCCGACCCCCTCCCCTTGCTCCTTTATATATGGGGGCAGGGGGCACCCTAGAACACACAAGTTGATCATTGATCCCTTAGCCGTGTGCGGTGCCCCCTCCACCATAATCCACCTCGGCCATATCGTCGTAGTGCGTAGGAGAAGCCCTGCGCCGGTAGCTTCATCATCACCATCATCATGCCGTCGTGCTAACAAAGCTCTCCCTCGACACTCAGCTGGATCGAGAGTTCATGGGACGTCACCCAGCCGAACGTGTGCAGATCGCGGAGGTGCCGTACTTTCGGTACTAGGATCGGTCGGATCGTGAAGACGTACGACTACATCAACCGCGTTGTTATAACGCTTCCGCTTACGGTCTACGAGGGTACGTGGACAACACTCTTCCCCTCTCGTTGCTATGCATCACCATGATAGATCTTGCGTGTGCGTATGAATTTTTTTGAAATTACTACGTTCCCCAACACCCTCCCCTTGTCCAATTCGGACTCCCCATGGGGGGGAGCCACCTCCTTGTGGGCTGCCTTGCGTCCCTCCTATGGCCCATATGGCCCATATCTTCCCCCAGGGGGTTCCGGTAACACCCCCCCCCCCCGGTACTCTGATATGTACTCGATACATTCTGAAACACCTCTGGTGTCCGAATACTATCGTCCAATATATCAATCTTCACCTCTTGACCATTTCGAGACTCCTTGTCATGTCCGTGATCTCATTCGGGACTCCGAACAATCTTAGGTCATCAAAACACATAACTCATAATACAAATCATCATCGAACGTTAAGCGTGCGGACCCTACGGGTTCGAGAACTATGTAGGCCTAACCGAGACACATCTCCGGTCAATAACCAACAGCAGAACCTGGATGCTCATATTGGTTCCTACATATTCTCCGAAGATCTTTATCGGTCAAACCGCAATGACAACATGTGTCATTCCCTTTGTCATCGGTATGTTACTTGCCCGAGATTCGATTGTCGGTATCTTCATACCTAGTTCAATCTCATTACCAGGAAGTCTCTTTACTCGTTCCGTAATGCATCATCCCGCAACTAACTCATTAGTCACTTTGCTTGCAAGGCTTATCATGATGTGCATTACCGAGAGGGCCCAGAGATACCTCTCCGATACTCGGAGTGACAAATCCTAATCTCGATCTATGCCAAAAAAACACCTTCAGAGATACCTGTAGAGCATCTTTATGACCACCCAGTTATGTTGTGACGTTTGATAGAACACAAGGTATTCCTTCGGTATTCAGGAGTTACATAGTCTCATAGTCAAAGGAATATGTATAAGTCATGAAGAAAGCAATAGCAATAAAACTTAATGATCATTTTGCTAGGCTAACAAATGGGTCTTGTCCATCACATCACTCTCCTAATGATGTGATCCTGTTCGTCAAATGACAACACATGTCTATGGTTAGGACACTTAACCATCTTTGATTAACAAGCTAGTCTAGTAGAGGCATACTAAGGACACTATGTATTGTCTATGTATTCACACGTGTATCAAGTTTCCGGTTAATACAGTTCTAGCATGAATAATAAACATTTATCATGATATAAGGAAATATAAATAACAACTTTATTATTGCCTCTAGGGCATATTTCGTTCAGGAATTGTGTTTCTTCGACTCCCCTAGGGTTTCTGGAATATTTGGGTATTCATAGAGCTGAGAGGCGGTGGAGAGGACTCGCATGGGCCTCACCATCCACCTGGGCGCGCCAGGGGCCTCTAGCGCGCCCTGGTGGGTTCTGGCCCCATAGGCCTCCCCTCTAGCGATTCCTTGGCTCCCAAGTTGTCTTATGGTCCAAAAAAATCTCCAAAAAGTTTCATGGCATTTGGACTTTGTTTAGTACTAATATTCTGCGAAAAAACAAACAAAAAATAGCAACTGGCACTGGGCACTATGTCAATAGTTAGTCCCAAAAAATGATATAAAGTTGCTATAAAATGAATATAAAACACCCAGGAATTGTAATATAACATCATGTAACAAAAAAATTATAGATACGTTGGAGACGTCTCAGTGCTTCTGCCCCGAGCCATACCTGGAGGCCAAAGATGAATTCCTTTGTGTCCATGGGATGAGGTTGTTCCAATTCGTAATAGACGACTGGAAGGTGAAGAAATTGGATGGGAATTCCTTATCCTTATGGGTATGGACATCCTTGGCATTGTTTACTCCAAGATATTTACATATGCATAATTATTGCCGTCTATTTTCTTCACCAGATATTCATTGATCAACGATTTTACATGCTTCTATACATTCATACTGTATTTGTGATTCCTATAATTTGTCCATTCTTGGTTTTCTTAGGAGGTTCTATAGTTGCTAGCAGTCTACTTTTGCTTAAGAAAAATTCATTGTTGATGCACGTGTGGCCTCACTCCACGCCCCAGTTTTGTGCTTGGTGATGTTTTACCTCTCCTTTGCCTATCTCATGTTCTTCTTAGTTTTTTTGTACAATGGGGGATAAATGGTAGTTTGACTGTGTAAAAATGTATGTGAGTTCCTTCAAAAAAGCATTGGTATTTGAAATATATGGAACTATTATTTTATTTAGCTATAAGACATTTTAAATGGACCATGACACTCCTAAATTTGTGTTTATGAAGATTGACATCAAAGTTTCTCCAATATATGTATGTGAGTTCCTTCGAAAAAGCATTGGCATTTGGTATATATGGAACTATTATTTTATTTGGCTATAAGACATTTTAGATGGACTATGACACTCCTAAATTTCTATGTATGAAGATTGAATATGTGGATTGGCATTAAAGTTTCTCCAGTAGCTCTTGCAAATGAAACTATTCCCATGCATGTACAAATATACCTAGTCATGCCATGTACATAAACAAGTAAAAACAAATAGCATTGACCAAAATCAATTATCAAACTGGTATATGATTGACTGTAATTGACAAATCTATCTATAAATAGAGGTACGAATGGATAAGATCTAAAACATACACCTCTAGCTCTCTTTCACTTCACATAACAAGCAACCCAACAAGCACACTACCAGACTTCCAATCGCACAACCAAACATCTTCCTATCCGAACTCCTTCCCGGTAGCAATGTTGTCCAGGTCCTTGCATAATTAGCAATGACACCACGCTCTTTCACGTGAAAAACAACTTCCTTGCATGTTGCTATGATCTCCCTAGCTTCTACAAATAATAAAGTATAAGGACCTGCATGAACTCACTAAATACAAAAATAATGTCACCCCATCAGCAGGCTTTCAAACGGATTGTTCGGTTTCCCACATTTAAAAAACAACATTAGCACGCGCACACAGGCTTTCTGATTGGCGCGGCATGCCACCGCGCCTCTGCCTGCTAGTATTGTGTTGTTACCACTAAGGATAAAATAATGTGGTTTTGTCATATTGATTGACTTCCTGTCGACATTATGTCATCTTGCTTATTGTGATACTATGCTTCCTGCAAACTTAATACCTTGAGACGCATGCTAGATAGCAGTTTTGGGGTGAAGTATTAGTAGTAGATGCAGTTGGATTAATGATCTACTTATCACGGATGTAACGCCTATATGGCATTATGCCATGAGTGATCATAGTGATGAATATTGCAATTCGATCAATTGCCCAACTGTAATTTATTTACCATGCCATTCGCCTGTTTGCGAGAGAGATGCCACTAGTGAACCTATGCCCCATGGGTCTATTCTCCATTACTAAATTCTGTTGGGAAACATAGTAGAAAACAAAAAAACGTCCTACAATCGAATCAGGAACACTATGAAGATTCATATAGAGGTTTAGGTCAGATCATTACCAACTCCGAGTTTTAGCTGAAGAAGAAGAGTCGGTGTAGATCCTACTGAAGTCCCTTGAACCATTCATGAATGATCCCTCGAATGGAAGACCAAAAGCATGACCTCTCTACAGTTTGCAAGCGTACGGTCTTCATGATCCCACAAACTTTTGTCGTCCAGAGCTAATCGACATTGGAGAATTAGAGGGAGAAGATTAGAATCACACTGGACTTCTAATTATGAGGACTAGAGAGGATTAGACCTAGCTCTAATTGGATCAACTAGAACTAAAGAACTAGAGGAGCCTCCAAAACTTGTGTCTATAAGGCTCAGATCCTCAGGTATATATAGGTTGGAGGAGAGAGGAGGGGGCGTCACAAGGGGAGAAGGTTTCCCTTCTCACTTGCGCCGGTCGGGAGGGCCGCCCTCAGGGCGCCTCCACGTATGGGCCTCATAGGCCCATTAACTTTTCCCTTACATGCCTTTTTAGTATTTTTCCTGGCCCGCTAATATTTAAATAATTATAAAGCTTATTAATCATTATTATAGCCTTTTATATTTAATTTAAGATCTCCAAAAACGTTTTCCACCTATATATTTATTGACGGCATTACCCGGTAAACCCCAAAACTCTAGTAACCCTGAAACTCTTCCGGTCCCTCTCAAAATTATTTATAATATTAATGAAACAATTTTATAAATATTTTCTCATAACTCTTGCTCCACCAACACTTAGTAGATCATCATCCCTCAAGCTTGTGACTCTGTAGGTTTGGTAAAACATAGACATGAACAAAAAGCCCCTTTGTTTAATGATCGATAATGTAACCATGGACATCCATATCAATCCCATACATGAATGACATTCGAGTGAACCTTTGGTTATCATATGCTATTCCTTTTGCTTGGCAATACTTTAAAAAGCAAATGTGATATGTATCGGTATCCTCTTGAGTCACTCTCATGCTCACTATACCGGTTTCCTCGTTACCGGTTTTGGTCTACTTTCTCATTGACATGTTCCGGCATCCATGTGACCTAGTCACCTATGTTTGGCCAGATGATGATGGATGCCATCACACCAAGAGGGCACTAAGAATATCTCTCCATTTTTGTCGAAGGATAAAATTCCACTCTTGAGCTATCTAGACCCTTGTCAGACTTTCTGATGAACCTGTAAGTTATCGTTATGATCATCGTGTTACAGATGATGTTTGAGCAACCCCAAAGTCCATCATACGGTAAGAAGTGACTACGATATTCTCATGGTCTAAGGAACTAAAGCGTGTGTTAACTCTCTGTGTTATAATGATTGACCAGTGACTAAAACATCTCAAACTACAACAAACAAGTTGGGTCAATTCAATATGACCGTTCTTCCAACGTCATATTCTCAAAATTGTTTTGGAACTATCATTACATTTAACGATATCCCAAGATCCGAAAAACATGATTAAAAACAACACTTGAGTTAGTCTTAGAGGCGAGACTAGAAATCAGAATTTACCATTTGTCATTCCGCACGTGCATGTGTGTGTTGTGTGTGTAGTTATTTCTCACGTTGCTAGCTTGGGAGATTCGTACTACGTGTGAGCTGGTTGACCATTGTGTACCCTATGGCTTCAAAGATCAGATAGCCAAATAAACAATCTTTCACACTGATTCTGACTTGTACCCGACATCCAATGATCCATCTATAATGAAATCCATGTTCTCGCTCTCAATTTATGGTTTAGCCAATATATATTGTACAAGTTCATTCATTTGTTAATTTGAAATGCACAAAGCTAGGATATACTAGTATCAAACTTAGTAAAAATATCTATCCAGAAGATGGACTTACCCATGTGACTATGTAGGGGTGAGCCAACCATGGATTACCTCACGGCCCGAGATCAACTCAAGTAGAATAACAAAAAAGATGTACATGTCACTCTTCTCACTTGGCTGCCCAGACACATGGTACCTACAATCAAAACTACAAATGATGCGCATATAAGTTTAAGAATTCAATTTTCAAACCAACCAAATGAACCTAAAATATATGAAGCTCATGAGAAAGAGAGAAGGGGCCTTACTCTAGAAGTCTGGATCGACATATCTGAATGTCCCATGAGCTCCTCTTGATTGTTGAGGTCCATAAACCATTGGTGGCTGAAATCTAAAAAATTTCCTCACATATGTATGCTTGTCAAGTAAGATGTTGGTGCTCTTTAGATCTCGATGAATGGTTGGGGTGCATCCTTTATGAGATACTATATATATGAAACTAAAAATGTCTGAGAGAATAATAATTATGTGATACATGTGATTAAATGCGAGATTAACATGTCAAGGCGGAGGGGGGGCTTTGCCCCCACCCCTCAATATGTTGCGCAAGTCAACCAAGTGCATCATACCAAGATATTTGCTTAACCTATCTGCATTGCACAGAATATATTCTAGTCAACAAGATTTTCGGCACTAAAATCTATTAGTAGTAGGTACATAGGCGAGATAAATGATGATCCTTTGTATGTATCTATTTTTCTTTATAGTTTCATAAGCAACGAGTTCCTATCACTTCTAGTTGAGCATCTCACGGAACACCTGGCACACATTCAAACCATGAATATCATATAGGTTGACAATTCCCATGGGCATTTGCCAAGGAGCCTCCAACTAGAGCTCGACACTGATACGTCTCCAACGTATCTATAATTTTTGATTGCTCCATGCTATATTATCTACTGTTTTGGACTATATTGGGCTTTATTTTCCACTTTTATATTATTTTTGGGACTAACCTATTAACCGGAGGCCCAGTCCAGAATTGCTGTTTTTTGCCTATTTCAGTGTTTCGAAGAAACAGAATATCAAACGGAGTCCAAACAGAAAAATCCTTTTTGGAACGTGATTTTCTTCTCGGATAAGACCCAGGAGACTTGGACCCTACTCCAAGAAGTACCGGAGGCGGTCACGAGGGTAGGGGGTGCCCCCCCCTACAGGGCGCGCCCCCCTGCCTCGTGGGCCCCTCGGTGCTCCACCGACGTACTCCTTCCTCCTATATATACCCACGTAGCCCCAAACGATCAGAACAGGAGACAAAAACCTAATTCCACCGCCGCAACTTTCTGTATCCACGAGATCCCATCTTGGGGCCTGTTCCGGAGCTCCGCCGGAGAGGGCCGTCATCACGGAGGGCTTCTACATCATCATAGCCTCTCCGATGAAGTGTGAGTAGTTTACCTCAGACCTTCGGGTCCATAGTTAGTAGCTAGATGGCTTCTTCTCTCTTTTTGGATCTCAATACAATGTTCTCCCCCTCTCTTGTGGAGATCTATTCGATGTAATCTTCTTCTTTTGTGGTGTGTTTGTTGAGACCGATGAATTGTGGGTTTATGATCAAGTCTATCTATGAACAATATTTGAATCTTCTCTGAATTCTTTTATGTATGATTGGTTATCTTTGCAAGTCTCTTCGAATTATCCGTTTGGTTTGGCTAACTAGATTGGTAGTTCTTGCCATGGGAGAAGTGCTTAGCTTTGGGTTCGATCTTGCGGTGTTCTTTCCCAGTGACAGAAGGGGCAGCAAGACACGTATTGTATCGTTGCCATCGAGGATAACAAGATGGAGTTTATTTCATATTGCATGAATTTATCTCTCTACATCATGTAATCTTGCTTAAAGCATCACTCTATTTTTAACTTAATACTCTAGATGCATGTTGGATAGCGGTCGATGAGTGGAGTAATAGTAGTAGATGCAGAATCGTTTCGATCTACTTGTCACGGACGTGATGCCTATATACATGATCATGCCTAGATATTCTCATAACTATGCTCAATTCTGTCAATTGCTCAACAGTAATTTGTTCACCCACCGTAGAAAACTTATGCTCTCGAGAGAAGCCACTAGTGAAACCTATGGCCCCCGGGTCTATTCTCATCATATCAATCTCCATCACTTTTATATTGTTTTGCTATTTACTTTGCTTTTACTTTTTACTTTGCATCTTTATATCAAAAATACCAAAAATATTCTATCTATCAGATCTCACTCTCGTAAGTGACCGTGAAGGGTTTGACAACCCCTAATCGCGTTGGTTGCGGGTAGCTATCGCTTTGTGCAGGTACGAGGGACTTGAGCATGGGCTCCTACTGGATTGATACCTTGGTTTCAAAAACTGAGGGAAATACTTATGCTACTCTGCTGCATCATCCCTTCCTCTTCGGGGAAAACCAACACAAGCTCAAGACGTAGCAGACACGAACTTTGTCTTCGATATCTTGGAACTTCCTCTGATACGGATGACCACTGTGTACCCTGTTGACTCACACACCGGATAGCCAGATCAACAATCATTGACTCTGACTTGCACCTGACACCCAATGATCCATCGATGATGACATCCATGTTCTCGCTCTCAATTTGTCATTTAGCCAATATTTATTGTATAAGTTCTTTCATTTGTTGATGTCAAATGCATAGATCCAAGATATACTAGTATCAGACTTACGAAAAATATCTATCCACAAGATGGTCTTACCCATGTGATTATGTTAGGAGTGAACCCACCATGGATTACCTCGCGGCCTGAGATTGGCTCAAGTAGAATAACAACCAAGCTATAGATATCACTCTTCTCACTTAATTGCACAGACATATAGTACCTACTCATCAAAACTATAAACATTTTGCATATAAGTTTAAGAACTCAATTTCCAAAATAACCAAATGAACCTACAATGTATGAAGCTCACGAGAAAGAGAGAAGGCACCTTACCCTGGAAGTCTGGATCCACATATTTGAATGTCCCATGAGTCCCCCTTGACTCTTGAGGGCCATCAACCATTGGTGGCAAGAATCTACAAATTTTCCTCCCATGTTATTGTCAAGCAGGATGTTATGGCTCTTCAGATCTCGATGTACATCTTGTATGGACATACACTATATTTGAAATTCAAAATGTCCGAGAAAATTTGTAATACCTTTCATTAAATGCGGGATCAGCATGCAGCAAATGAGGGGGGATTGCCCCCCACCCCCCAACATCTTGCGCAAGTCAAGCAAATGCATCATACCGGAGATATGCTCAACCTATTGCAAATAATATATTCTAGTGGGCAAGATTCTACGCACTAAAATGTATTAGTATTAGGTACATAGACGGGATAAATGATGATCCTTTGTATGAGTATTTTTTTCTTTCTAGTCGCATAAGCAACGGTTCTTATCACTTCTAGTTGAGCATCTCACGGAACACTTAGTACATATTCAAACCATGAATATCATATGAGTCGATAGTTCCCATGAGCATTTGTTGGGGAGCCTCCAACTGGAGCTCGACACGAACCACGTCCTCGATATCTTTGGTGTGTACAATCGTTGTGTACCATGTGTCCTCACACATCAGATAGCCAGATCAACAGTCTTCAACTCTGACTTGTACCTAACATCCAATGATCCATCGATGATGACATCCACTTTCTCGCCCTCGATTTGTGGTTTAGGTAGTATATATCATATAAGTCATTCATTCGTTAATGTCAAATGCATAGAGCCAGGATATAATTGTGTCAAACATAGGAAAAAACACATATCCATAAAACACACTTACCCATGTGACTTTGTTAGGTGTCATCCCACCATGAATTACCTCGCGGCCCGAGATCAGCTCAAGTAGAATAACACCAAAGCTATTGACGGTGTCCTGGACTAGGGGGTACTCACCACGTCATCTCCCGATCTGTTAGATTGGGCCGAGGACCCCCATGGCCGTATACTCATGGGCCAGTTCGGATAGATGTCGCATACAAGGAAGATTCCACAAGACTTGGCGATCAAGACAAGGACTTCTCTCCACCGGCGTATTCGGCTAGGACTCTTGTTATCCTAGGCCTCTGGTGCATTATATAAACCGAGGCAAGGCTAGTCGATATATATACATACAATTATACCATAGGCTAGCTTCTAGGGTTTAGCTTCTACGATCTCGTGGTAGATCAACTCTTGTAATACTCATATCATAAAGAACAATCAAGCAGGACGTAGGGTATTACCTCCATCAAGAGGGCCCGAACCTGGGTAAACATCATGTCCCCTGCCTCCTGTTACCATCCGCCTTAGACGCACAGTTCAAGACCCCCTACCTGAGATCTGCCGGTTTTGACATCGACATTGGTGCTTTCATTGAGAGTTCCGTTGTGTGATCGGTGATACGTCTCCAACGTATCTTTAATTTTTGATTGCTCCATGCTATATTATCTACTGTTTTGGACTATATTGGGCTTTATTTTCCACTTTTATATTATTTTTGGGACTAACCTATTAACCGGAGGCCCAGCCCAAAATTACTGTTTTTGCCTATTTCAGTGTTTCGGAGAAACAGAATATCAAACGGAGTCCAAACGGAATAAAATCTTCAGGAAGATGATTTTCTCACCGAACGTGATCCAGGAGACTTGGACCCTACTCCAGGGAGTCAAAGAGGAGGTCACGAGGGTGGGGGGCGCCCCCACCCCTAGGGCGTGCCCCCCTGCCTGGTGGGCCCCTTGGTGCTCCACCGACGTACTCCTTCCTCCTATATATACCTACGTACCCCCAAACGATCAGAACAGGAGCCAAAAACCTAATTCCACCACCGCAACTTTCTGTATCCACGAGATCCCATCTTGGGGCCTGTTTCGGAGCTCCGCCGGAAGAGGACCGTCATCACGGAGGGCCTCTACATCATCCTAACCCCTCCGATGAAGTGTGAGTAGTTTACCTCAGACCTTCGGGTCCATAGTTAGTAGCTAGATGGCTTCTTCTCTCTCTTTGAATCTCAATACAAAGTTCTCCCCCTCTCTTGTGGATATCTATTCGATGTAATCTTCTTTTTGCAGTGTGTTTGTTGAGATCGATGAATTGTGGGTTTATGATCAAGTCTATCTATGAATAATATTTGAATCTTCTCTGAATTCTTTTATGTATGATTGCTTATCTTTGCAAGTCTCTTCGAATTATCCGTTTGGTTTGGCCAACTAGATTGGTGTTCTTGCCATGGGAGAAGTGCTTAGCTTTGGGTTCGATCTTGCGGTGTCCTTACCCAGTGACAGAAGGGGCAGCAAGGCACGTATTGTATCGTTGCCATCGAGGATAACAAGATGGGGTTTATTTCATATTGCATGAATTTATCTCTCTACATCATGTCATCTTGCTTAAGGCGTTACTCTGTTTTTAACTTAATACTCTAGATGCATGCTGGATAGCGGTCGATGAGTGGAGTAATAGTAGTAGATGCAGAATCGTTTCGGTCTACTTGTCACGGACGTGATGCCTATATACATGATCATGCCTAGATATTCTCATAACTATGCTCAATTCTGTCAATTGCTCAACAGTAATTTGTTCACCCACCGTAGAATACTTATGCTCTTGAGAGAAGCCACTAGTGAAACCTATGGCCCCCGGGTCTATTCTCATCATATCAATCTCCATCACTTTAATCTTGCTTTGCTTTTTTACTTTGCTTTTACTTTTTACTTTGCATCTTTATACCAAAATACCAAAATATTATATCTATCAGATCTCACTCTCGTAAGTGACCGTGAAGGGATTGACAACCCCTAATCGCGTTGGTTGCGAGTAGCTATCGTTTTGTGCAGGTACGAGGGACTTGAGCGTGGCCTCCTACTGGATTGATACCTTGGTTCTCAAAAACTGAGGGAAATACTTACGCTACTCTGCTGCATCATCCCTTCCTCTTCGGGGTAAACCAACGCAAGCTCAAGACGTAGCAAGAAGGATTTCTGGCGCCGTTGCCGGGGAGTCTACGCAAAAAGTCAACATACCAAGTACCCATCACAATCCCTATCTCTCGCATTACATTATTTGCCATTTGCCTCTCGTTTTCCTCTCCCCCCACTTCACCCTTGTCGTTTTATTCGCCCTCTCTCTCTCTATCCTCCCTCTCTATTTGCCTCTTTTCCCTCGCCATGTCAGAACCAAAAAGAGTTTGGGGTTCTCTCCCAAGTTCTAGTGCTTTAGACAATCCTGCTATCTTATCTAAACTCATAAATCGGAATGCTATAGAACAACTTGCTGGAGTGATCAATGAGAACCTTAGTAATTTTGATGAAGATGATTCTGGAATTTTTCGTTATTTACTTGATGAATCTTTGAAAGATGCTTGGGATAGGCTGTTAAGGATCCGGGCTAGCTATGTACCCCAATATCAAATTGAGGTTTACTTAAAAATCTTTTATGTTGGGCTACCCGCTTCATTCAAACAAGTTTTAGATTCTATTTTCGAGGGGGGTTTTCTTGAAGGGGACCCCATAGATACCTATGAGAGGATGAAAACAATATTTGGGCACCCCATTAATGAGAAAACTGAAATCACATCTCTCTTGCTTTCTTACCAAAACGAATCTATTAAAGAGATAAAAGCTAGTCTAGATGCCAATTTCTGCAACATTCTTAATCTTTCTTCTACCATTAATGGACATGTACTCTGTCCAAATAGAAAGATTAATTCCATAGATAACAAGTTTGCTCTCTTTTTCTCTAAACCAAAGATGGCAATACCTAGATCTATCCTCGCTTTTATGCCTAGCTAGGGGCGTTAAACGATAGCGCTTGTTGGGAGGCAACCCAATTTTATTTTTATTCCTTGCTTTTTGCTCCTGATTAGTAATAAATAAATTATTTAGCCTCTATTTTGGTTGTGTTTTTTGTGTTTAATAAGTGTTTGTGCCAAGTAGAACCGTTGGGAAGACTTGGGGAAAGTCTTGTTGAACTTGCTGTAAAAAACAGAAACTTTAGCGCTCACGAGAACTGCTGTCATTTTTATTTGAAGAGTGATATTTAGTTAATTATTTTTGCAGATGATTAATAGATAAATTCCTCACGTCCAGCAATTTATTTTAGAATTTTTGGGGTTCCAGATCTTGCGCTAGCTACAGATTACTACAGACTGTTCTGTTTTTGACAGATTCTGTTTTTCGTGTGTTGTTTGCTTATTTTGATGAATCTATGGCTAGTAAAATAGTTTATAATCCATAGAGAAGTTGGAATACAGTAGGTTTAACACCAATATAAATAAAGAATGAGTTCATTACAGTACCTTGAAGTGGTCTTTTGTTTTCTTTCGCTAACGGAGCTCACGAGTTTTCTATTTTGAGTTTTGTGTTGTGAAGTTTTCAAGTTTTGGGTGAATTCTTTTGATGGATCATGGAACAAGGAGTGGCAAGAGCCTAAGCTTGGGGATGCCCATGGAACCCCCAAGATAATCCAAGGACACCAAAAAGTCAAAGCTTGGGGATGCCCCGGAAGGCATCCCCTCTTTCGTCCACTTCCATCGGTAATTTACTTGGAGCTATATTTTTATTCACCAACATGATATGTGTTTTGCTTGGAGCGTCTTGTATTATTTGTGTCTTTGTGTCTTAGTATGCCATAATCATACTTGCTGTACACACCTTTTGAGAGAGCCATACATGAATTAAAATTTGATAGAATACTCTATGTGCTTCACTTATATCTTTTGAGCTAAGTAGTTTTGCTCTATGTGCTTCACTTATATCTTTTGAGCTAGTAGTTTTGCTCTATGTGCTTCACTTATATCTTTGAGCTAGTAGTTTGCTCTATGTGCTTCACTTATATCTTTGAGCGTTATAATTTTGCTCTATGTGCTTCACTTAGATCTTTTAGAGCACGGTGGTGGATTTGTTTTAAAGAAACTATTGATCTCTCATGCTTCACTTAAATTATTTTGAGAGTCTCTTAATAGCATGGTAATTTGCTTAATAATAATATGCTTGGTATTCAAGATTTGTGAAACTTTCTTTTGAGTGTGTTGAATACTAAGAAAAGATTGAAGCATGATAATTGTTTTGAGATATGGAGGTGATAATATTAAAGTCATGCTAGTTGAGTAGTTGTGAATTTAAAGAATACTTGTGTTAAAGTTTGTGATTCCCGTAGCATGCACGTATGGTGAACCGTTATGTGATGAAGTCGGAGCATGATTTATTTATTGATTGTCTTCCTTATGAGTGGCGGTCGGGGACGAGCGATGGTCTTTTCCTACCAATCTATCCCCCTAGGAGCATGCGCGTAATACTTTGCTTTGATAACATCTAGATTTTTGCAATAAGTATATGAGTTCTTTATGACTAATGTTGAGTCCATGGATTATATGCACTCTCACCCTTCCACCTTTGCTAGCCTCTCTAATACCGCGCACCTTTCGCCGGTATCATACACCTACCATATACCTTCCTCAAAACAGCCACCATACCTACCTATTATGGCATTTCCATAGCCATTCTAAGATATATTGTCATGCAACTTTCCACCATCTAGTTCATCATGACACATTCATCATTGTCATATTTCTTAGCATGATCATGTAGTTAACATAGTATTTGTGGCAAAGCCACCGTTCATAATTTTTTTCATACTTGTCACTCTTGATTCATTGCATATCCCGGTACACCGCCGGAGGCATCCATATAGAGTCATACTTTGTTTTAGAATCGAGTTGTCATCATTGAGTTGTAAATAAATAAAAGTGTGATGATCATCATTTAATAGAGCATTGTCCCAAAAAAAGGACAAAGAAAACAGGCCCGAAAAAGAAAATAAATAAAAAGGGGCAATGCTACTATCTTTTTTTCCACACTTGTGCTTCAAAGTAGCACCATGATATAGCGAGTCTCATATATTGTGCTTCAAAGTAGCACCATGTTCTTCATATAGAGAGTTTCATATGTTGTCACTTTCATATACTAGTGGGAATTTTACATTATAGAACTTGGCTAGTATATTCCAATGATGGGCCTCCTCAAGTGCCCTAGGTCTTCGTGAGCAAGCAAGTTGGATGCACACCCACTAGTTTCTTTTGTTGAGCTTTCATACATTTATAGCTCTAGTGCATCCGTTGCATGGCAATACCTACTCACTCACATTGATATCTATTGATGGGCATCTCCATAGCCCGTTGATACGCCTTGTTGATGCGAGACTATCTTCTCCTTTTTGTCTTATCCACAACCACCATTCTATTCCACTTATAGTGCTATATCCATGGCTCAAGCTCATGTATTGCGTGAAGATTGAAAAAGGTTTGAAAAAGTTGGAGTATGAAACAATTGCTTGGCTTGTCATCGGGGTTGTGCATAATTTAAATACTTTGTGTGGTGAAGATGGAGCATAGCCAGACTATATGATTTTGTAGGGATAACTTTCTTTGGTCATGTTATTTTGAGAAGACATAATTGCTTTGTTAGTATGCTTGAAGTATTATTATTTTTATGTCAATATAAACTTTTGTCCTGAATCTTTCTAATCTGAATGTTCATATTACAATTAAGAATATTTGCATTGAAATTATGCCAAGTAGCACTCCGCATCAAAAATTCTCTTTTTATCATTTACCTACTCGAGGACGAGCAGGAATTAAGCTTGGGGATGCCTGATACGTCTCCAACGTATCTATAATTTTTGATTGCTCCATGCTATATTATCTACTATTTTGGACTATATTGGGATTTATTTTCCACTTTTATATTATTTTGGGGACTAACCTATTAACCGGAGGCCCAGCCCAGAATTGCTGTTTTTTGCCTATTTCGGTGTTTCAGAGAAACAGAATATCAAACGGAGTCCAAACGGACTAAAATCTTCGGGAACGTGATTTTCTTACCGAACGTGATCCAGGAGACTTGGACCCTACTCCAGGGAGTCAAAGAGGAGGTCACGAGGGTGGGGGGCGCCCCCCTAGGGCGCGCCCCCCTGCCTCGTGGGCCCCTCGGTGCTCCACCGACGTACTCCTTCCTCCTATATATACCTGCGTACCCCCAAACGATCAGAACAGGAGCCAAAAACCTAATTCCACCGCTGCAACTTTCTGTATCCACGAGATCCCATCTTGGGGCCTGTTCCGGAGCTCCGCCGGAAGAGGGCCGTCATCACGGAGGGCTTCTACATCATCCTAGCCCCTCCGATGAAGTGTGAGTAGTTTACCTCAGACCTTCGGGTCCATAGTTAGTAGCTAGATGGCTTCTTCTCTCTCTTTGAATCTCAATACAAAGTTCTCCCCCTCTCTTGTGGAGATCTATTCGATGTAATCTTCTTTTTGCGGTGTGTTTGTTGAGACCGATGAATTGTGGGTTTATGATCAAGTCTATCTATGAATAATATTTGAATCTTCTATGAATTCTTTTATGTATGATTGGTTATCTTTGCAAGTCTCTTCGAATTATCCATTTGGTTTGGCCAACTAGATTGGTAGTTCTTGCCATGGGAGAAGTGCTTAGCTTTGGGTTCGATCTTGTGGTGTCCTTACCCAGTGACAGAAGGGGCAGCAAGGCACGTATTGTATCGTTGCCATCGAGGATAACAAGATGGGGTTTATTTCATATTGCATGAATTTATCTCTCTACATCATGTCATCTTGCTTAAGGTGTTACTCTGTTTTTAACTTAATACTCTAGATGCATGCTGGATAGCGGTTGATGAGTGGAGTAATAGTAGTAGATGCAGAATCGTTTCGGTCTACTTTTCACGGACGTGATGCCTATATACATGATCATGCCTAGATATTCTCATAACTATGCTCAATTCTGTCAATTGCTCAACAGTAATTTGTTCACCCACCGTAGAATACTTATGCTCTTGAGAGAAGCCACTAGTGAAACCTATGGCCCCCGGGTCTATTCTCATCATATCAATCTCCATCACTTTAATCTTGCTTTGCTTTTTACTTTGCTTTTACTTTTTACTTTGTATCTTTATACCAAAAATACCAAAAATATTATATCTATCAGATCTCACTCTCGTAAGTGACCGTGAAGGGATTGACAACCCCTAATCGTGTTGGTTGCGAGTAGTTATCGTTTTGTGCAGGTACGAGGGACTTGAGTGTGGCCTCCTACTGGATTGATACCTTGGTTCTCAAAAACTGAGGGAAATACTTACGCTACTCTACTGCATCATCCCTTCCTCTTCGGGGTAAACCAACGCAAGCTCAAGACGTAGCAATCGGCAAAAGGATCAATGGCTCGCCCACAGGTCAACTGCGATGCCGGCATCTTCGTCGCCGGCTCGACTGGTCACCTTGGCTCGACTAAGGACCGTGCTCCATCTCCGATCATCATGTTCGGACGGGGGGGGGCCTTCTTCAACACCAAATCCTATCTCTATCATGATCATAGAGGAATCATCCCTGGAGCTTGAGGGCTCAACATCAACATTGCCCTCGGGCGGCCGTGCTGTTTTTATGGACAGCGAACTTGTATCCGCTGTCACCGCCTCCTCGAGCGTCGGTTTGACGATTGCTTCAGTGGAATAGTGCGGAATTACGTCTACAATAGCCATGCAAAATTTCGTCGAGTTCCGATGGAGGAATCTCCGACAATCTATGATATACCGGAGCCCTGTCAAATCTGGACGGGAATCTAAATAAGTTTAGGGCGTGGTCTCCAGAGCCCAGCTCGGATGTCCTTTGGAAGATTCAACCAGTCATCTACTGCAGAATTCCCATATCTACCACCCATCCAAATTTCAGCTTGATCCGACGGTTCAAACTCCGGGAACCTTCCGATGAGTGGACCAATTTTCGGATCTGTTTTCAGCGCGAATACGGATCCGACCCGAATTCATGTTTCTTTATGAACGTGATATTGGACAAGCTTTTTAGAGGAATTTTCTTCTAGGGTATTGTGCGTCGTTTTTAAACATGTGCCTGTAAAATTTTAAGCCTCCCCTGAGGTCATCTTCATCATCATGCTGGTGTCAAACCAGTCCGGCAATATTGCTCCAAGACTGCCAACCTACGCTAGACACGTCGTCACTTTGTTGAGCCGAGCTTAACTTCTTCGGATCATCATGTCAGCAAGCCGAACAAGAGTTCGGCATTGCGAAGGATAAATCATCACCAACATCGCCGCCCCACGGATTACACGGAGCGGGCACACCGGCGTCGCCGCACGGTCACTTCATCAAGCCGGCATTGACCACGTCACGACCTGCATCGGCAGGGCCGCACTGTTGCTTCTTCAAGCCGGTGTCCATCATGCCGACCTACTTCGACTCATAGAATGACATCGAGGCTTCGACATCTCGGCTAGATCGGGGGCTTTGCCATCTCTTCATCAACCTACTCCGGAGACTTCGGCGTCACTAGCCGACCAGCTCCGTCACGTTAACTAGACCGAGGGCTTTGCCTCGGCGAGCCAACCTTTGCCAGCATCGCCATGCCGTCGCTTTATCGCCCATCAGGCAATGGGTGTGCGGATCGAGTCCCAATTTTGGGAATCACCTTTCTTTGGATTGCTACAACAAATAAACCAGGCGCTATTAATCCTAGTATTTTTTGCTTGTTTGGGTTCATTTTTCCCAAGGAATTATTACTATGGTTTGTCCATCATATGTACACAGGTCTATCAAATGGTGGCCGCATTAAAAACAGTCGCGTGGTGGTTCGGTCAGTTTTCGTACATAGTTCGGCGAACGCCGCATCCGGAGCCTGGACCGCCCTGCAAATTCAAGCTTTGTCACGCCGTCACTGCATCACGCTAACGCCCTGCATCGACATTGGCTTCGGCGCCATCCCACATTTCTTTAAATAAATTATTTTTGCATAAAGCAATTATGCAAGGATTATATATATATATATATATATTATTTCTAGACCGCACTGTTTTATGTGTGCAGGTAATCGATTTTGACTGCGTTAGGTGGTCACTACTCCGGAGTGCCGAACTCCTTGCTCGGAAACCTCGGGCCTGGGGGCTGGGACCTCGGCCATGCCGAGGACTACGAACCTTGTCGGATCTGTCACAGATCAATGGGCGTCTTCGTCCCGCCACAAGCCTGAATCGCGTCATCAACACCGAGCACATTAACCAGCTAAGTTGCTTTCATGCTAAAAAACTTTCAGGTTTAAATTTTGTTCGGTTCGACCAAGCATTATACTTTTCGGCACAAAGTTGTTTGTTACAAAGTTCCTTGCCAAAACTTTGTTTGTGACGCGCATATTCAAATACCCCGTTTATTTAGGGGGGCTCCCTTGATGGAGCTTTTCCTCTTGCATATGATTATACTTGTACGGCTTCGTTCCTTGTTCGTGTATTACGCCACAATATGCACCATATTGACCTAAGCGATTTGCAAGCTAGGTTGCCTCACTCATGTGTTTACCCCTACATTCCCGATTGTTCGGCTAGGGAGTAAAGGGAGCACCTCTACGATTGTCATGACCGGGTCATCCGAGCTCTGACCTCAGACTGGGTGAAGCCGAAAGTTAGCGCTCTTATTGTTTTCAATCATGGTCGGCACACAATGGAACTCATGAGTATAAAAAATCTATTGCACAAGTCTCATAGTAATAATGAGCACCGAAGAAAGGTATCGGTGGGGGTACTATTTTCTTTGAAGATGCTTCTTACACTTCGTCAGTAATATAGCATAAGTTCCCTGAGCGCGCTTTGTCTGTTACAGCCTTATGGCCTGATTGCCTGGTCATCAGAAACACCGTCGATACTCTCGACAGGTGGAGTACATGACACTTTTCGGCCCTTGGCCGAAGAGGGAGAAGTCAACGGTCGGTTAAGACGCGTTTAAAGTTCGGGTGAACACAGATATGATATAAGTACTTCGGTACATACAATCATTATACATAAAACTCTTTTATCCAAGTCACCTGGGGGCTCCTAAAATTTATATGAGCTATTTTATAGTAAATGTGTTTTCTTCTTGGTCATTGCAAAGTCTTTTTCTACCGCTCCTTTTTCGACTCGAGTGTATGGTCAATAGTCGGATAGCTTGTCTTCTCTCTGAAAGCCGCTTGAGTTTAGTTTGCTAAACTGACCTCGGAAAAGTACTCCGCCTTTGTGATAAAGAGCTTGAAGCCATAGGCTGGCCCGCGTGAAGTCTTGAGATCGGATGTGTCATGTTAAAGCACGACAGAAGCACTTTTTTCTAAAGTCCAATTTTCAGATTGGCACCGAACACTTGATCTTATTTGGACGTCAGGTTTTCGCTGACGTTTTTTGGTTTTCCAAGCTTATGGCACTTTTAAACTATTTGTGTGTTTTCAGCACAAGTCTCGCAGTGCAACGCCGGACACCTTTAGAGATTCGGCAAAAACACTCTCGGATATTGCCATATATGCATCGGTTTCGAATTGTGTCTTCGGTCAATAGTTGGGTTACCCAGCTCATGTGCTTGCCTCCTATGTTCCGCTTTGTTCGGCTAGGTGTGCAAAGGGAGAACCACTGCGATTGTGCTTCCAGCTCGCATGGTTAAGGACCTTAGTGGAGAAAGCCGAAAACTGACTATCACAATAGGCGTAAACTGGTCAGCGATCCGATGACTATGTTAAATGACAGACCATTCATAACATTGGTCGAAGTGTTTACGGCTTGACCTCGGATGTCGCTGAACACTAACCGGAGGCTCATAGCTAGCTTCCCCTGTTTAAAGCTCCTATGACTAAGCGAAAGTTATAAACCCCGCATATCTGATTGCCTCATTTTCACTAACACAACCGCCTTCGGGCACCGAGACGTCGGCTAAGGGTTGTTTTGTTATTGCGGAAACACCCTGCGTAGTATCTAAGGGGTAGAGGCTGACGATGGGCCACTTTCGACTGATAAATGGTCGCAATGGAGTCAAAATAATGATGTAAAGTACTTGGATACATAGAATCATTACACATAATCTGTGGTTTTACTCTGGATATCGATCCTTAATTCGGCCACCCGTGCCCACATTAAGGCTCAGGGGCTACTGGGCTTTGCGCTCATTATTTAAAAATATTAAAGGGGCACATCGATCCCCTAATCTGGTGTTGCCACCCGACCAGTGTCTCAGGGGCTACTGCGTCGGCAATCCAGTGCAGAAAATTTAAGTGCAATATAGCTTTCGAGGAGATTATGATCCTCAGGATTGGTCGGCCACACCCAACCTGAGTCTCGAGGACTTTGCACACCGCTTTTTTTGTCCCAAAGTATTCTGCCGAGCTAGGAGTTGATCCTCAGGCCAATTTTGCAAATCAACCTAAGTCTCAGCGGCTACTGGGATCAGCGGTATTAAGTCATCCTTCAGGTGCATCTCGGGTTTTAGACCGATACACACCTTGAGGGCTAGTGGCTATATATCTCGGCAGAGAATACATTACACCAATCAAAAATATTGACAAAAAATTGACCCATAGTCGGGGTGGTGCACCACCCCGGAAGCAGTCCGGCATAAAGCTCGGGCGCTAGTGGCTGGCTCCATAGAGGGCATTTCCAGCATTAAGCTCAGCTAAACTCCTTTAACTTTTTTGAACCAAGGTGATTTATGACACCTGGGATATAGTCCGGCGTTGGAGCTCGGATACAGTCCGGCGTTGGAGCTTGGACATAGTCCGGCACTGGAGCTCGGATACATTCCGGCGTTGGAGCTCGGAAGAGGTACGACGTTGGTACTCGTCTGCAAAAGATACCTCGAATGCAGTCCGGCGTTGGAGCTCGGATGCAAGAGGACACTACCTCCCGGGAACAACTTCAAAACCCGAGGTGTGGCATAAAAATAACAAGGCATTGATAAAGGCCGGAAACTTAAAGGGGCTCCTCGGATACCCGACGTGTAAACTCTTCGGATGCACTTCGGCGATCCTCAAGATCGAAGATGAGAAGATTTGTTGAACCAGTTTTCAAGACCAACGACCGAAGATGAAGAACAGTTCGGAAGAATCGAGGAGCGTCCCTAACTTGAAGACCGGTTCAGGGGGCTACTTACAGTGTACTGGACTAGGGGGTACTCACCACGTCATCTCCCGATCTGTTAGATTGGGCCGAGGACCCCTGAGGGAGTCCTGGATTAGGGGGTCTCTGGACAGCCGGACTATATCTTTCGACCGGACTGTTGGACTATGAAGATACAAGATTGAAGACTTCGTCTCATGTCCGGATGGGACTCTACTTGGCGTGGAAGGCAAGCTAGGCAGTACGGATATGGATATCTCCTCCTTTGTAACCGACCTTGTGTAACCCTAACCCCTTCCGGTGTCTATATAAACCGAAGGGTTTTAGTCCGTAGGACAACATACAATCATACCATAGGCTAGCTTCTAGGGTTTAGCCTCTCCGATCTCGTGGTAGATCAACTCTTGTAATACTCGTATCATCAAGAATAAATCAAGCAGGACGTAATGTTTTACCTCCATCAAGAGGGCCCAAACCTGGGTAAACCATCGTGTCCCCTGCCTCCTGTTACCATCTGCCTTAGACACACAGTTCGGGACCCCCTACCCGAGATCCGCCGGTTTTGACACCGACATTGGTGCTTTCATTTAGAGTTCCTCTGTGTCATCGCCGTTAGGCTTGATGGCTCCTACTATCATCGATAGCGATGCAGTCCAGGGTGAGACTTTTCTCCCCGGACAGATCTTTGTGTTCGGCGGCTTCGCACTACGGGCCAACTCGCTTGGCCATCTGGAGCAGATCGAAAGTTACGCCCCTGGCCACCAGGTCAGGTTTGGAAGCCTAAACTACACGGCTAATATCTGCGGAGACTTGATCTTCGACAGATTCGAGCCCCTGCATTGTGCGCCACGCGGTCACGATGAGTATGATTTAACTCTACCATCAGAAAGTGTTCAAGAAATCGCACCGGCAACCGCTCCGACCCTCAATTCGGAGCCAGTTGCGCCATCCATGAACGGATGGATAGACCCCGCCACGGAGGCCGTCGCCTCTGCGGGGATTGAGCCGAATATCGACCTTACCCTTTACGAGAGCCGTGTTGCCAAACTGCCGGATCCTTCTCCGGCCACGGACTCCGAACCTCCTGCGCCCGTTCCTGTCGAATCCGATTGGGCGCCGATCATGGAGTTTACCTCCGTGGATATTTTTCAGCACTCGCCCTTCGGTGACATACTAAACTCACTAAGGTCTCTCTCCTTGACAGGAGAGTCCTGGCCGAACTATGTCCGGCAGGATTGGGATGCGGATGATGAAGAAATTCGCCGCCCACCCACCACCCACTTAGTAGCCACTGTCGATGACTTAACCGACATGCTTGACTTCACTCCGAAGACATAGATGGTATGGACGACGATGCAGGACACGAACAGGAACCACTGCCCACAGGGCACTGGACGCCCACTTCATCACATGACGTATACATGGGGGACACACCCAAAGAAAACAACGACGAGGAACGGAAGGACGCAGCGAAGGGTTGTTCCCTCGAGAAGCAGTCAAAGCGGCGGCATAAATGCCGTTCCAAATCCCACCTCGGCAGAAATAACGATCATATAGACCCAGCGATAGAGCAGGGTGAACCATCGCCCGACCAGGGCAACACGAGGAATCAAACCGAACAACCCGACTCCGTCGAAGATAACAGTCTGGACGACAACACACCGGACAGGCGCCAGGAGCAACATAACGCCCACCAAAGGCTTGTTGCCACGGCGAGGAGCCTGAAAAATAAGAAGCAAAGGCTCAAGGCTACACAAGACACACTCAAAATCAAATGGAGTGAAGTACTCAAAACTGCAGCGAAGTACGGCAGTAACCGCCACACCAAGAGCTATCCGAAGCGAAAGTAGCTACCTGAATTTGATGAGGAGGCCTTAGATCCTCCACAATTAAAAAATAAAATGGCCATCCGGTCGGATAGACGACCTCATAGCCAACATAAAGCGGCAAACGACGCTGCACACAAACCAGTACGCGATCCGCGTAAGGGCTCGCATCAAAAGGATGGCGCAACCAGATCCATCTATGGACCACGCAAGCGCGCTCCAACATACAATGCAACACAACAAACATCCGAACACCACAGTACACCCAAATACAGGGGTGCCGCACGCCCTCTATGTTTCACCGACGAGGTGCTGGATCATGAATTTCCAGAGGGATTCAAACCCGTAAACATAGAGGCATACGACGGAACAACAGACCCTGGGGTCTGGATTGAGGACTACATCCTCCATATCCATATGGCTCGAGGAGATGATCTCCACGCCATCAAGTACTTACCCCTCAAGCTCAAAGGGCCAGCTCGACACTGGCTTAAAAGCCTCCCCGAAAACTCCACTAGAAGCTGGGAAGAGCTCGAAGACGCCTTTCGGGCAAATTTTTAAGGGACATATGTCCGACCACCGGATGCAGACGATTTAAGTCATATAACTCAACAGCCTGGTGAGTCAGCTCGAAAACTTTGGAACAAGTTCCTTACTAAAAAGAACCAAATAGTCGACTATCCGGACGCCGAAGCCTTAGTAGCTTTCAAGCATAGCGTTCGAGATGAATGGCTTGCCAGACACCTCGGTCAAGAAAAGCCAAGAACAATGGCAGCATTAACAAGCCTCATGACCCGTTTTTGAGCGGGCGAGGATAGCTGGTTAGCCCGATGCAGCACCAACAACCCAAGTACATCCGAAGTCAGGGATGGAAACGGGAAATCACGACACAGCAAGAATAAGCGCCGGAATAAAGAAGATAGCCCGAAGAGCATGGCGGTAAACACCGGATTTAGAAGCTCTCGGCCAGGCTAGCAGAAGCCGCCCTCCAAAGGTAATAGAGATGAACTGTCCAGCCTAAACAAAATTCTGGACCAAATATGTCAGATCCATAGCACCCCTGATAAACCTGCAAATCATACCCACAGAGAATGTTGGGTCTTCAAACAGTCCGGCAAGCTCAACGCCGAACACAAGGGGCAGGATACACCAAGTGAAGACGAGGACGAGCCTCGCAAGCAAAGCATAGGGGAACAGAAGAAATTCCCACCAGAAGTCAAAACAGTCAATGTGTTACACGTGATAAAAGGGAGAAACAAAGCGGCACCTTTAGAGAAACATGCCCCAGGGCCTATCACCGCGGAGCTCCGCCACTGGTCGTCCCAACCGATCACCTTCGACCATCGGGATTACTCGGCAAGTATCTGGCGTGCGGGATGGGCTGCCTTGGTATTAGATCCAATAGTTGACGGATACCACTTCACACGAGTCCTGATGGACGGCGGCAGCAGTTTAAATCTGATATATCAGGACACAGTCCGCAAAATGGGGATGGTCCCAACAAAAATTTGCCGCAGCAATGCTACCTTTAAAGGATTCGCTAGGCCTGGAGGCTCATTGCAGGGGCTCTCTATTACTAAAGGTTATATTCGGCTTCCCCGATAACTTCCGCAGCGAAAATTTAACTTTCCACGTCGCTCCGTTCCAAAGTGGATATCAAGCACTACTCAGACGCGAAGCTTTCGCTCGCTTTAACACAATACCGCATTACGCTTCCCTCAAGCTCAAGATGCCCGGTCCACGCGGCATCATTACAGTAAATGGAAATGTTGAGCGCTCCTTGCGCGCCGAAGACGGTGTGGCCGCCTTGGCCGCCGCACACTAAACGGCCTCACCAACTCAAGCATTTGACAGGTCATTAAGACCACAGATGCGGTTAGACAAGTCCAGCACAGCTATATGTAATTAATACAGGTTTGATGGCCATACCCCTATTACAATACAAGGGGCTCAACGCGCGCGCAAAAGTGGCAATAAGGCTCACCCTTACTCAATTTCAACTATATATTGTTTATTTAGTATAACTTAACTTTTGCACGGCAATTAAGTTCCTCTCTTTTTTAGATGACCATCATGCTACACCCGTCCAGGATATGGCACAATGGAGATACAGGCGCAGACGTGCAGCAGGGACCCGTTCCAAGGATTCTTTGTAGATTAAGACCATGTGTAAACCTTTTTTACTGTCTCTTGTTGATTTACATCCCTCGAATTCTTAGTATAATCGAGAAGGATGCTGACGTCTTGGCATGTGGCCACGCCAGAATAATGCACGTACCTGGACACCAGGGGCTTCTTACAAAGGGTACTGTTTAGACCCGGTTTACACCATAAAGACCGAATACCTTAGGGAGTGTTCGGCGTCGCGAGTTTGGCCTTATATGCATCAGCTCCGAATCATGTCTTTGGTCAAATGTTGGGTTTGCCCGGCTCCTGTGTTTTGCTGCCTTACGTTCTGCTCTATCGGCTAAGGCGGCACCAGGAGAACTACTGCGATTGTGCCCTGGTTCATCCGGACGAGCACCTCAGTAGAGAAAGCCGAAAACTGACTGTCATGATATAGCGTGAGACTGGTCAACCACTCGATGACCTATTGGAATCTTCGGGATTCCTCCGCATTAATGAAGGGCCGTTTCCCGGCCAGGCATGTACGCACCCCGAATCCGGATGAGTGCGGAGCCACCAGGGGCTATATAGTAGCCCCACTGTCAAACTCCTATGGCTAAGTGAAAGTGTTAAAGCATTATAGTCCGGTTGCCTAGTTCGCTGCGCTATCACCTCCTTAATAGGACCAAGACGTTGGATTAAGTGTGAATACGTGTCTTCTGCGAACACCCCCGCATTATATGCGTGGGGGCTGAAGCCGACGACTGCAATCTTTCAGGTTATATACATGTATACATAAACGGCCGCACAGGAGGCATCACAATACTTTCGAGCAAAAGTATAAATACAGTCTTGATAAATCAATAAAACGTTGTTTTTACAATGGAATACATGTCACTCAAACATAACATTCTTCGAGCACTGGGCCTCTATAGAACAAGCGCCCTCAAGAACTTCTTCAAAATAGTGCTCGGCAGCCACTCGGCCTATGGCCGAACCCTGCGCCACGACAGTGGTGGCATCCATCTCCGCCCAGTATGTTTTGACACGGGCAAGGGCCATCCGCGAGCCTTCTATGCACGCCGACCTCTTCATCGCATTAATGTGTGGCACTGCACCAAGGAACTGCTGCATCAAGCTAAAATAGTTGTTCGGCTTTGGCCTTCCCGGCCACAGATGATCCACGACAGACCTCATGGCGAGTCTGGACAATCTATTGAGTTCGGCCCATTCGGCAAGCTGATCAGTCAATGGAAGCGGACGCTCTGGAACGTTAAATTGCGACCAGAACAGCTTGTCCACTTCACGATCTGTTTGATCTCGGAAGTATTCGGCCGCATCGACAGCGCTCGCCGCTAAGTCCAGATATGCGTTGGCCGAACTCCACAGCCAATCCAGAGGGGCATACCGCGGATCTCCGAACTTCCTCCGCAGCATAAAGGGCTTCCCAGCCACAATGTCCCCGGCTTCACGCAGTTCCTCCTTCTTCGCTCTCATTGCAGAGCGGGTGTCTTTGGTCGCCATTGTGGCCTTTTCAAGGTCCGTAGCCTTCGCCCAGTTTTATTCTTCAAGAAACTGGCAGCGGTCGGCAGTGTCTTTTAACTTCACAGCCATTTTGGCCATTTTCTCTTTACTCTCGCTATGAGCGGCCTTCTCGGCTCTCAACTCTTCGACCGCCTTCAAAGCGGCCGCATTACTACTCCTTGCTTGCCCCTTGGCTCAGGCAAGCTCCGCCCGCAGGGCCTCCACGGTGGTAGCTCCATCTGCAGTCACAACATATTAAAGATACTGGCATCACGCTACTCTTACTATGTGACATCCACTATAAATATCAGCTACCTTGTGCCTCATCAAGCCGCTTGTTAACAAGCTCGATGTCGGCATCCGCCGCATCCAGTCGCCGCTTTAATTCAGCAACCTCATCAGTCCGGCTAGCCACCGGAGCTTCAGACACCTGCACATAAAGGCGGTCTGGTTATTACCTGGGACTATGATCCTCTGTTCGCCGCCGTTCTCGACGACAACCAGAGTCTCAGGGGCTACTATCTACACAGGGCACACCTAAAATGTGCGGTACCATCACAAATGTATATCATTTCACGTACCTCAAAGCCCGTCAGTAGACTCATAAAGGCTTCATGCAACCCGTTTTTGACAGACGAAATCCTTTCAATCACCGTACACATTAATGTACGGTGCTCTTCTGAGATAGTCGCTCGCTCTAGCAGACCCTTCAGTACGTCCGACCGCATACCAGATGGTGCCGGACTCTTTTGATTGCTCTCTTTAAGAGCCGGATACTGAGGGCTTCGGGTGACCATGGGATTACCTTCTGGCCTTGCCGGATCCGGAGAAACTCTCCGTGATGACACTTCAAGGTCGCCCGCTTCTTGAGCTGGGGAGTCCAGGGGAGGCGTTTCGCTCTCCATCATCTCCGGAAGAAGATCCCCCGAAGACGAGCTCTGCTGAGAAGGGCTCAGATCCGAACTGCAAGATAAATGCTTCGGTTATATCCCTTAGAAGTAAGGTAGTATATATTCACTATTAAGTACTTTTTGATTACTTACAGCTTGTTAGAGGGATGATCCCTGCACGTACTTTGTGCGGCAGGAGCACCCTCCGAGGCAGGACCCTCTGGTGGAGTTTTCTTCTCCCATTTGGAAACCTTGGTTTCCGGATCATCAGAGGTAGTCCTCTTCCTCCCCCGGGGCGAGGGAATGTCAGATTCCTTCCCTTGGTTATCCTCCCTCACGGAGGCGCTCGTTCCCTCGGTTGGAATAGGTAGCGGTGGAGGCCCGCTTTCGCCCTCTTTATTCCCCCCTTCATCTTCCTTTGAGGGCACCGGGCAAGGTGCTGGCTCGAGCATCTTTTCCAGCACCGGATTGTCCAAGCCTTCGGGAAGGGGGGCCGAACACCGGATCATCTTCGCCTTTGTTATCCAGTCCTGGTCAAAAAACGATTCTTCAGAATGACGTCATGATAAATGAAAGACAGTGTGTTTGATAGAGGATTACTTACTTGGGCCGCAGTGCGGTTGCTGCTCAGGCCCACGTCCTCGGAGGTGTCCGGACACTCTATTTGGGGTCCGAAGAACGACTTGTACATCTCCTCGTGCGTCAGGCCGAGGAAATTCTGAATAGCGTGCGGTCCTTCTGGGTTGAATTCCCACAAGCGAAGGGGCCGGCATTTGCAAGGCTGGACTCGACGAACCAGCATGACTTGCACTACCATAACCAAACTAAAATCTCCCTCGAAGAGATCTCGGATGCGGCTCTGCAGTATGGGCACATCCTTGGCTGGACCCCAGCTCAGCCCCCTGCTGATCCATGACATCAGTTGTGGTGGAGGGCCCGAGCGAAAGGCGGGGGAAGCTACCCACTTGGCACTTCTGGGAGCGGTGACGTAGAACCACTCCCGTTGCCATAATCCGGACACCTCTGGAAAGGAACTCTTTGGCCACGGAGCTCCAGCGATCTTGCTTATTAATGCCCCTCCGCACGCTGCATGCTGCCCCTCAACCGTCTTCGGCTTCACATCAAAGGTCTTGAGCCACAGGCCGAAGTGAGGGGTAATGCGGAGGAAGGCCTCACATACGACAATAAATGCCGAGATGTGGAGAAAGGAATCCGGGGCTAGATCGTGGAAATCAAGCCCGTAATAGAACATCAAACCCCTAACGAAGGGATCCAGAGTGAGGCCTAGTCCTCGGAGGAAGTGGGAGATGAACACGACGTCTTCATTGGGTTCAGGAGTAGGGACGACCTGCCCTCGGGCAGGCAGCCGATGCGAGACTTCGGCGGTCAGGTATCTTGCCTCCCTCAACTTCTTGATATCCTCTTCCGTGACGGAGGAGGGCATCCACCGGCCCTGGAGGCTGGATCCGGACATGATTGAAGGTCCGAAGCACCTGACCTGGGCTTTGGGTGTTAGAACTCGAGGCGGGGGAAGGATTCGATTGAGCACGGGAGGAAAAAAGTAAAAGCCTTGTCCCTTTATAAAGAGGGTGAATATCAAGCGTCCTCCTCGTAGTCGTTTGGGACTTGCCTAAAATCTAGGAGTCCTAGGCGCGGTTGGGTTACCCCATGACCGTATTGATGAGAATCCCGTAATAAGGGGGACACGATCTCTGCTTTGACAAGACGTGTCAAGAAACTACCTCGCGTTATGTGCGGGGCTAGTTAAAGAAAAACGGTTCGAATAATCGCCGAGCCATGGCATGATATCATGTTGCCAAAACATGTCAGCAGATTAGATTTGTGGAAATATTATTCTCTCTATGGTGGTATGTGGAACTTATTTGCAGGGTCGGACACTATCCTTTTATTCAAACTCTTCTGTGGTGTATCCGGAGGAGGAACCCGCCTTGCAATGCCGAAGACAACACTGCGCGCCAGACTCATCATCATTGAAGCCTGGGTCATGGGCTACTGAGGGAGTCCTGGATTAGGGGGTCTCCGGACAGCCAGACTATATCCTTCGACCGGACTGTTGGACTATGAAGATACAAGATTGAAGACTTCGTCTCGTGTCCGGATGGGACTCTACTTGGCGTCGAAGGCAAGCTAGGCAGTACGGATATGGATATCTCCTCCTTTATAACCAACCTTGTGTAACCCTAACCCCTTCCGGTGTCTATATAAATCGGAGGGTTTTAGTCCGTAGGACAACATACAATCATACCATAGGCTAGCTTCTAGGGTTTAGCCTCTCCGACCTCGTGGTAGATCAACTCTTGTAATACTCGTATCATCAAGAATAAATCAAGCAGGACGTAGGGTTTTACCTCCATCAAGAGGGCCCGAACCTGGGTAAAACATCGTGTCCCCTGCCTCCTGGTACCATCCGCCTTAGACGCACAGTTCGGGACCCCCTACCCGAGATCCACCGGTTTTGACACTGACAACCCCCATGGCCGTATACTCATGGGCCAGTTCGGACAGCTGCCGCATACAAGGAAGATTCCACAAGACTTGGCGATCAAGACAAGGACTTCTCCCCACCGGCGTATTCGGCTAGGACTCTTGTTATCCTAGGCCTCTGATGCATTATATAAACCGAGGTCGGGCTAGTCGATATATATATACATACAATCATACCATAGGCTAGCTTCTATGGTTTAGCCTCTACGATCTCGTGGTAGATCAACTCTTGTAATACTCATATCATCAAGAACAATCAAGGAGGATGTAGGGTATTACCTCCATCAAGAGGGCCCGAACCTGGGTAAACATCGTGTCCCCTGCCTCCTGTTACCATCCGTCTTAGACGCACAATTCGGGACCCCCTACCCGAGATCTGTCGATTTTGACACCGACAGCTATACAAGTTAATCTTCTCACTTAGCTGCCCAGACGGCCAGACATATGGTACCTACTCATCAAAACAACAAACGATGTGCATATAAATTTATGAATTCAATTTCCAAAGCAACCAAATGAACCTACAATGTATGAAGCTCACGCAACAAGAGAGAATACACCTTACTCTGGATCCACTACTAGGAAAAGGGCTATAGATGGAATTGACACTAATGGCGCACCAGACATGTGGAGCGCCATTACTATATACTAATGGCGCACCATGTGTTGGTACGCCATTAGTGTGGTAGACACTAATGGCGCACCACGTCCATGGTGCGCCATTAGTAAAAAAATTAATTTTTTCAAAACTACTAATGGCGCACCGTGGGAGTGGTGCGCCATTACTAGTTGAACTAGTAATGGCGCACCACATCCACGGTGCGCCATTAGTAAAAAAAATTATTTTTTTTTAAATTTTTGTCAAAACTACTAATGGCGCATCGTGGGAGTGGTGCGCCATTACTAGTTGAACTAGTAATGGCGCACCATGCCACGGTGCGCCATTAGTAACTTGGCCACCACTTCCACCGAATGCACCCCCCCCCCCCTGATCGCCTTTTCAGTTTAAAAATAAATAAAAGAAAATGATGAAAATGTCAAAAAAATAAAAGAAAATAAGTTTCCCATGTGATATGTGGTCTAGTTGTTGGGAAAATTTGCAAATATGAATTTCGACTTCATTTCCAAAATCTCTCGAGAATTTGTAAAAATGGGCATAAGTTTTGCATACTAACTCGGATGAAAAAGTTTTTTATATGAAAAATCATCTACTCGAAAAGTTACATCCGAATTTAACTAGGGGAACCCCGTTAAACATTTTCAAAATCCTCAAAAACCTAATAGAAAAAAAGATACGGGGCTTTTAAGATCTCGAGAGGCAAAAAAATTCAAAAAAATTCAAACTTACTAATGGCGCACCTGCCCATGGTGCGCCATTAGTATCTTCCCGCCTTCAAAATTCAAAATAGGTCAACAAAATAAAAAAAAGTTACTAATGGCGCACGTGCCCATGGTGCGCCTTTAGTATCTTCCCGCCTCCTCTCCTCTCCTCCACTCCATCCCCTCCTCTCCTCTCCTCCACTCCATCTCCTCCTCTCCTCCACTCCATCTTCCCTTCTCTCTTCCACCATACTACCCTCCTCCTCTCCGATGACCTCCTCCTCCTCCTCTCCGGCGACCTCCTCCTCCCTCCTCTCCTCCCCTCCCCTCCCCTCACGATTTCTCCTCCCTCCTCTCCGGTGAGCTCTTCCTCCCTCCTCTCCGGTGAGATCCTCCTCCCTCCTCTCCGGTGAGCTCCTCCTCCCTCCTCTCCGGTGAGCTCCTCCTCCCTCATCTCCGGTGAGCTCCTCCTCCCTCATCCCCGGTGAGCTCCTCCTCCCTCCTCTCCGGTGAGCTCCTCCTTCCTCCTCTCCAGTGAGCTCCTCCTCCCTCATCTCCGGTGAGCTCCTCCTCCCTCATCTCCGGTGAGCTCCTCCTCCCTCCTCTCCGGTGAGCTCCTCCTCCCTCATCTCCGGTGAGCTCCTCCTCCCTCCTCTCCGGTGAGCTCCTCCTCCCTCCTCTCCGGTGAGCTCCTCCTCCCTCATCTCTGGTGAGCTCCTCCTCCCTCCTCTCCGGTGAGCTCCTCCTCCCTCCTCTCCGGTGAGCTCCTCCTCCCTCCTCTCCTCCCATCTCCTCATGGTTTCTCCTTCCTCCTCTCCGATGCTCCGGTGAACTCCTCTCCGGCGACCTCCTCCTCCTCTCCGGCGATGTAGGCGAGCGCCTCTCCGGTCACCTCCTCCTCCTCCTCTCCGGCAAAAGAACACGGCAAAAGAACGTACAAGATCCAAAAACGGGAACAAAATTTGAAATAATATCGTGCAAAAAAATGAGCAAAAAAATGAGCAAAAAATGGGCAAAAAATCGCGATCCAGATCCATATTCAAAATTCAAAAATAGCAATGGCGCACGGTGGGGATTAGACGGTGCGCCACTACTATTTTCCCGCCTTCAAAATTCAAAAATGGCGCACCATGGTCTATACTAATGGCGCACCAGTGGCCTGTACTAATGGCGCACCGTGGCCTATACTAATGGCGCACCAGTGGTGCGCCATTAGTATACCAGATACTAATGGCGCACCAGTGGTGCGCCATTAGTAAAAATTACTAATGGCGTGCTAGTAATGGCGCACCAGTGATGTGCCATTAGTAGGCAAAACTGGTGCGCCATTAGTAGGCCTTTTCCTAGTAGTGATCCACATATCCGAATGTCACATGAGCTCCCCTTGACTCTAAAGGGACATCAACCATTGACTTCGATAGGCCGAAATCTATAGGTTTGCTCCCATGTTGTTGTCAAACAGGATTCTACTACTATTTTGATCTTGATGGACAATGGTTAGGGTACATTATGTATGGATATACTCTATACTTTATATTCAAAATATTCAAGAAAACAAAAGAAATTTTGTAAATACTTTGATTACATGTAGCAAACTCCGCCTATGTTGTCTCAACATAGCCGGTCCCAAGACCGGGTAAAGGAGGAGGGTTGTGATAGGCTTGGAGAGCCAACGTAAAAACTCAGCCACTCTTATGGAGATGAAACCCAAAAGATTTTTGTTGGGGCGTAACCCTCTCAGCGACGCGCTACATCGGAACCCGGGTGTGGTGGAAAATGGGCAAGGGCTGGGCCGTCACCCCCAAGGTGGCGCGCTGTATCTTGATCCGGATACGGTGTCAAGTTAGCGAGGATCGGGTCGTCGCATCCTTAGTGGTGCGCTACATCGGTGCCCGGATGTAGTGGAAAATGGGCAAGGGTCTTCGCATTTGACTCGACGAGTGTGAAGGGTAAGGAAGCTAGCCGAGCCTAGGAGGATTCACTTAGGTAGCTGGAACGTAGGGTCTCTGACAGGGAAGCTTCGGGAGCTAGTTGATGCAGTGGTGAGGAGAGGTGTTGATATCCTTTGCGTCCAAGAAACCAAATGGAGAGGACAGAAGGCGAAGGAGGTGGAGGATACCGGCTTCAAGCTGTGGTACACAGGGACGGCTGCAAACAGAAATGGCGTAGGCATGTTGATCAACAAGAGCCTCAAGTATGGAGTGGTAGACGTCAAGAGACATGGGGACCGGATTATCCTGGTCAAGCTGGTAGTTGAGGACTTGGTTCTCAATGTTATCAGCGCGTATGCCCCGCAAGTAGGCCACAATGAGAACACCAAGAGGGAGTTCTGGGAAGGCCTGGAAGACATGGTTAGGAGTGTACCGATTGGTGAGAAGCTCTTCATAGGAGGAGACCTCAATGGCCACATGGGTACATCTAACACAGGTTTTGAAGGGGCGCACGGGGGCTTTGGCTATGGCATCAGGAATCAAGAAGGAGAAGATGTCTTAAGCTTTGCTCTAGCCTACAACATGATTGTAGCTAACACCCTCTTTAGAAAGAGAGAATCACATCTGGTGACTTTTAGTAGTGGCCAACACTCTAGCCAGATTGATTTCATCCTCTCTAGAAGAGAAAATAGGCGTGCATGCCTAGACTGTAAGGTGATACCTGGAGAGAGTGTTGTACCCCAGCATAAGCTAGTGGTTGCTGACTTCCGCTTTCGGATTCGTGTCCAGCGGGATAAGCGTGCCAAAGTCGCTAGAACGAAGTGGTGGAAGCTCAAGGGGGAGGTAGCTCTAGCGTTCAAGGAGAGGGTCATTAAGGAGGGCCCTTGGGAGGAAGGAGGAGATGCGAACAATGTGTGGACGAAGATGGCGACTTGCATTCGTAAGGTGGCCTCGGAGGAGCTTGGAGTGTCCAGGGGAAGGAGAAGCAAATATAAGGATACCTGGTGGTGGAATGATGATGTCCAGAAGGCGATTAAAGAGAAGAAAGATTGCCTCAAACGCGTATACCTGGATAGGAGTGCAGACAACATAGAGAAGTACAAGATGGCGAAGAAGGCCGCAAAGTGAGCTGTTGGTGAAGCAAGGGGTCGGGCATATGAGGACCTCTACCAACAGTTAGGCATGAAGGAAGGTGAAAGGGACATCTATAAGATGGCCAAGATCCGAGAGAGGAAGACGAGGGATATTGGCCAAGTCAAATGCATCAAGGACGGAGCAGGCCAACTCTTGGTGAAGGACGAGGAGATTAAGCATAGATGGCGGGAGTACTTCGACAAGCTGTTCAATGGGGAGAATGAGAGTTCTACCATTGAACTGGACGACTCCTTTGATGAGACCAGCATGCGTTTTGTGCGGCGAATCCAGGAGTCTGAGGTCAAGGAGGCTTTTAAAAGGATGAAAGGAGGCAAGGCGATGGGCCCTGATTGTATCCCCATTGAGGTGTGAAAAGGTCTCGGGGACATAGCGATAGTACGGCTAACCAAGTTTTTCAACCTCATTTTTCGGGCAAACAAGATGCCAGAAGAATGGAGACGGAGTATATTAGTACCAATCTTCAAGAACAAGGGGGATGTTCAGAGTTGTACTAATTACCGTGGAATTAAGCTGATGAGCCATACAATGAAGCTATGGGAGAGAGTCATTGAGCACCGCTTAAGAAGAATGACAAGCGTGACCAAAAATCAGTTTGGTTTCATGCCTGGGAGGTCGACCATGGAAGCCATTTTCTTGGTACGACAACTTATGGAGAGATATAGGGAGCAAAAGAAGGACTTGCATATGGTGTTCATTGACTTGGAGAAGGCCTATGATAAGATACCGCGGAATGTCATGTGGTGGGCCTTGGAGAAACACAAAGTCCCAGCAAAGTACATTACCCTCATCAAGGACATGTACGATAATGTTGTGACAAGTGTTCGAACAAGTGATGTAGACACTGATGACTTCCCGATTAAGATAGGACTGCATCAGGGGTCAGCTTTGAGCCCTTATCTTTTTGCATTGGTGATGGATGAGGTCACAAGGGATATACAAGGAGATATCCCATGGTGTATGCTCTTTGCGGATGATGTGGTGCTAGTTGATGATAGTCGGACGGGGGTAAATAGGAAGTTAGAGTTATGGAGACAAACCTTGGAATCGAAAGGGTTTAGGCTTAGTAGAACTAAAGCCGAGTACATGATGTGCGGTTTCAGTACTACTAGGTGTGAGGAGGAGGTTAGCATTGATGGCCAGGTGGTATCTCAGAAGGACACCTTTCGGTATTTGGGGTCAATGCTACAGGAGGATGGGGGTATTGATGAAGATGTGAACCATCGAATCAAAGCCGAATGGATGAAGTGGCGCCAAGCTTCTGGCATTCTCTGTGACAAGAGAGTGCCACAAAAGCTAAAAGGCAAGTTCTACCGGACGGCGGTTCGACCCGCAATGTTGTATGTCGCTGAGTGTTGGCCGACTAAAAGGCGACATGTTCAACAGTTAGGTGTGGCGGAGATGCGTATGTTGAGATGGATGTGTGGCCACACGAGGAAGGATCGAGTCCGGAATGATGATATACGAGATAGAGTTGGGGTAGCACCAATTGAAGAGAAGCTTGTCCAACATCGTTTGAGATGGTTTGGGCATATTCAGTGCAGGCCTCCAGAAGCTCCGGTGCATAGTGGACGGCTAAAGCGTGCGGAGAATGTCAAGAGAGGGCGGGGTAGACCGAATTTGACATGGGAGGAGTCCGTTAAGAGAGACCTGAAGGATTGGAGTATCACCAAAGAGCTAGCTATGGACAGGGGTGCGTGGAAGCTTACTATCCATGTGCCAGAGCCATGAGTTGGTTGCGAGATCTTATGGGTTTCACCTCTAGCCTACCCCAACTTGTTTGGGACTAAAGGCTTTGTTGTTGTTGTTGTTGTTGTTGTTGTTGTTGTTGTTGTTGTACTTTGATTACATGTAGCAAAACAATTGGACAAAACCTTATGTTCTTTTCAAGTAGGATATGAGTTGTTTTTCCCTCTAGAGACACGAGCGACTAGACAACCTTGCCATTGCCTCCAGGAGAGCCAAACCTTCGGGCGCCGTCCTCCGGCGGCTCCCCTCCTCCGACGACCTCTCAGTCGTCGGTGGTGAGGAGGGTCGCCGGATCCCACGCGTGCAGATTGTTTAGCTTTAGGTTTAGAACCTAGTAGCTTAGTTGTTTGGTTGTCCATCATCTTGGCTTCGGCGGCGGCAGTGCCGACGTTGAATGAATAAGTTTCAGGTCCTTCCCCGATAAGGCGATTGATCCTATGGTTGGGGTGAATTTGGAAACCAGTTTGTTCAAGCAAGGATGGCATGGTGGTGGCATCCTCGTGGTGGACCTGTGTCCTCGGCCTTCACGATTGCAACGACGTTTGCTCCAGAGCCGACGCGGAGCTTGAGTGGTAGTCCAGGAGCCGATGCAGGTTGTGGTCTGCATCGGCGGCATCTGGAAGATGGTGGATCGTGTGTTGGGTTCGAGTTCGTGGATAGTAGATGTAGTTTTCTCCTCCGACGTCTTAGTCGTGTGGGGGGGTGCCAGATCTAGAGTTCGATGGCGTGTCCGGGGTGTTTCCTCGGTCTGATTCGTTCAACGATAATGGTTTTGCCTTTGGTGAGGCACCATGGAGGTCCACAAAGTTGTATATCAAGGATAGAGCCACTTCAAACTCGGGTGTGAAGGTGATTCGTCATTGTTTTCTTTGGTGGCTATTTTGGTGGTGCCAGAGGCAAGTGACGTGCATTGGTGTCAAGCTCAGAGGATTCTTCGGTCTTGACTGTAATTTTATTTATTGGCTGGTGTTCCTTTGCGCTTTGCTGTCCTTTCAGTTTTGCCCGATAGGTGTGTACATGGCTTGTACTATGATCCTTATAATATAAATGAGACACGTATTATCATGCAAAAAAAGTAAGAGATGAATTAGGTGATGCCTTACATTGCAAGGTTCATTGCTGACTTAGCACCACAAGATTTTTTTTCTCTGCACTCGATATAGGCAACGGTGCCGATAGATTGAGGTCCTTCTAGCTTTGTCGGCTAGCCTTTGGATTCTCTTCCCTCACGCCTGCTGCTCTGGCTGCGGATGGCAGGGAGGTGTATCCTAATGCCTTTGGCTCCGGGAAAGTTGTTTAGATTAGGGTTTTTTCTTACATGGGCGGCGTTTAGGCAGATGGCAATGTCTCACCTTCTAGGCAGATGCCGAGATGGCAGGAAGGTGCATCTCTGTCGGCCATAGTGATCGTTCGATAGTCCAATGAGTTTGATGTAATTTTAGTTATGTTAAGATGCTTTGTACTTCTGATAAACATTTTCTTTATAAGTTTCGGACCCATTGCAAAGCTGAACGGTAGCATCTGAAGTGCACTTCAAGTTTAGTGACATGGTACATATCTCGCTTACGTGACATTTGCACATATATCACTTGTTTTACTGTATTATTTTTATCTTAAATTACTTGTTTTAGATTTGTCTAGATACAGATGTATCTACACACTAAGACAAGTAATTCTGGCCGGAGGGAGTACTTCCCATGTTTGCTCCCAATTGTTTTTAGTTGGCATTTTAGCAGTGGGCACTTGCCCCGCTCGGCATGGTGTAATGTACTGCACTGCAGTAGTACGAAGCTCTACGTATGATTTGTTTAACTCCACCCCATGTTCCGCACTCAATTGTTCACACCGTGTTTAAATTCGTGATCCGTCAGGGTGCGGTACACGCACACACGGCTCCATTCAAGGTGAGGTAATCCCGGGAGCACACAACCACCCCTAGAATTTCATACTCCTACTTAATTAACTGTGGCCGCCAGCGCAAAAAGAAGGTAACTGTAGCTGCTTGTGCAAAGGACAGAAGAGAGAAAACTACCCCACAAAATATGAGAAAGGACGGAAAACTACAGCAACGCAACGCGACATGGGGTGGAAGACATCCAAAAGGGTTTTGCTTCACCTCCAAGCGGAAGGTAAAGGCCATTGAGAAATAGACCGGTTTCACCCTTTTGCTCCACTTGTCTGACCCACAACCGATTAGCACCTCGCAGCCGATTATCATCTGCTCTCCGGAGAACAGATACGTTCTCCGCTTCTTTCCATCCTTATTTGTCTGCTGGTGCGAGGTCAGAATCCACAGCACTGGCTGATGAGGCTCCAAGGTCAGCTGCCTCTAATATAAATGGCTGGAAGGTCAACTGCCAGAGCCAAGTACTAGACGGCAGAGTATTGTTTTACCTAGTTGAGGAGTACTACTGATTATTATTATTTTCGAGAGTAGAGTGGACATGAATATCCAACTGGAATAAATAAGAAAGCATTTGATTACTTGAGTGGCTTGCTTGCCTGTAGTAGTGATGCCTTCACCAAATGCTCCCCTGCTGACTAACAGCCGAATCAAGCAAGGCACAGGTTCAGGGCAAGCACTCGCCTTCCTACTCATGTTTTCAGTATTTCTCACACCCCACAACGACAGGTGATGTGCTTGTTTATTTTTCTCATTTGAAGCTTTGGCGACAAGCTCGGCGCTACTGCGATATGCAGGGCGTCGCTGCCAGGCAAAAGTGACAAATCTAACCTATGAACAAAACTATTTCACAAACTGAACTATGTTGAAAAAAAATCACCCAACTGACCTTTTTGTGTAGCGCCCGATATGTAGGCGTCACACTATATTGTGCAACGCCTAACTCTCAGGCATCACACGCCTCCCCAGTGTCGCACCCCAAACTGCCTGAAAAATGTTAAGTTAATGTGCAAATGCCTGAGAGCTAGGCGCTACATTATACAGTGTAGCGTCTAGAGTATAGGCGTTGCACTAGTGACTGGTATATTTAAGTCTTTCACCCAACGTTACAGTGTGGACACACTAAACAGGGCAAGCCCATGCATGCATGGCACGGTGTGGACCCGGCCCAAAACTTTTGTCGACTTACCATGCTCATATATAGTAATATACTTGTACCACTTTTCTCATGCATGCATGTATGAAAGCACATGCCCATCGAGACGTTCCGCGTGTCGTACCTTCGCCTCCAGCCTGACTTTGTGCATGGATTTGCATTTCACATGCTGCACAACGCCTACACACTAGGCGCTACACTATGCAATATAGCGTCTAACTCTCAGGCGTTGCACGTTGACTTAACATTTTCAGGCAGTCTGAAGTACGATACTGGCTAGACGTGTGACGCCTGAGAGCTAGGCGTTGCATAGTGTAGTATGACGTCTAGATATCGGGCGCTACAAAAAAATCAGTTGGATGAAAAAATTTCAACACAGTTCAGTTTGTGAAATAGTTTTGTTCATAGGTCAAATTTGTTATTTTTGCCCGCTGCCAGGCTCTGAGCAAGGAGCATGTGCCTTTCGGCACGGTAGCTCACGCCAAACTCCACAATGGATCATCAAATCGTCTGCAAAATCTGGATCGTAACAGTTCGGACATTTTGTCATCATAATTCTTCAGACAACTTTAGAAGTTCAAGATCGAACAAATCAAAACCAAATTAAAAAGGTTTGAGGGAGTTTGGACGTCCGTCACCTCGAACTTCGACATCCCGGCCCAACAAAATACCCTGCCCAGGGCCCTTTTTACCCACACGCTCCCCTGCAACATGGAAGTGATTCATGATCGCGAGGTCACTACTCTATCGATGGCATTATTGCGGTGCATATGCACAACTGAAAAGTGCTTCTTGTTCCTCTACAATGACCATTTCATTTGTTTTGCTCAATGTTCTACAAGTTGACAATTTTATTTGTTTTGCTCAATGTTAAGACGAAGAGCACCCTTCGATGGGCATAGCAACTAAGATCAACAAATTCAATCTCAATACGTCTGACGATGATGCCCGACGACATGTCATCGTCGTGAATCCGAAGGAACAGGCAAGTCTACTCGCCGGGATGGTCCATTTAATCCCAAGCCCCATGAAACAAAAATGTTGTCAGCTCGGATCATCAGCAGCCAACTAAACATGCCATGGCAACTCTTCGCATCAGCAGCCAACTAAACATACCATGGCAACTCTGCTCATCAGCAGCCAACTAAACATACCATGGCAACTCTGCTCATCAGCAGCCAACTACCCCGGTAAACATGCCACAGCAAGCAAAACAAGAAGGCAAATAATTTCCCTGGACGACCCGGTATCGTTCAGTAAAGTAGTTATATCATATACTAGCACCAAAAGGGTAAGAACCCTAACATGGAAAACTTGAGAACAACCAGAAACGAATTCTTCTGCTGACTGACAATCACAAACATCATGCCTGCCTACTGCTGTGCGCACTGCACCCGCTGGCCGCCGCCGCCGGGCATGTCCTCATCCTCGTCGTAGGCCTCCTGTGCCTGCTGCTGTTGCCGCCTCCGCATCTCCTCCTCAATGTCGATGTCATAGGCCATCGTCTCCTCGCACTCGTCCAGCTCCATGTCCGTGTACTGCGACGCCGGCTTGGGCGGGAGGACAGTCTCGAGCGCCTTGCACTGGTCCAGGTTCAGCGAGTCGGGGAAATCCACCGTGAAGTGGATGTACAGCTTGCCCTTCATGAACGGCCTCTGGTACATGGGCATGCCCTCATCGTTGATCGCCTTGAATGAATCTGTAGAAACATTTGGATAGATGATGAGCATCAGTTGAATACCTATCTGAGCCAAATCAGATGATCATTCCAGGTTGAATTCATCAACACTTACCAGGCTTGACCACTTCGCCAGGGTTGGACTTGATGAGCAGCTGCCTGCCGTCCAAATGAGCCAGGACATACTGGAAGCCACACAGGGCCTCAGTCAGGGTCAGGGTGTGCTCGTAGAAGAGGTCATCACCCTTCCGCTTGAATTTGGGGTGCTCCTTCTGCTGGAGGACGAAGATTATGTCTCCAGTAACGGTATCAGGCTGCATGACACAAGCAGACAGATCAGACAAGGTAACAGGCACAACACATACAGAAAAACATAGTACTCATACTGAAGTTCGACGCATACCGCTTCATCCGCCTCGCCGGGGAAGGTGATCTTCTGTCCATGCTGCATTCCCTTCTCAACCACCACCTCCAGGACTTTCTTCTCGTGCACCACCTTCTCACCTTTGCACTGCCCACAGCGATCCTTATCGCTGATGGTCTCCCCACTTCCCCTGCACTCGTTGCAAGGCTGCTGCATTTGCTGAATCATTCCTGGTCCCAGCTGCCTTATCTGCACCTTGTAACCAGCACCTTGGCAGCCGGCACACTTCATGGAAGCCCCAGACTTTGAACCCTTGCTGCAGGACAAACGAGCACAATTAAAATTCAGAACTTCATGAGCCAGTAAATTCGAGGTTACACGCACAAGGGTTAAAACAACTTACCCATTGCACTTGGAGCAGAGCACATTGCGGGCAAGAGAGAGCTTCTTTGATGTTCCATTGTACAACTCCTCAAGGCTAACCTTGAGAGGATGAACCACATCCTCACCCCTGCGCTGCCTCCTGCCCCTACTGCTCCCGCCACCTGTAGGACAATGCAATGGTTAAGTCAGATCAAAATACAGGCAGACCACAATGGCAACCAGAATGGTTAAGTTGGTCACATAAGATTTACCTCCAAAGGGGTTGCCGCCACCACCAAAGAATGACTGGAAGATGTCGAAAGGATCATGCATTCCTCCACCTCCCATTCCCTCCTTGAGGGCATCCTCACCATACTGGTCATAAATTTCTCTCTTCTCAGGATCACTCAGGACCTCATAAGCCTGAGCTAGCTCCTTGAACTGCAATATGACAAATCGTTAATAAGCCAGCTCAACCAGAAAACAACATCTGACGCAAACAGGTTATAACCAGGCAAGGCATCAGTACCCACTACCCAGCAAAGCTTGACTGACCCAAGCACCAGTACACAGCTTTAGTTTAGCTAGGTTGATACTCCCTCCGTTACATAGCCTATATTTGGAATCTCTAAAAGGTCTTATATTTAGAAACGGAGGGAGCACATGTCAATAGGAATTAAATAAGTTACTCACTCCATTCCATAATATAAAAGTGTTTCGTATACTACACTAATGTGTTTTTTACACTATACTATCTCAAAAACGATCTTATATTATGGGATGGAGGGAGTATGTGCCTAGTAAAACATTGCATAATGTCTCAACAAATGCATTGGTCATTCTATTTTTAATCATCGTCAACTATTGAATTGCCCACTGACAGTTGCGAACAGTAGGCAATTTAACATACACACGGATTACTCCTACATCATCATCAATTCAACAAAACCTACCTGCATATGCTACAAGCTTCTCATGAATTGCTCAATTAACATCTAAAATCATACGTTATGCTAATTTCAGGTATGTGAACAATTACAGAAACGCATGTATAACAGTATAAGGACGATTTCAAGGATTCCTTGCCGAATGTTAAATCAACTAAATGTTCATTTTAAAGCCGACCGCAATCATCACCACGCATAATTCTTCCCCCGCCCAAACCTACCTATCAAACACACATCCACGAATTCCCGTCGAATTCTACATCCCCGCGGCCCCGGGCCAGATCCGCCTGCCGTACCAAATCTACCAGCCTAGTAATCCCTATCGGGAACAGATCGGTAGTAGAGGGATGAGAGATCCGGCGGGCGCTCACCTTCTCGGGGTCGCCGCCCTTGTCGGGGTGGTTCTTGATGGCGGCCTTGCGGTAGGCCTTCTTGAGGTCGTCCTGGGAGGCGTCCTTGGGCACGCCCAGGATCTCGTAATAGCGCGTGCTGTCGCTCTTCTTCGGCGGCCCGCGCCCGAACATCGCGCCGAAAATCCCAAGCTCCGCGGAGAGGACGAAGACGAAACCCTAGCTGGTTGATCCGGTGGAAGCGAGGTCGCCGGTCGGGATCGGTTTGTGAGGAGAGGTGGGGGAGGGGGGGCGGTCCTAGTTATAGCGGAGCGCGGGACGGGTGGTCGGGAGTGAACGCTCTCGAAGATGCGGGAGGACGGGGGAGAGGCGGGCGCGGGCCGTCGGATCCGGATCGGGCGGTGGTTGGAGGGGAGGGCCGAGCTTCCAGATGCTTCCGGGTTGTTCTGGCGAAAGGACCGGGAGGGCTGGGGCGACGCGGGTTCGGGGAAGGGGAGCGCGTGGTTGAGTTTGACTCCGGTAAAGAGGACCGACCTGGGTACTGTCACGGTGCGGACGCCGTGTGGATGCGGGTCCGGTACGGCTACGGTGGAACCCGATAGGGAGATCCTCGCTCCAAAGATCCGGTAAACATCGATTCGACAAGGAAGTACCCGTATGTTATAGCAATCGCGCTTAGATCACAAATGAAAGATGGGTATTGAAAATCTTAAAAATCCACAGGTTCCCAATTTTAAAAGAACTGCATCCAAGATAGCGGATCCAGCCGTAGGTGCCTCTATATGGGCTTCGGGTAACCAAATATGACGGCGCCTCAATATGGGCTTCGGGTAACCAAATATGACCACATTGACGGCAAAAGAGGTGAAAAAAGCAAACCATAGAAAAATTTGACGCTGCTCATTAAATTCAGTGGTTAATAAAATAGAAGGGTGCGGGTTCGGGGAAGGGGAAGGTGTGGTTTAGTTTGACTCCGGTAAGAGGACCGACCTAGCGACTTGGGTGCTATAGCGGTGTGGGCGCGGGTGCGGCTGGATCTTATTTGGCGCCTTCAGTGTCTGTTTTTACTAACCGACGCACCCACCTTTTGTGCGAACCAATTTGTGATTGGATGGTTAGAGGGACTATGGTATCTTCAGCCCACCAAGGTTCAAATCTTGATGCTCACATTTATTCCTGGATTTATTTCAGAATTTCCGGCGATGCACATTCAGTGGGAGTAAATCTTAAGATGACATGCCGGCTCAGTCTTTCGGAGGTGCTGTAGAGTGTGCGTGTGTGCATTCATAGAGGTGAGTGTATGTGCGTGCATATGAGCGCCTGTGTCTGCCAATGTTCAAAAAAGACGCACCCACCTTTCGTGTTGGGCTCGATCCATTTACTTTTTTTTTCTTTCTCCTTAGCTCTGTACGCTCGCAGGGGACCTCCTATATGACGCATGAGGTGCTAGAGCATGAGGCGCTCCCCTAGCGCTGTGGCGTGCACCCCCGCGGCCCGGGAGCTGTTGGGCCGGCCCATGCACGGGGCCGGGCGCCTCCTTTTTTTCATTTTCATTTTTTCCTTTTCCTTGTTAATTTTTTTATTCTACACTAAATAATTTGGGATTCGTTTTCAAATTTTAAAACATTTTGAACTGTGAATTTTCATAAAACAGTTCTTGAATTCAAAAATGTTTGCAATTTAGAAGAATGAACATCTTTTATTTGATTGTTTTTTTAATAATGATGAACATTTTTTATATTTCATGAACAAATTTGGAATTTGATAAAAAATTGAAAATGATGAACAAATTTCGAATTTGGTGAACATTTTTTTAATTCACTGAAGAAAGTTTGAATTTGATGAACATTGTTTAGATCCTGACAAACAAAAAATAAATTCGATGAACATGTTTTGAATTAGTGAGCTTTTTTTTACATTGATGAACATTTTTGAATTTAATGAACAATTCTTTTTGAAAATTTGAAAATAAAAAAGGCAAGAGAAAGTGAAAATTTGAAAGAAAAAAAACAGGAAAAAAAAAGAAAATACGAAAGAAGAAAAAAATGAAATCACTAATTGAGGAGTATCCCTTCCAAAGATCACTCCCAATACTCCAGGTTGCGACAAGTGGTGTGCTGCACGTACGCCACTTGTCCCAACCTGAGAGTTTTTCCTTTTTTCATAGATCCGTTTATTTAAAACGTTATATGTTTTAAACCATGCGTCCAAATCTCAAACCGTTTTCACCCTTGAATTCCTCGCATCAAATTCTTCAAAACTAAATCCCATATTGACAGGTTTTGAACCCTTTTTTTACGAAAAAGCAGACAAAAAACCAAACCATGAGCAAGTTTTCCCCCTTTTCGGAAGCCGTTTCTGAGAGGCAGGCCGTGCCTTTTGCGAAAGCAAATCAATGCCTCTCATGAAAGCAAAATCATGCCTCTCATGAAGAAAAAAGAGAAAACGTGCGCCTTTCGCGGAAGTAAAATCGTGCCTCTCATGAAAAAAACATGTTTTTTCTGTTTCTGAGAGGTACAGCCTTGCCTTTCATCGAAAAAAAAGAATATATATACATATTTTGTTTTCGAGAGGCTCAGCCGTGCCTCTCACGGTAGCAAAACCATGTCTCTCATGAAAGCAAAACCGTGCCTCTCAAGAAAGAAAAAAAAAAGAAAAAATGTTTTTTTTTCGTTTTTCGTGCCTCTCGCGGAAGCAAAATCGTGCCTCTCCCGGGAGCAAAACCATGCCTCTCATGAAAAAAAATATTTTTTCCTCCACAAAAGAAATACATTTTTTTCATCGAAAAGCTAAGAAAGACCGATAGAAATTTGAAAAGTAAAAAAAACATCTAAAAAAGCAGAAACAGGTTCGAAAAAATAAAAAATTCGAAGTGAGCGACCAGAGTGCAACATGTGGCGGCGTCGGCGCGCTCTCAGCTTTTTTTTAAAGGTAACTAGGGGCTTTATTCATAGTTTATGAGTTGGGGAATACAAGCAATGTCAGGCGAAACCCCTAGCCACATATGACGACCCACCGCAAGAGACGCAGCTCCTTTAGCAAGCGAGTGGGCCTCAAAATTATTTTCTCTATGCTCGAAACGGAAAATAACAGAAGCAAAAAGGTCGGGGAGGCTCCCGAAGGAGCGTTCCTCAACTAATTGCTTTCAGAAAAAGAAAAAAAAGAAGGAAAAATAACCGAAAATTGGCCGGCCCATAGACGCCCAGTACGCATGAAAACTGGCCAACGCGCCGTATAGGATCCCGCCGCTCGCAGCATGGGTGCATTCGTTAAGCTGCTGCGAATCAACCTATGGTTGAGATGGTTAGGTGGACAATGGTATCCCCAATCCAAATCCTGATACTCGCATTATTCCTGAATTTATTTCAGGATTTCCGGCGATGCGCTTTCAGTGGGAGGAGACGTTCCCGTCGACGACGGGGCGCCTACGATGACTTCGTAAATCTTAAGATGATATGCCGGCTCAGTCTTTTGGAGGTGCTCATAGGGATAGGGTGTGCGTGTGTGCATTTATAGGGATGAGTGTATGCGCGTGTATATGAGCGCTTGTGTCTGTATTGATGCTCAAAAAAAAAAGCCGCTGGTGCAGCCCGGCTGTGGAATGGAAAGCTTCTACTCCAGTAACTTCCCAGTCCACTTTGCCCGAACTGGCTGAAGCTATGGCAGTGAGGCATGCTCTATCCTTTGCTCTTCAAGTTTGTTTTGATGATTTGATCCTTGCTTCTGACTGTCAGACTCTCACATCCAAGATTAATGCTTCACTTCGATCCTGACCGATCTCATATTGCTTCGGTAGGTCAGGACATCAAGTTGAAGGCTCGTTTCTTTGGGTCTATTTTCCTTTATTCATGTTTCCCGAGTCTGTAATGTTGTCGCTCATGTTCTCGCCCAGTCTGCGGTTCATGAAGCTAGCGCTGTATGGGTAGGCGAGGTGCCGAGTTGTATCCGGCAACTTGTTTGTACTGAATCTGTTGTTTGATTAATGTAGCGCTGGCTTGTTTTAAGAAAAAAACTTTCCAGTCCACTTTTTCTTTTTTAATTCGGTTTTCCTTTTGGTTTTTCTTATTCTTTTGGTTTTTATTTTTTGTCAACATTCCAAAACCTGTGACTTTTTTTTCAAATGTGCGAACTTTTTCAAATGCATGAATCTATTTATATTTTGTGAACTTTTCCAAATTTATGAACCCTTTCAAATCTTTGAACATTATTTTAAAGAACTTATAAAAAATTGTGAGGAGGGAACCATCCGGTAGGAAGTTCCTCGCTCCAAAGATCCTTGGTGCACATCGCTTCAATCTATGGATTGGGCGACCCCATGAGAGCCCATTTTAAATCGTTCGGCCAAATGCATATAGTTATATTCTACTAAAATTGATGTAAAATAGTGAGGCTAAAGTCATCATCAAATAAAATATGTTTTATACATATATGGTCAAACCATAATAAGATATAAGAAACATCTATGATTAAGTTGACTTCTTCAACACCAGCGCCTTCAAAATGAATAAGAGCATCTCCAACACAAACCCTCAAATCGCGTGCAAAAGTCTGGACTGAGCTGTTCGGACGCAGTTTACCATCCAACGTCGTTCCACATCGGTGTGCGGACTAGTCTGCACGTCTGTTCTCTCGCATACCAGAAGCAAACTAGGGGGCTTTGCATGAGTCCAGACCTGCATACATAGGACTCTGACACCCCATGCCCACTCAAAACCACACCCGGACCCCACATCTTCATCACTTTCCCCTTTATCTGCATCCTTGGCCTACACCACTTTTGTACCACCCCGGCCGCCTTCCAAGCCCATGCCTAACCTTCGTGACCTCTGTTGCTTTTCCTACGTCGTCGTTCCACACCTCTTGTCTACTCGTCGTGCAGGTACCATCCGCTGCTACGGATGTCGTTCATGGGGGTCACCACGCTCAAATTTATTGAAAAAAATCTCCCTTCTTTGAAGCAATAGATTCAGACATGGAGTATATCTACGAGCATTATTTTGAATCGTGCAACGACTCGTTCGACATGGGGGATTATGCGGATGAAACTGCAATGATGCAGGCAGTCCTTACAGACGCAGAGTATGCGGTAGAGAATGTTCTCAATTTTAAGGGACCGATCAAGGGTCATCACGCGCTGAATCGGAATAGGACACTGGACATTTGACGCTTATGGATGACTATTTGGCCCCGATGCCCTATTTGCGGACAATTTTCGTTGGCGCTTTTGGATGAGAAAAATTGTGTTTGACCGCCACTACAATGGTATTCAGGGGTACGATGACTATTTCATCTTGAAGAAGTATGTCGTGCGAAGAATTGGATTCTATGGTACGAGAAGTACACGGCTATGGCACAACCACAAATCCTTGGGACGAGTACCTCCTCATCAAACCCTTCCAAAAATAGTGAATCATTCGGCTGCGACATAACTTGGGACAAAGCCTTTTGAGTGTCAATACTTATTACACAATAACCCGGTCCAGACTCCCTCTTCCTCAGAAGCAAGCCTATAAAGTCACTTACTAAGCAAACATTTCTTCTTAAAGATCCTCAATGCGTAGACCCTCTTGTTCCTTAGTCTGGCACAAGATATCCCGCCTCTTATGGTGATACTTAGCCTTATTTTTATCAATATGTCAGAAAAACTGAGAAATATAAAAATCAAGCATTTTCCGCGCCCCTGTGGCATTCAAAGAATGAGAGTAAACACAGGCAAACTTGTAAGCCTCAATTCATGAGAATCAATCATCCACACTATGACATTAGCTTTCCTTTACAATAGCTAAGCTTCTTTTAAAAAATGTACTCAGTAAATTTCTATTTTTATTAGCTAGTTTGCGATGATGAGTTGGTATCCCGAGATAACTAAACGGGAGCTTAGCAATCTCACAACCAAACAACTGCTTATAATTATTCTCTTCTTCTTTGGCGCATCTAAAACAGAATGGTTCGCTCTTGTGAAGATTAATTTTAACCCCTGACAATTGCTCTAAAAGACACAACACCAATTTCATACTTACAGCCTTATTCATACCATGCTCTAGTAAAAGAAGTATTATGTGAAAAGTTTTGCTTGACCCAGTGTTATATTACCAAAATCAGTCGTATCAATTTGATCGGCGCACTTCATAATTTACTCGATCTTCTACAAACATGACAGCTAAACCCGCAATTTTTTTCGAAATCAAACCCACAAAAAAAATGTTAATACACATATTCATATAATCTTCTCACGATTTGACGTTTTCTGTTCGCTAATAAATTAAGTGAGTCAAGGGTTGTCAAGTGCTGAATCGAAACAGGCCACGGGGGCATTTGACGTTTATGGACGACTATTTTGCCCCCGATGCCCTATTCGCGAACAATTTTCTCTGGCGCTTTCGGTTGCATAAAAATATGTTTGATCGTCTCTACAATAGCGTCCAAGCATACAATGACTATTTCATCTTGAAGAAGGATGTTGAGGGGAAAAAAAGATTCTCTAGCTACCAAAAGTGCATTATATCACAACCATAGACCCGTGGGACAACTACCTCCTCCTCAAACCCTTCCAAAAGGGTGAGTCGTTTGGCTGCGCCGTAACTTGGGACAAAGCCTTTGAGTGTATATACTTATTAAGCAATAATCCGATCCAGACTCCCTCTTCCTCAGAAGCAAGCCCATAAAGTCACTTGCTAAGCAAACATTTATTTTTAATATGAAGATCCTCAATGCGTAGACCCTCTTGGTCCTTAGGCCGGCACAATATATCCTGCCTCTCAAGTTGATACTTACCCTTATTTTTATCAATCTATCAGAAAAATGAAGAGAGATAAAGATCAAGTATTTTCCTCAACCCTATTGGCATTTCAAAGAACGAGAACATAAACATAGGCAAATCTGTAAGCCTCAATTCATGAGAATCAGTCGTCCACCCTACGACATTACCTTTCCTTTACAACAGCTAAGCTTCTATTCAAATATGTCCTCAGTAAATTTCTATTTTTTATTAGCTAGCTTGCAATGATTAGTTGATATCCTGAGATAACTAAACGGAAGCTTAGCTTTCACAACCAAACAACTGCTTATAACTATTCTCTTCTTCTTTGGTGCGTCCAAAACAGTATCGTTCACTCTTGTGAAAATTGATTTTCACCCATGACAATAGCTCAAAAGGACACAACACCAATTTCATATTCACGGCCTTGTCAATTTCATGCTCCACTAAAAGAAGTATTATGTGAAAAGTTTTGCTTGGCCCAGTGTTATCTTACCAAAATCAGTCATATCAATTTGACCGGTGCACTTTGTAATTTACTCGATCTTCTACAAACATGTTGGCTAAACCCACAAAAAATGTTAATACACATATTCATATAATCTTTTTGATGATTTGACGTTTTTTGTTTTTGTTAACAAATTAAATGGGCCAAGTCATACTAGAATATAACGGAATGCAGTGCTTTGTGGCGATTGTAGTGGGGGGCAATACACTCATCTTTTAGCTCCACACGAGATGTGCTTAATTAGGTGCACGCTTGGCCGCAAATTACTCGCGATTATAGGGGGGCCAATACGATACACTCATCTTTTAGCTCCACACAAGAGTAGTGGAGGTGCATGTTCATGATGGTGGGTACGTCACAGAATTTAGTCCCTCCACTAGCTAGCTACCACTACTAGTATTTAAAGTGAGCTAGGGAGTCCTGGGTAGCCAAGAGCTAAGTGCTTGCTGCGCGCCCTCCATAAGCTAGCTTAGCTTCTTGCAGCGGCCGCCCGCCATGGCCAAGCTCGCCGCGCAACTGAAGAGCAAGTTCTTCGGCCTCGTCGGCCGCTTCACCGTCTGCGGCCGCGCCGGGCACAAGGACGCACTAGGTAAGCATAACATGCAGTACATGCAACAAAACTAGAATTCCTCCTCGCCTAGCTAGGTGATGACCGTCTCAATCGTGTGTCGTCTTTCTGCAGCTGCTGGTGAGCTCAAGGCAGCATCATCTGAGGTATATATGCTCATCAAGTCATGGTGATAAACTCTAATTTCCTTTTTTGTGGAGAGAGGAACTCTAATTTCCTCTCCTGCACGCAAGCTTAATTTTTGATGGGTTTCGCTAGTGATCGATGGGAGGTTGATTTGAACTGGCAAAACCTAATCAGTTTTCAATCTGTGGATGGGTGAAATAACGTTTGGTTGTTGCACGCGATTACCTGCAGCATGTTGAGATCAGGTCAAGAGGAGGTTCACCAGGCAAGTCGGCAGGGTCCGTGCCTCGTAGCCACTAAGCGTCGTCCAATCAACTGCTCGGCCGATGGACCTTTGGGTTATTTGGATCCTAAGTAATTCACGAATCAATCACGAAGCAGTCTCCAGATTGAAGCTCCCTATATTTTCTGCATTTCTTCCTTGGTACTATCATGTCACGTAAATCAATAGCCTAAGCATAGCTTTTGGTCTTACGACTTTGCTATTTTGTCGGCGTGTTTTTGCGTATATGTTAGGTTGGCTGCGTGCATCCTTATTATGCAAAGGCCGGATGTATGCTCATTGTGCTATGTATCTTCTTGATGCTTCATTTTGAGTCAATAAAAATCATCCTTCGTTGATTTTTTTTTGTTTCGGACATAATTTACCTCGGTACGTGCTCATATGCTCCCTAATTTCCATAGATTGCTAGCGTCCTCATATGAGGTAATTTCCATAGATTGCTAGCTATCTCGACATTCCGAGTTTACCGTGTTTATGTTGTAAATGAACATGTACCCGCTTGATGATGATGTTCTTGTTTGTAATAATTTTCTTAATAAGTGGCTTAGCCAGGATTTTTAAATCAATCAAGGTGGTCTACTTGATAATTACTTTTCAAAAGATACAACAAGCCAACAAATCAGTATAGGATATATCAATGAAATAACAGAGTTCCATTAATCAATCTCAGTTGCAGCGACCCACATGGCCACAATGATCAACTTTTATTTTTTAGAACAAAGACGCAAGCTGCGTCTGGCTTTATAAATTAGGGTTTTTATCATTTATGCCACTAATTATATCTCACTACTCAGTTTTTCCATTAGAAGTTACAGCCACTCAAAAATGGCATCGATTCGTGAGATGCTTACTCAAAAATGCCATTAGATATATTGTAGCGATCCAACCTCAAACGGTCGAATCTCTGTGCATAAGTGTCATCCCTGGATCGGTAATGCTGACACACACAGTACTTCGAAGGATTTATAACAGAGTAGCAATCACACACTTATTACATCGATAGTCTCAAGAGAAAACCTATTACAATAAATATGGCTTAAGGCCATCTAAATAAGATAACAGCGGAAGACTTGGAAGATAAAGTGAGTCCATCAACTTCAACGGCATAGCTGAGTGCACGACAACGACCTAGCGCATCGTACTCTTCGTCTGAAAAGTCTGCAACATGATATGTTGCAGTTCGAAACAGGTCAGCACATGAAATATGCTGGCAAGATAACACGGTGGAGCAATGAACAAGTAAAGACTATCACTACATGCATATGAGGATGGTGAAGGCTCTACGGTTTTAATGTTTTTGCGAAAAGCCATTTTTCCCTACAACAAAGGAATATGTTTTATTTAACTATCATGGTAGTTGTTAAACATTGAGAAGGTTCCTCCAACTCAATCACAATTAAATAGTACTGATAACCCAACAAATTAAGTAATAGAGTGATGAGATCAACATGATAATCCAAGATCCAGATACTCAAGATGTCCATAACCGGGGACACGGCTAACCATGATTAGTTTGTACACTTTGCAGATGTTTGCGCACTTTTCCCCACAAGACTTGATCTCCTCCGTTGGATTTTCTCGCACTACGTGGTGTTTGAGAAACGGATGATCGAGACACAGTCTTTCAGAAGCATTAACTCTAACCCCGGGTAGACCGTACCAACCTACATCCCCTACATCTGCTAGCCTACCACTGGAAGAGGTCATGCAACTTACTCCACTATGCTAGAGTCCATAATAGCTTGTAGCTGCACACAGAAGTTTCTAGCATGAATAAATCTTATGATCCCTTTGAGCCTGGGTGGCGAACCATAGGATGATCACACGGGTACTCCGGGATATCCTAGGACAACACTGGATTCTCCAGGTGCCCGCAACCAATCCACTCAGATGTGTATTTAAGTAGCCACCTTAAGTTAACCATTAATTAACAATCTCACATCTGTCATGGATACACTTAAAACCAATCCACGTCTACGAGCATAGCATGGCGATATAGGTATAACATAGAAGTAACTCCCAAGGGTTTGATAATAAAAGGGCAATAGGTTCTACCTCATCATCTACTTCCCAAAACCCACATGTTAAGAAATCCTACTCATGCAATGTTTGAGGGTTGTAACCAATGCATAAAAACTGTGTAAGAAAGGAGTATGATCAAAGTGTTACTTGCCTTGCTGATGATCCGCAAAACCTAGTGACTCGTAGTAGCACGCTGCACACTTCGGGAATTCTATCACAAACAAATAATAGCATACATAAGCACTCAAGCAAATATGCAAGGATAAAACTTCAAATAAGAAGATCCAAACTGAAAATTCAACTGAAGAGCTTCAATTTGCAAAAAGAATCAATCGAATCGGAGCTACGGAACTGAAACTACAATCAAAAGAACTTCGAATTCAAATCTTCTTGAAACCAAAATTTAAATTGTCAAAACCATGTTCAAGTTGATTAACTATAAAGAGGGCTTCGAGACGAAGATTTTGGCGTTGGTTTCACTGGATTTGGACAAACAGTTTAGAAACAGCGAGGGTTTGAAGTTCAGAAGCTAATCTGCGATAAAAATAATCACGGATAGGTCCCTGACCGAAAATAAAATAAAAAGAAAAGACTAACGAACGAACGTTCACTGTCTAAACCTAACCGGCGAACAACGTTCGTTAAACGAACGAACGGAAGAACGTCCGCTAAATAAAATAAACTGACGAAAACCGATCTAAGAAATTAAACCGGAAAACTAAAAAACCGAGGTTAACCGAAGAAAAACCGACTGGTCAAACGGGCGGGGTCAACGGCGGTGGCTCCGGCGAGATCCGGCGCGGCGTCGGCGTCGGCAATGGCGGCGACGACGTGGGGTGGCGCGGGGCTGCGGGGTGTGGTGGCGGCGGCGGCGCGGCAGCGGATCAGCGGCGACGGCAGGAGGCGAAGCGGGCGGCGGCGACTTCGGCTTGGGGTCCTAGGGGGCCCCGAGCTCGTCTTTTAAGGGGGGGGAGGCGGCGGCTTGCTGGAGGGGGCATGCCCTCGGGAGGCGTGTCCGAGGCGGACACGGCCGGCGGCGGCGGGGCGGACTCCTGCTGCGGGGGAAGGCGGCGACGCGCACGGGCGGGCCGGCTCGGCTGGGCCTTCGGCCCAGTCGGGCGAAGAGGTTTTTGTAAAGATTCCGCCGAGAAAAAAATCCTAAATAAATAAAAATAAAAATCTAAAAATGCCAAAACAAAATTTCACCGTCTAAATAAAATATTTAGAACTTAGTGAACATTTTCTTAACCTAAAAATGCATAATTTTCTAATTCAAATAAATAACAATAAAATCCAAATAAAATAATTTATTCGATTTTAATGATTTTCCTGCAATATTTCTTTTGTTTTGGAGAAGTTATATTATCCCCTCTCATATATTTTGATATTGAAATATTTTCAGAGAGAAAAATAATTAAAACCAAAGTGATCCACTTCTCAATATTTGAGAAAATTCAAATATGAAAACAATAAAATCCCATCATTCCGTTAGATGTTTGCTCAATAATGCCAAAACGCAAATAAAATATGATATGCATATGATGACCTATGTATAACATTCCAAATTGGAAATTTAGGATGTTACATATATAAAAAATGCCATCATTCCGTTAGATGTTTGCTCAATAATGCCATTAGACATTGTTATTTTCATGTCAAACTTGTTGACCATCCAATATGACAAAAAAATGCCTAGACCCACATTTCAGTTCTCTCTATCTCACAATCACAAATGTGGCCCCACTTGTGAGGAGTAAGTAAGCGAATAATTTTACAGAAAAATAAGAACGCTGTTGGGATCAAGTGGGTCCCACACTTTATTATAGTGAGATAGAGGGAGAGCCGGGATGTTGGTCCTGTTGGGGAACGTTGCAGAAAACAAAAATTTTCCTACGGTTTCACCAAGATCCATCTATGAGTTCATCTAGCAACAAGTGATCGGATTGCATCTACATACATTTGTAGATCACGCGCGGAAGCATTCAAAGAACGGGGATGAGGAAGTCGTACTCGACGTGATCCAAATCACCGGAGATCCTAGCGCCGAACGGACGGCACCTCCGCGTTCAACACACGTACGGTCAGCGTGACGTCTCCTTCTTCTTGATCCAGCAAGGGGGAAGGAGAGGTTGATGAAGATTCAGCAGCACGACGGCGTGGTGGTGGATGTAGGGGTCACCGCAGTAGGGCTTCGCCGTTCTACTGCGAGAGGGAGAGGTGTAGGAGAGGAGAGGGAGGCGCAAAGACTCAAGGGTGCGGCTGCCCCTCCCTCCCCCCTTTATATAGGCTCCCTAGGGGGTGCGCCGGCCCTAGGAGATGGGATCTCCTAGGGGGGGCGGCGGCCAAGGGGTGGAGTGCCCCCCAAGCCAGGTGGTGCGCCCCCCACGCTAGGGTTCCCAACCCTAGGCGCATGGGGTGGGCCAAGGGGGGCGCACCAGCCCACTATGGGCTGGTTCCCCTCCCAACTTAGCCCATGGGGCCCTCCGGGATGGGTGGCCCCACCCGGTGGACCCCCGGGACCCTTCCGGTGGTCCTGGTACAATACCGGTGACCCCCGAAACTCTCCCGATGGCCGAAACTGCACTTCCTATATATAATTCTTCACCTCCGGACCATTCCGGAACTCCTCGTGACGTCCAGGATCTCATCCAGGACTCCGAACAACTTTCGGGTTACTGCATATTCATATCTCTACAACCCTAGCGTCACCGAACCTTAAGTGTGTAGACCCTACGGGTTCGGGAGACATGTAGACATGACCGAGATGGCTCTCTGGTCAATAACCAACAGCGGGATCTGGATACCCATGTTGGCTCCCACATGCTCCTCGATGATCTCATCGGATGAACCACGACGTCGAGGATTCAAGCAACCCCGTATACAATTCCCTTTGTCAATCGGTACGTTACTTGCCCGAGATTCGATTGTCGGTATCCCAATACCTCGTTCAATCTCGTTACCGGCAAGTCACTTTACTCGTACCGTAATGCATGATCCCGTGACCAGACACTTGGTCACTTTGAGCTCATTGTGATGATGCATTACCGAGTGGGCCCAGAGATACCTCTCCGTCATACGGAGTGACAAATCCCAGTCTTGATCCGTGTCAACCCAACAGACACTTTCGGAGATACCCGTAGTATACCTTTATAGTCACCCAGTTACGTTGTGACGTTTGGTACACCCAAAGAACTCCTACGGTATCCGGGAGTTACACGATCTCATGGTCTAAGGAAAAGATACTTGACATTGGAAAAACTCTAGCAAACGAACTATACGATCTTGTGCTATGTTTAGGATTGGGTCTTGTCCATCACATCATTCTCCTAATGATGTGATCTCGTTATCAATGACATTCAATGTCCATAGTCAGGAAACCATGACTATCTGTTGATCAACGAGCTAGTCAACTAGAGGCTTACTAGGGACATGTTGGTGTCTATGTATTCACACATGTATTACGATTTCCGGATAACACAATTATAGCATGAATAAAAGACAATTATCATGAACAAGGAAATACAATAATAATCCTTTTATTATTGCCTCTAGGGCATATTTCCAACAGGTCCATAGGTATTTATGCCATTATAACATGTCAAAGAGATTTGAGATCACAATAATGATGTGCAGTGGCATTTTTGAGCATGTGTCTAACAAAGCGATGGTATTTTTTAGCAGTTGAAATTCCTAGTGGCGAAACTGAGTAGTGGGACACAATTGGTGACATAAATGATAAAAACCCTATAAATTAATAATGGCCGCAAATTAGGCAAAGTGATATAGGTTCGATAACTCAAACAAATAAAACAAGGTTAAAACGATGGGGTGCATAGCCGAAGGCCCATAACAGAGCACACGGGCTCGAGAGAACAGAAGGAGACTGCTACCTAGGCAGCAACCGGAGGGGAGTGTGTGATGTTGTGGATATGTCGAAGCTTGTCCATCGCCTGCTGCATAGCATAAATGTCTTAACGCTTCCCTCCGGTTGCATTCTTAGAGCAATGCCAACAAGAGAGTCCAACACTGAAGGAATAGGAGGCATTAGAACATGCAACTAGCTGGAGATTCAATAGTAGGTCTGTTTCTTATGTGCCATAGAGCCCATAGCAGCGCCCAAAGGACTCTCTTGTCCGAATTGCTCTAAGAATAGTTACCAACTCTGTGCCCAAGGAGGGATTCTAACCCATATCAGTGGCAGCTCTCACCTCACTCCATGTGAAGCGAGCTAAGTGGCAGCAAAAAACAAGACGTGATTCACATCCTCCGGAATAGCACAGACCATGACCATGTGATTTCCGTTCTAGGGGCCGTTAGGCTTGGCAACATTGGTAGATGTAGGTAATGAAGGAAATATGCCTTAGAGGCAATAATAAAGTTGTTATTTTATATTTTCTTATATCATGATAAATGTTTATTATTCATACTAGAATTGTATTAACCGAAAACTTGATACATGTGTGAATACATAAACAAAACACCGTGTCCCTAGTAACCCTCTACTAGATGGTTAAGTTTCCTAACCATAGAAATGTGTTGTCATTTGATGAATGGGATCATATCATTAGGAGAATGATGTGATGGACAAGACCCATCCGTTAGCTTAGCATATTGATCGTTCAGTTTTATTGCTATTGCTTTCTTCATGTCATATACATATTCCTTTGAGTATGAGATTATGCAACTCCCGGACACCGAAGGAATGCCTTCTATGCTATCAAACGTCACAACGTAACTGGGCGATTATAAAGATGCTCTATAGGTATCTCCGAAGGTGTTTGTCGGGTTGGCATAGATCAAGATTAGGATTTGTCACTCCGAGTATCGGAGAGGTATCTCTGGGCCCTCTCGGTAATACACATCATAAGAAGCCTTGCAAGCAATGTGACTAATGAGTTAGTTCTGGGATGATGTATTACGGAACGAGTAAACAGACTTGTCGGTAACGAGATTGAACTAGGTATGAAGATACCGACGATCGAATCTCAGGCAAGTAACATACCAATGACAAAGGGAATAACGTATGTTGTCATAACGGTCCGACCGACAAAGATCTTCGTAGAATATGTAGGAACCAATATGAGCATCCAGGTTCCGCTGTTGGTTATTGACCGGAGAGGTGTCTCGGTCATGTCTACATAGTTCTCGAACCACTAGGGTCCGCACGCTTAATGCTCGATGATGATTTTGTATTATATGAGTTATGTGATTTGGTGACCGAATGTTGTTCGGAGTTCCTGATGAGATCACAGACATGACGAGGAGTCTCGAAATGGTCGAGAGGTAAAGATTGATATATAGGACGATGGTATTCAGACACCAGAAGTGTTCCGGGGGTACCAGGTACATATCGGGTCACCGGAAAGGTGTTCCAGGCACCCCCGGCAAACATATGGGCCTAATGGGCCAAGAGGGGAAACGCAGCAGCCAACATGGGCTGCTGTGCCCCCATATAGGCCAAACCTGGAGGGGAAGGAAAGAGGGGATGAGAGAAAGTAAGGGGAGGGATTCGGCCTCCCCCTTCCTTCCCTCCTCTCTCCTTCTTCCTTGCCCCTCCGGGAATTATGGTAAGGCGGGGATAGGACTAGGTCCTCAAGTAGGATTCCTCCTACTTGGGCGCCCCCTTGGCTGCTCCCTCTCCCTCCCACCTATATATATGAGGGGGGAGGCGCCTAGAACACACATCAACAATTGTTAGCGATGTGCAACGCCCCCTCCACAGTTTACGCCTACGGTCATATCTTCGTAGTGCTTAGGCGAAGTCTTGCGTGGATCACTTCACCATCACCGTCACCACACTGTTGTGCTGATGAAACTCTCCCTTGACACTTTGCTGGATCAAGAGTATGAAGGACTTCATCGAGATGAACGTGTACAGAACTCGAAGGTGTCATACGTTCGGTGCTTGATCAGTCGGAACGAGAAGAAGTTCGACAACATCAACCGCATTGTCAAACGCTTCTGCTTCGAGTCTACGAGGGTGCCTGGACACACTCCCGCCTTCTCGTTGCTATGCATCTCCTAGATAGATCTTGCGTGAGCGTAGGAATTTTTTTGAAATTGCATGCTACGTTTCCCAACAGTGGCATCAGAGCCAGGTCTATGCGTAGATGATATGCACGAGTAGAACATAAACAGTTGTGGGCGGTGATAGTCATACTGCTTACCACCAACATCTTATTTTTATTCGGCGTATTGTGGGATGAAGCGGACCGGACCAACCTTACATGACCACCTTCATGAGACCAGTTCCACCGGCAGACATGCAACTAGTTTTGCATAAAGGTGGCTGGCGGGTGTCTGTTTCTCCTACTTTAGTTGAATAGAATTTGACTATGGCCGGTCCTTGAAGAAGGTTAAAACAGCAAACCTGACGAAACATGGTTGTGGTTTTAATGCGTAGGTAAGAGCGGTTCTTGCTAGAAGCCCGTTGCAGCGACGTAAAACTTGCAACAACAAAGTAGAGGACGTCTAACTTGTTTTTGCAGGGCATGTAGTGATGTGATATGGTCAAGACATGATGTGATATATATTATCGTATGAGATGATCATGTTTTGTAAAAGTTACTGGCAACTGGCAGGAGCCTTATGGTTGTCGCTTTATTGTATGAAATGCAAACGCCATTTAATTGCTTTGCTTTATCACTATGCGTTAGCGATAGTTGTAGAAGCAACAGTTGGCGAGACGACCACGACACTACAATGGAGATCAAGGTGTCAAGCCAGTGACGATGGAGATCATGATGATGCTTTGGAGATGGAGATCAAAATGACAAGATGATGATGGCCATATCATGTCACATATTTTGATTGCATGTGATGTTTATCTTTTATGCATCTTATTTTGCTTAGTACGGCGGTAGCATTATAAGATGATCCCTCACTAAAATTTCAAGGTATAAGTGTTCTCCCTGAGTATGCACTGTTGCGACAGTTCATCGTGTTGAGACACCACGTGATGATCGAGTGTGATAGACTCTACGTTCACATACAACAGGTGCAAGAGAGTTTTGCACATGCAGAATACCAGGGTTAAACTTGATGAGCCTGGCATGTACACACATGGCCCTGGTGAAGGAAATATGCCCTAGAAGCAATAATAAAGTTGTTATTTTATATTTCCTTATATCATGATAAATGTTTATTATTCATGCTATAATTGTATTAAACAGAAACTTGATGCATGTGTGGATACATAGACAAGACACCGTGTCCTTAGTAAGCCTCTACTAGACTAGCTCATTAATCAATGATGGTTAAGTTTCATAACCATGGACATGTGTTGTCATTTGATGAATGGGATCACATCATTAGGAAAACGATGTGATGGGCAAGACCCATCCGTTAGCTTAGCATATTGATCGTTCAGTTTTATTGCTATTGCTTTATTCATGTCATATACATATTCCTTTGACTATGAGATTATGCAACTCCCGGATACCGGAGGAATACCTTGTGTGCTATGAAACATCACAACATAACTGGGTGATTATAAAGATGCTCTACAGGTATCTCCGAAGGTGTTTGTTGGGTTGGCATAGATCGAGATTAGGATTTGTCACTCCGAGTATCGGAGAGGTATCTCAGGGGCCTCTCGGTAATACACATCATGATAAGCCTTGCAAGCAATGTGACTAATGAGTTAGTTACAGGATGATGTATTACGGAACTAGTAAAGAGACCTGCCGGTAATGAGATTGAAGTAGGTATGAAGATACCGACGATCGAATCTCGGGCAAGTAACATACTGATGACGGGGAGTAACGTATGTTGTCATTACAGTACGACTGATAAAGATCTTCGTAGAATATGTGGGAACCAATATGAGCATCCAGGTTCCACTATTGGTTATTGACTGGAGAGGTGTCTCGGTCATGTCTACATAGTTCTCGAACCCGTAGGGTCCGCACGCTTAACATTCGATGACAATTTGTTATTATATGAGTTATGTGATTTGGTGACCAAATGTTGTTCGGAGTCCTGGATGAGGTCACAGACATGATGAGGAGTCTTGAAATGGTCGAGAGGTAAATATTCATATATAGGAAGATGATATTCGGACACCGGAAGTGTTCCGGGGGTACCGGGTACATATCGGGTCAACGGAAGGGGTCCGGGCACCCCCCGGCAAAGATTTGGGCCTATTAAGCCAAGAGGGGAAACACAGTAGCCATCATGGGCTACTGCGCCCCCATGTAGGCCGAATATGAAGAGAAAGGAAAGGGGGGAAGAGAGAAAGGAAGGGCAGGTATTCGGCCTCCCCCTTCCTTCTCCCCTCCTCTTTCCTTCTCCCTCCGAAAACAAGGAAAGGGGGGGATTGGGGTGGGAGCCCAAGTAGGACTCGGCCTACTTGGGTGCCCCCTGGCTGCCTCTTCCCCCCTCCAACCAATATATATGTGGGGAGGGGGTGCCTAGAAGACACACGAACATCTGTTAGCCGTGTGCAGCGCCCCCTCCATAGTTTACACCTCCGATCATATTCACATAGTGCTTAGGCAAAGCCCTACATGGATCACTTCACCATCACCATCACCACGCTGTCGTGCTGACAGAACTCTCCCTCGACATTTTGCTAGATCAAGAATTTGAGGGACGTCATCGAGTTGAACGTGTGCAGAACTCGGAGGTGCCGTACATTCGGTGCTTGATCGGTCCGAACGTGAAGAAGTTCGACTACATCAACCGCGTTGTCAAACGCTTTCGCTTTCGGTCTACGAGGGTACGTGGACACACTCTCCTACTCTTGTTGCTATGCACCTCTTAGATAGATCTTGCGTGAGCGTAGGATTTTTTTTGAAATTGCATGCTATGTTTCCCAACAGTGGCATCCGAGCCAGGTCTATGCTTAGATGATATGCACGAGTGGAACACAAAGAGTTGTGGGCGATGATCATCATACTGATTACCACCAATGTCTTATTTTGATTCGGCGGTATTGTTGGATGAAGCGACATGGGCCAAGCTTACATGACCACGTTCATGAGACCGGTTCCACAGACAGACATGCAACTAGTTTTGCATAAAGGTGGCTGGCGGGTGTCTGTTTCTCCAACTTTAGTTGAATCAAATTTGACTGCGGCCGGGCTTTGTTGAAGGTTAAAACAAAAAACTTGATAAATCACCATTGTGGTTTTGATGCGTAGGTAAGAACGATTCTTACTAGAAGCCCGTAGCAACCACGTAAAACTTACAACAACAAAGTAGAGGACGTCTAACTTGTTTTTGCAGGGCATGTTGTGATGTGATATGGTCAAGACATGATGTGATATACATTATTGTATGATATGATCATGTTTTGTAAAAGTTATCACCAACTGGAGGAGCCTTATGGTTGTCGCTTTATTGTATGAAATGTAAACGCCATGTAATTGCTTTACTTTATCACTATGCGTTAGCGATAGTTGTAGAAGCAATAGTTGGCGAGACGACCACGACGCTACGATGGAGATCAAGGTGTCAAGCCAGTGATGATGGAAATCATGACAATGCTTTGGAGATGGAGATCAAAGGCACAAGATGATGATGGCCATATCATGTCACATATTTTGGTTTGCATGTGATGTTTATCTTTTATGCATCTTATTTTGCTTAGTACGGCGGTAGCATTATAAGATGACCCCTCACTAAAATTTCAAGGTATAAGTGTTCTCCCTGAGTATGCACCGTTGTGATAGTTCGTCGTGCCGAGACACCATGTGATGATCGAGTGTGATAAGCTCTACGTTCATATACAACGGGTGCAAGATAGTTTTGCACATGTGGAGTACTTGGGTTAAACTTGATGAGCCTAGCATGTATAGACATGGCCTCGGAACACTGGAGACCAAAAGGTCGAACGTGAATCATATAGTAGATATGATAACATAGAGATGTTCACCATTGGAAATTACTCCATCTCACGTGATGATCAGACATGGTTTAGTTGATATGGATCACGTGATGATATGTCCATTTTTCATCATGCTTTTATATCGATATTTATTGCATTATGGCATGTTATTACACATTATGTCACAATACTTATTCCTATTCTCTCTTATTTTACAAGGTTTACATAAAGAGGGGGAATGCCGGCAGCTGGAATTCTGGACTGGAAAAGGAGCAAATATTAGAGACCTATTCTGCACAGCTCCAAAAGTCCTGAAACTTCACGGAAGTTATTTCTAGAATATATAAAAAATACTAAGCGCAAGAAGTACCAGAGGGGGGTCACCCACCAGCCACGAGGGTGGGGGGCGCACCCTACCCCCCTGGGCGCGCCCCTGCCTCATGGGCCCCCTGGTGGCCCTCCGATGCCCATCTTCTGCTATATGGAGTCTTTCATCGAGGAAAAAATCATAAGCAAGCTTTTGGGACGAGACTCCACCGCCACAAGGCGGAACCTTGTCGGAACCAATCTAGGGCTCTGGCAGAGCTGTTCTGTGGGGACACTTCCCTCCGGGAGGGGCAAATCATGACCATCATCATCACCAACGATCCTCTCATCGGGAGGGGGTCAATCTCCATCAACATCTTCACCAACACCATCTCGTCTCAAACCCTAGTTCATCTCTTGTATCCAATCTTTGTATCCAAACCTCAGATTGGTACCTGTGGGTTGCTAGTAGTGTTGATTACTCCTTGTAGTTGATGCTAGTTGGTTTACTTGGTGGAAGATTATATGTTCAGATCCATTATGCATATTAATACCCCTCTGATTATGAACATGAATATGCTTTGTGAGTAGTTACGTTTGTTCCTGAGGACATAGGAGAAGTCTTGCTATTAGTAGTCATGTGAATTTAGTATTTGTTCGATATTTTGATGAGATGCATGTTGTCATCCCTCCAGTGGTGTCATGTGAACGTTGACTACATGACACTTCACCATTGTTTGGGCCTAGAGGGAGGCATTGGGAAGTAATAAGTAGATGATGGGTTGCTAGAGTGAGAGAAGCTTAAACCCTAGTCTATGCGTTGCTTCATAAGGGGCTGATTTGGATCCATATGTTTCATGCTATGGTTAGGTTTACCTTAATACTTCTGTTGTAGTTGTGGATGCTTGCAATGGGGGTTAATCATAAGTGGGATGCTTGTCCAAGTAAGGACATCACCCAAGCACCGGTCTACCCACATATAAAATTATCAAAGTACTGAACGCGAATCACATGAACGTGATGAAAACTAGCTTGACGATAATTCCCATGTGTCCTCGGGAGCGCTTTACTTCATATAAGAGTTTGTCCAGGCTTGTCCTTTGCTACAAAAAGGATTGGGCCATCTTGCTGTACCTTATTTACTTTTATTACTTGCTACTCATTATAAATTACCTTATCATAAAACTATTTGTTACCGATAATTTCAGTGCTTGCAGAGAATACCTTACTGAAAACTGCTTATCATTTCCTTCTGCTCCTCGTTGGGTTCGATACTCTTACTTATCGAAAAGGCTACGATAGACCCCCTATACTTGTGGGTCATCAAGACTCTTTTCTGGCGCCGTTGCCGGGGAGTGAAGCGCCTTTGGTAGGTGGAATTTGGTAAGGAAAAATTTATATAGTGTGCTGAAATTTACTGTCACCTATTACTATGGAAAGTAATCCTTTGAGGGGTTTGTTCAGGGTATCTTCACCTCGTTAGGAACCACAATTAGTTACCAATAATGCTAGACCTACGTACATCTACGAACAGTTTTACGTAAACTACCTAATTAAACCCCCCTCCTGATTTTCAGTGGTGTGGGCCCCAGCCTCCCCCAATCTCCAATAAAAACTCCCCAAGTTGATGATTACGTTAGTCATGTAATAGTCATTACGTAGATGTAGCATTACTCATTAGTTACCCCTCAACCTACTGAACCTACTGAAAATGTTTACTTTGAAATTCCTTCGGGTATGATAGAGAAACTGCTAGCTAATCCTTTTGCAGGAGATGGAACATTGCATCCCGATTTACACTTAATCTATGTGGATGAAGTTTGTGGATTATTTAAGCTTGCAGGTATGCCCGATGATGTAATCAAGAAGAAGGTCTTCCCTTTATATTTTAAGGGAGATGCATTGACATGGTATAGGCTATGTGATGATATGGGATCATGGGACTATAAGCGATTGAAATTGGAATTCCATCCGAAGTTTTATCCTATGCATCTTGTTCATCGTGATCGTAATTATATATATAATTTTTGGCCTCGCGGGGGAGAAAGCATCACTCAAGCTTGGGGGAGGCTTAAGTCAATGTTATATTCATGCCCCAATCATGAGCTCTCAAGATAAATGATTATTCAAAATTTTATGCTCGGCTTTCTGACAACAATCGCTCCATGCTCGATACTTCTTGTACTGGTTCCTTTATGATGAAGACCATTGAATTCAAATGGAATTTATTGGAGAGAATTAAACGCAACTCTGAAGATTGGGATCTCGAGAAGGTAAGGAGACAGGTATAACACCTAAGTTTGATTGTGTTAAATCTTTTATGGATACCGATGTTTTCCGTAAATTTAGCACTAAATATGGACTTGACTCTGAGATAGTAGCTTCTTTCTGTGAATCCTTTGCAACTCATGTTGATCACCCTAAGGAGAAGTGGTTTAAATATAATCCTCCCATTGAAACAAAATTAGTTGCACCTATTAAAGTTGAAGAAAAAATTATCACTTATGATGATCCTGTTGTTCCCACTGCTTATGTTGAGAAACCACCTTTCCCTATTAGAATAAAGGATCATGCTAAAGTTTCAACTGTAGTCAACAAAAGTAATATTAGGGCACACAAACCCTGTTGGGGATATTACTGCTGGGCGTAAACCGGCCTATCTGGGCCGGGTCAACTTCATCAGTAGCTCCAAAAGTGATAAAGCCCAAGAAGGTAGATGAGGGCCTAAGGCCCGTAGCCGGTTCAAGACTGGTAGCTGTAAACCGGAATTTGTATATAAACTTGTATTGTAAGATAGGAATAAGGAGAGGCCAACCCGGATACGAATATCGACCGGAGTCGGGACTCTGTGAACCGATGGGAGTCACCCGTGTATATAAGGGGACGACCCGGCGGCGGTTCAAGGACAACAGACAACAACTCGAGACATAGGCGAAGCTTGTTTGCTCCCTAGTCATCGAAACCCCATCAATTCCATCACAACTAGACGTAGGCTTTTACCTTCATCGAAGGGGCCGAACTAGTATAAACTCTCTTGCGTCCCTGTGTCCGCTTTAACCCCTTCAAGCTAACCCGTCGAGATGGCTCCACGACTAAGTCCTTTCTCTAGGACATCTGCCATGACAAAACCACGACAGTTGGCGCCCACCGTGGGGCTATCGCACGATGGTTTCCGGTTCTTGGAGGGCTGCTTTGAAGGACTCGAGGGCTACACTGTAGGTCGGATGACTAAGAGTCGTCGCGGCAAGCTCTACATCGACGATGCAGGCTGGGGCCCCGAGGCCGGCTCAATTGAGTACGGGTATCGAGTCCCCTTTGGTAGCATTCACATTTTCATCGGCAAGATCGGTGAACCGGGCCCTGAGCCGGACATCTGCACCGACCTCGTCGAGACGGCTCAGCGTGCGCGATCCGCCCGAGTTAAACCGGCCATGAAGCGTGCCTTCGTGGGAGTCATCCATGGAGGAAGTTATGAGGATGGATCGGAATCTCACAGCGATGCCGTCATTTGTTCCGATGACGAGTCATCGACCGGAGAAACCGAATCTCTTTATCAGCTTCAAGACGGCCGGATTGGGGGCTGTTCTGATGGCGACAGTATTCCGGACCCCTCTGATCTGCCCAACTGGGTTGGAATATTCATGACTGGCACACAAGTAGTGCTTCATTCTTCGACCGCTGCGGCAACGACCTCCGGTTCAACAGCGGCAAGGGCTGCCGGGGCAGGAGGCCCTGTGCACCCACCGGCTCAGGTTCTATTAGAACTATTTGATCCATTGGCTGTGCTTATGGTGGAGGTTAATCCGCCGGATTAGGACGTTCACAACGCGGAGATTGCAAAGGTAAAGGAACAGATCACCCAGGCCAAGGCGAATCTGGCAACTGAGGACACCAGGATGGCCGCAGAGCGGGCCGCTTTAGACGCACAGGCCTATAGGCTTATGTTGGACCAGAGCGCGTCGCATGAAGTCATGAGGAGGAAGCACCGATCCCGCCTACCTCTGGTTTTTGAGGCCAGAGACCTTTTCAACACTCCAGGACCAAGAGCCGGCAATCTGCTGGAGGGAAACCGGGCAGAAGCCCCTGCGGCCGGTGCACCGGTTCAGCCTCGTCAGATGGACCCGCCTCATCAAAACACTGTTATACCTCAGGCTGCTTTAACACCTCCGGGTCACTACTCCAACCCAATGGACAATCTTGTTGCCACTGCTGCATGGCTAGAGGCCATTCCAATTGAAGGTAACTCGCCGCAGGCAGTAGAGACGCGATGGGTCAAGGAACTTCTGAGGACAGCTTTGGCCCAACAGGAAGCGTACTCGTACAACCGCGACCGGATCCACTCGACCCCCCATCCAAGCCGGAGCTATAGCAGACATATGGATGAACCAGCAGTGTCGAGTAATGAATGACATGGGGCACCCCGTGACAACAACCCGGCGGGTGGTGCTGATAACGCTCAGGGAGTGGTGGACTGGGCCCGCGCGCGCAGGGAGGCCGAGTTAGCCACACAGCATCAGGCTCGGCAGCTCATGCCGGTTCGTCCAACCATCTCGACTGAACTTGGTGTTACTTCTAGTTCTTTGGGGGTGCCTTGCCTTATCCTCGCTTTACACAACATATGCCTGCCCAAGGATTTCAAAGGCCCGCGCAAGGTACCAAATTACACGGCGGATCAACCTCCAGAGACATGGGTGGAGAGCTATGAGATGGCCATGGAGATGCTTGATGTGGATGACGCGGCGTGTGCAAAATACTTCACCATGATGCTTGAAGGAACGACCCATACTTGGTTAAAAAGCTTGCCGACTAATTCTATCAGTTCATGGGCCCAATTACGAGCCCGGTTTATCAGCAATTTCAAGGATACCTGTAAACAGCCTATGTCGATAGTGGACTTAGCTGCATGCGTCCAGGAAAAAGGAGAATCAATGACTCATTGGGTGCACCGGGTTTCACAAGTGTTGCATTCCTCAGACCGCATCAACGCTGACACCGCAGTATTAACCCTAGAAGGCAACTGCCGGTTTGGGCCCCTGAAGCTGAAATTGGGACGGATGAAGCGTCATTGCACTGACATGGGGACCCTCATGGCCGCTTTGGTGAAATATGCTGATTCTGATAGTACCAAGGATCCCGAATCTGATGATGACAAGACAGGGAAAGGGAAGAAGAACAACAGCTCCAAAGGTCAGCAGCATCACTAGGCAGGCAATGGTGGTGGAGGCAAGCGTAAAGTAGATGGTAACATGGACTTTGTGGCTAATACCAACGCACAGGACGATGGCCAGCGACGCAAGGGTAGACCGAAAAATCGTAATGGAGCACCCAACCCTAACCCAAACCGCCTAAACCATCTGCTAAGCCAGCCCTGTCCAAGACATGGGACGAACGAGGCGCCAGCAAACCACATTTGGAAGGATTGCTTTATTATGCAGGAGTTCAAGAATTCTAATAATTTCCGGTATGATCACGAATCTGGCGGTGGCTCAGGATCCGGGCCTGGTTACGGTGGAGGAAGTTCCCGTTCAGGATTCAATGGCAATCCGGGCGGACATAATGGTCAAAATAGTCAGAACAACCAGGGTGGTTACAACCAACAGCAGCAACAGTCAGGTTACCAGAGCAACCCAAAGCAGTTGAGTAGTGGGCAGTACCATGTCTTCACCACTAGCTTGTACAAGCGAGACCGGAAGGTTCAGAGGCGGGCAGTCAACTCTGTTGAACCGGCCATACCCCGTTATCTGCGTTGGTCTGAACAGCCAATCATATGGAGCAGAGAGGATCACCCACCCCAGGTCGATAATCCGGGTCAGTTTTCTCTGGTGGTGGCGCCTCAGGTGGGAGGTTACAAGTTCACCAAGGTGCTCATGGATGGAGGGAGCAGCATTAACATCCTGTACTATAAGACCTTCCGCCGTATGGGACTAAGAGATAAGAATCTCAAACCGTCTAATACAGTATTCCATGGTGTAGTGCCTGGCAGATCAGCATACCCCGTTGGTAAGATAGCTCTGGAAGTGGCCTTTGGGGATGATCATGATTCCAGGTCGGAGACTTTAACGTTTGAAGTGGTGAAAATCCAAAGTCCATATCATGCCCTGTTTGGGTGACCGGCCTTCGCCAAGTTTATGGCTCAGCCCTGTTATGTGTATTTGCAGCTCAAGATGCCGGGTCACAAGGGGACAATAACGGTTCACGGAAGCCGCAAAATCGCTTTGGAATGCGAGGAAGGAGATGCGGCTTATGCAGAGTCGGTTTGTGCCATCAAGGAGTTGAAGTATTATAAAGACAATGTTGATCCGACGGACATGACTCCGTTGAAGAAGCCAACTACGGAGCATGATCCGGCCCTGAAGTTCAAATCGGCAGCAGAAACTAAGCTTGTTGACTTCGTACCTGGTGATTCGCCCAAGAAGTTCAGCATCAGTGCCAACTTGGATCCAAAATAGGAAAGTGCGCTCATCGAGTTCATCCATGAGAATCGGGACATTTTTGCATGGAAACCCTCTGACATGCCAGGTGTACCGAGGCAACTCGCTGAGCACACACTTAATGTGGATCCTAAGTATAAACTGGTGAAACAGTTCCTCCGCCGGTTTAACGAAGAAAGACGCAAGGCAATTGGAGAAGATGTAGCCAGGCTCTTAGCAGCTGGCTTTATTGTTGAAGTTTTTCACCCTGAGTGGCTTGCCAATCCGGTGCTGGTCCTCAAGAAAAACAGCACCTGGCGCATGTGTGTGGATTACATAGATCTTAATAAGGCTTGTCCAGCAGATCCTTTTGCCCTCCCCCGTATTGATCAAATTATTGATGCTAGGGCGGGCTGTGAGCGTTTAAGTTTTTTGGATGCATATTCTGGCTATCATCAGGTTAAAATGGCAGTTAAGGACCAGGAGAAGACGACATTTATAACTCCCTTTGGAGCCTTCTGCTATGTGTCTATGCCCTTCGGGCTCAAGAGTGCCCAAGCAACTTACCAACGGTGTGTACAAAATTGTCTTCACAAGCAGATTGGCCGTAATCTACATGCTTACGTGGATGATATCGTGGTTAAGTCCAGGGAGAAGGAGACTCTGATTGATGATTTGAAGGAAACCTTTGATAACCTGAGAACATACAAGATGATGCTTAATCCGAACAAGTGTGTCTTTGGTGTACCGGCGGGCAAGTTATTAGGCTTCTTCGTGTCCAATAGGGGAATTGAGGCTAATCCGAAGAAGATCACAGCAATCACCTCCCTCTCTAAACCGAAGTGTATCAATGATGTTCAGCGCCTGGCAGGCCAGATTGCTGCGTTAAGCCGGTTTATCAGTCACCTCAGTGAGAAGGCAATCCCTTTGTATCAGATGTTGAAGAAGACGGATCAGTTTGTCTGGAGTTCTGCTGCTGATGAAGCGTTTGAGGACTTAAAACGGCAATTGGCCAATCCGCCTGTGCTCGCTGCTCCCATTGACAAGGAGCCGTTGCTGCTATATGTTGCTGCTAATGCTCGGGCGGTCAGCGTGGCTATTGTGGTAGAGCGACAGGAGGCAGGTAAGGAGCATCCGGTTCAACGTCCGGTCTATTATATCAGCGAGGTGCTCATTGAGTCCAAGCAAAGGTATCCACATTGGCAGAAGCTGGTGTATGGAGTTTTTATGGCAAGCCGGAAGCTTAAACAATACTTCCAAGGGCATCCAATTACAGTGGTTAGTTCTGCTCCTTTGGGAGATATCATCCAGAACCGGGAAGCAACTGGCCGGATTGCAAAGTGGGCTATAGAGCTGGGGCCGTATGGTTTGAAGTACGTGCCTCGGACAGCGGTTAAGATCAAGCACTTGTTGATTTCATCAATGATTGGACGGAAATGCAAGCACCTGAAGAAAAGCCGGATCATACGTATTGGACCATCCATTTTGACGGATCTAGGCAATTGGAAGGCTCAGGGGCTGGAGTCGTATTAACTTCCCCACGAGGTGATAAGTTTTGTTATGTTATCCGCTTAATGTTCCCTTGCACTAACAATGCAGCTGAGTATGAAGCCTTGCTCCATGGTCTCCAGATGGCTAAGGAGATGAATCTAAGTCGAGTTAAGTGCTTCGGTGACTCAGACCTTGTGGCTCAGCAGGTGTCTGGCACTTGGGACTCCAAGGACCCACTCATGGTAGCATATCGTTGTGAGGTGGATATTGTTGCAGGTTTTTCAGAGGCTATCAGGTGGACCACGTGGACCGGCGGAAAAATGAAGCGGCGGACGCTTTAAGCCGGCTGGGCTCTCAGCGCAAACCGGTCCCGCCCAATGTTTTTCTGGATGTGCTGCACAACCCGTCGGTCAAGATCCCTGGTGAAGAGGATTTGGCTATTCCTAATCCGGAGGCTCAATTGGTGGCAGCTCTTCATGTTATTCCGGATTGGACGCTTCCTTACCTGGCGTACAAGAACCGGGGCGAGTTGCCAGAGGATGAGATTTTGGCCCGGTAGATAATCCGGCGATCCGAGTCCATGGCTATTATCAACGACGAGTTGCATCATTGCAGTGTATCAGGAGCTTTTCAATGCTGTGTGTCTCCTGAAGAAGGCCGTGAAATTTTGCGTGAGATCCACGAAGGAGATTGTGGTCACCACGCCGGTTCAAAGTCTCTGGTGGCTAAAGCGTTTCACCATGGCTTCTATTGGTTAACTGCTCATGCTGATGCGGAGGATCTGGTCAGACGATGTGATGGTTGCCAAAGGTTTTCAAGACGTGCTCATGTACCGGCTCAAGAATTGAGAATGATTCCAATTACTTGGCCGTTTGCGACTTGGGGGCTGGATATGGTTGGGCCTTTCAAAAGGTCCAAAGATAAGAAGACCCACCTCCTGGTGGCGGTTGACAAGTTTACAAAGTGGGTGGAGGCAGAACCTGTCAGCAAGTGTGATGCGGCCACGGCGGTTCAATTTATTAAAAAAGTGATTTTCCGGTTTGCCTTTCCACACAGTATCATCACAGATAATGGTACCATTTTTTCCAAAGGTGCTATGAAGGAGTTCTGCGAACGGGAGCACATCCGGCTCGACGTTTCATCAGTGGCACATCCACAGTCCAATGGTCAAGTAGAAAGAGCTAATCAAGATATCTTGAGAGGCATCAAGCCCCGGCTCATGGTTCCTTTGCAGAGAACGCTGTGCTATTGGGTAGAAGAATTACCATCTGTGTTATGGAGCATCAATACAACGCCCAACAAATCAACATGATACACACCGTTCTTCATGGTTTATGGAGCGAAGGCGGTTCTCCCCAGTGATATCCGTCATGATTCACCTCGTGTAACGGCTTATATTGAAGCGGACAACGAGACAGCACGGCAAGATGCTTTGGACCGGTTGGATGAAGAGCGTGATATCACAGCTGCCCAATCGGCGATTTACTAGCAAGATCTTCGTCGTTATCACAGTCGCCGGGTCAGAACCAGAACCTTTCAGGAGGGAGATTTGGTGCTTCGGCTCATCCAAGATCAGACTGATATGCATAAGTTATCCCCACCTTGGGAGGGGCCTTTCGTGGTCAGCAAGAATCTGCACAACGGGTCATACTATCTGATCGATATTCGAGAACATAAGGACTCACGTACATCGGAGGAGGAGACCAACAGGCCGTGGAACATAGCTCATCTTCGGCCTTATTATACCTGAGCCATTGGTTCTACTTATGTACATATTACAACGATGTATATATTAACTATAATAAACCGGAACCTCAGCTAAAAGCGGGGTATCTGTTCTTTTACATCATGTGTGGTTACATGGAGTTATTCTAAAGCGGCCTCCGGTTTACCCCTTGAGTTCGCTTTGCTAAAACCATCATGTTATATCACTTGGAGGATTGGTCGTGTCCGAACCAATACCATGCCTCTTGATAGGCGAGAGCCACCAGATCACTTGGGGACTTGGTCATGTCTGAACCAGTCATGCCTCTTGATCGGCCTAAGGCCACAGAATCACTTGGGGGCTTGGTTGAACCCGAACCATGACCATGCCATTTGGTCGGCATAAATGCCACGGTTTCATTTGGGGACCTGGCTGACTAGAACCATAGTTACACCTAACGGGAGCTTGGTCGTGTTTTAGCCATGGTAACACCATTTGATCAGCTTAAATAAACCTTTTTTGGTAAACGGTTTTGTCATTGCTTTTGCTTCACACTTTTCTTTGAAGGGGGATTTTTTTGCTTTTTATTGCATTTTTTTAAACCGACAAAGTTTTTTAAATCAATTGCCGAAACACAATTCACGTCAATCCGGGGGCTATTTGCCGGGTTTGATCCTTGTTGTTAACATCCTCCTATGGAGTAACACGGTGTTTATTATAATCCGGCATGGTTTACATGGTAAAACCAGCGTCATATATATACAGGGGCTGTTATCTCCTCCAACAGTGTGGGTTTGCAAAACTCCGCTTCAAGATTGGCCAAGCCAACTTCACGCTCAACGATGGCAGGTATTATGTATCTCAAAAATTTGATCATATACTTCAAATTTTGTTTTGGATGTTTTGATTTCATATATGCAGACATCATATTCCGCCTGACGGTACAACCGCGGTGGCACTTGACGAATTTTTCATTTCAGAAAGTGTTTTGGAAGGTTCATTACCATAGGAAGAACAAATTAGGCACGAAGGCATATCAACATCAAAGGTATCAGCTAGCCTATTACAAGGCAACATGGTGCCCATAATAATATAATTGTTTTTTCGCAAAGGAGAGGCAGTTTTCAAACCGGCTTCCGGTTCAAGCTTGGTCACCAGCCTGGCCTGATGGTTGTGGGTCATCCTGTGCCGCTTCAGCCTCCATTTCTCTACCCAGTGGCTGGAAATCCACAGTTGTCCAGTCGATTCCCATTAACGCTTGAAAAACAGCTCCATCATGGATCAACAATGACGGGTCAATATCGGGAGCGTAAGTATGCTTACGGATTGGAGGGATCAGATTTTCCGATTCATGGATTGGTGCGGCTATTCGCTTGTTCTGGCTGTCATATTGGGCTTGATAATGAGACAAGTCTACTTCCTCAGCCAATTGACAAGCTAGCGGACGTACCTCCCAGTTTATTGCTCGCAAATCCGCTTCACCAAATTCTGACCCGTCTTCCTTCAAGCTGGGATAGCCCTGAGCCGCTTCAATAGGATCAAAATCCGGCACCCAGGCTTTTGCCCGGATTAAGGCATTGATTGCACCGGTTCGAGCAGCAGATTTCTTTAGCTCTTCAACCCGGGCAGGAAGCACTGACAGTTTCATCAGAGTATCTTGAATCAAAGTGGGCGCCAATTTGTTATGAGATGCGGTACAGATGATCCGTTGGGCACCAGTATACAATTGTTCAACCAATGTATAGGCGGCTTTCAGTTTCTTCCGCACATCTGACCCCAAGTGACCAATGCGTGTCCCTGAAATACCATAAAGGGTTAATAAACCGACGACTCTGTAAGGAGGCAGAGCCAATTCAGAAGGCAAAGTGGCTTACCAAAGATAGCAGTAGTCATGGCATGCACGTGCCGCTTTATGCTGGTCAGTTCATCCGCCACTGGTTTTAGTGCAGCCTCGACATCCTCTGCTCGTTTGATCAAAGCGGACTTTTCAGTGGCCCAATCCGCCCGCTTCTTCTTGAAGCTCTCCTTAAGCTGTTCCATGGCGCTTAAAGCGCTGGCCAATTCCTCTTTTGCTTTGGAGGTTTCAGCCTGTTGGGTTTTCAGGTTTTCTTGGAGATCGGTGACTTGGTTTTCTTTCGTCTTCAGCTCCGCCTGCATGCATACAGATATATGCTTCAACAACTCGGTATAAGGATTCAAGTATCAATCACATAACAAGTTATGCACTTAGTACTTGGGGGCTAATGCATATTCGATCTTCATCTTTCAATTGCTTACAAAGTCCCAAGATCAATACAAGTATTCAAATTGGCACTTGGGGGCTAATGGCTATTTGCTCGTATATATTCTGATGCGGCAATTTCAATTACTTGAAGTACCGGTTTAACTACGTTAAGTTGAACCAGCCCTTGGGGGCTACATCAGCGAATTTCAAAGCATCAAGATTTATATTGGTAAGTCCCGGTTTGAAAGAATATTACAAACCGGCCCTTGGGGGCTAGGAGAATCAGCAAGAATGTAAGCATACAAGCAGGAAGGAGCATATGGAAGTTACCTCATATTTCTCTTTCATCATATTAACCAGACCGGCTTCATAATCGCGACTGGTATACAACCGGTTCAGATAGCCGGAATGGATATCTTGGGCGTTCAGAGCAGCATAAGTTGTCAGATCAGCGTTCCACTTGCCTTTGCCAAAGGCAGCAAATCCTTCCTTGGCAGAATGTTTGGATAAAGCGACAGGATTGCTTGGCTCAGTATGGCCAGTGCCAGTAATGACAACCTCATCATCCTGGGTACCGCCGGTTTGCACTGGGGCTGTTGGCTTGTTAGTGGGTTTTGCTGGACCGGTGGAGCTTTCAATCTGGATGGAACCTGTGGGCTGATTGGCAGGACCTGAGGCGTCAGTAGGTCTCTCTTCAGCAATAAGATCATCGTCTTGCTGCGGTGGATCGTTGGGTATATCCTCAGGAATAGCTGCTTCAAGATTGGGTGTCTTGCCTGGTTCAAGAATGACATCTTCTTCGGCCGCTTTGTCCAGGCGGGCCTTCTTGCTTGGCCTAGGTTTGGCCCTGAGGAGAATAACAAAATCAAATACAACATATGTTCTAAGGCGATGTACTGCAAACATCACAATAAGTATAGCTTACCCAAGCACCGTTTTGAGCGGTGGGAGCTGAGTAGCCGATGACTCGCCAGAAGATGAGTGGGAAGTAACCTGGTAATCGGAGTCAGACGGATTAAGAGGTTGACGAAAGCAGCCCGCTTTAGGACAAGCACTGACAAGCAAATTAGAGACCTCGGAATGGCATTTCCGAACCAGACTATTTGGTAAACCGGCGGAGGTAACTACCTGGCCGCTGTGCCGGGTGGTGCGACGAGCTTCGTGTTGTTGGGTCTTCATAAGAAGTTTAGGATCCAAATAAGCAAGAGGATGAGAAAATTTAACTTCCCGGTTTGCCTGACGGATTTTTTGTGAAGGCAAAGTTTCTGAATTGGAAGAGAGAATAATTACCTCTGCAACATCCGCGTGGCTGGCTTCGGCATCATCCTGACAAATATCATCATCAATAAGACGCATGAAAAATAAACCAAGTGAGTCAAGCTCTACCTCAAAGTCCGGATTATCCACCTCATCATCAGGGGCTGGATTAGAAGATGCAGTGGTTCTTTTCCTGTGGGTAGTCTTCTTCACAGCTTTAGTCTTTTGCTGTGTTGCTCTTTCCGGTTTGTCTGGTTTTTCTGGTTTCTCCTGCGGTAGTTTTTTGCTCCAAAATGGATCATTGCCCTGATTACACAGACACTGATATTAAACAAAGACCAGATATATCGTTAACAGATTCAGCAAAAAGAAAAATCAAAGTCTTACAGCTGGCGGTTTGTTGGTGGCGCAGAAGGGAAGCAGGCCGTTTCTAGCACAGGCGTGTTCCGGTTCATTCAGCATCTTATTCACAGCTTCTGTGACTTCTTCATCGGTGAGCTAGATTTTGGAATGTCGCAGTGGGTCATCAACACTGCCAGTATACTCGCACATCAAACCGGAGCACTGACTAAGGGGAAGTATGCTCCATGATATCCAACAACGAGCGAGATCAACCCCTGTTAAACCGCTGGCCATAAAGGCTCTGAGCTTTGACAGTTGAGGAGCATATTTACTTCTCTCCTATGCAGTCAATCTTTGTGGAAAAGGGTGTGTATTGCTGAGCCGCTCCGGTCGAAAGCCAGGCAAGGGATTCTCACCAGCAGGGGAGGTGTCTTTGCAGTAGAACCATGTCTCATTCCATTCTTTGGGGTGGCTATGCAGTTTGGCGTGAGGGTATGTAACCTCTTTCCTCTTCTAAATCGCCACACCACCCAACTCCATATTGGAGCCATCAGTAAACTCAGTACGGTGGTTTAGATGGAAAAGGTCTCTGAACAATTCCACTGTGGGCTCCTCTTGAAAGAATGCTTCACAGAGCACTTGGAAGTGACACATATTTGTAACAGAGTTGGGGCCAGTATCTTGTGGATGGAGCTGGAAATCGGCTAAAACATCTCGGTAAAATTTGGAACCGGGCAGTTTAAAGCCCCGGGCTAAGTGATCTACGAAAACAACAACCTCTCCTTCTCGAGGTGTGGGAGGGCATTCTTTGCCAGGAGCCCTCCAATGGATGGTATCTTTGCTGCCTAAAGCACCAATCAGGACTAAATCGTCCAGTTCAGCCTCTGTGACGCGAGAAGGAACCCAATTGCACTCATACACTTGCTTGGCCATGATGGAATCTACAAGGTAGAAGATCCCGGTTTAAAAATGCATTTGATCAAGATACATTGGTATGGGCACTGTTAAACCGGAAACAGAACTATCTGAACCAGAGTTTTTTTTGAAGCAACAAGCATCTGGCGGTTCAATAAGGGGACTAATGGCATATACTGGTTTGGAAAAAAACTCTATGAGGTTAAACCGCCTGATCTAGGCATTGCGGATGGACAAGTACACAGAAATAGGTTTCACAAGATTTCCTTATGGCATTGGATCTGAAGCAAATTCAGAAAAGAGATAAATACTTAGAGGTTCAAAGGAGCAGTACCGAACCAATGAGCAAAACATTCACATAGATCTATGGTTTTGAGATGCATAAGTGAAGGCGAAGGTCAAACAACTACCATTGCATAGAGTAAAGATTTGCGGATTCAGCTAAAGACCTATCGTATGAGCAAGAGGTAGAAGATGCACACTGAAGAACTGCGAAACCCTAGGTCAGATCTGTGGGGGAAAGGATAGAAGATTTACCGAAGCTGAGGAAGATGCGGAAGGTTGCCGCGATGCTCTGGTGCGTTCAGGTTGATGCAACGGCCAAGGATGAGGCAGAGGTCGACGGCGGCGGCGGAGCTCCGAGGCGGGCGACGCGAGGAAGACGAAGAAGGAACGGAAGGAGAAAAGAAATGACCCTTCGGTCCTATTTATAAGGCGAAAGAACATGAGTCAGGCGCGACAATCAAGGGGCCACGAAACGGAGCTGCCGCCTCGATTTCCGCCGATCTATTAAACAAAGAAGTGTAATGGATAGCTTCATTATGACAGATGACGTCACTCCAGTTTGCAGTAATCAGAGAAGATGACATCATGGCGGTTTACCAATTTAAGAGAAGACGTCGAAGATGAAGTTTTTGTTAAAGGATTGACATGAACCCGTTCAAATCAATCTGGGGCCTAATGTTGGGGATATTACTGCTGGGCATAAACCGGCCTATCTGGGCTGGGTCAACTTCATCAGTAGCTCCAAAAGTGATAAAGCCCAAGAAGGCAGATGAGGGCCTAAGGCCCGTAGCTGGTTCAAGACTGGTAGCTGTAAACCGGAATTTGTATATAAACTTGTATTGTAAGATAGGAATAAGGAGAGGCCAACCCGGATACGAATATCGACCGGAGTCGAGACTCTGTGAACCGACGGGAGTCACCCGTGTATATAAGGGGACGACCCGACGGCGGTTCAAGGACAACAGACAACTACTCGAGACATAGGCGAAGCTTGTTTGCTCCCTAGTCATCGAAACCCCATCAATTCCATCACAACTAGACGTAGGCTTTTACCTTCATCGAAGGGGCCGAACTAGTATAAACTCTCTTGCGTCCCTGTGTCCGCTTTAACCCCTTCAAGCTAACCCGTCGCGATGGCTCCACGACTAAGTCCTTTCTCTAGGACATCTGCCGTGACAAAACCACGACAAACCCCCTGAGCAAGTTAAAGTTGAACCTAATATTGCTATGGTTAAAGATCTCTTGGCTGATAATATTGATGGGCATGTTATTTACTTTTGTGATGAGACTGCTAGAATTGCTAAACCTGGTGCTAAAGATAAACATAGACCTGTGGTAGGCATGCCTATTATTTCTGTTAAAATAGGAGATCATTGTTATCATGGCTTGTGTGATATGGGTTCTAGTGCTAGTGCAATACCTATTTACTTATATAAATAAATTATGCATGATATTGCACCAGCTGAGATAGAAGATATTGATGTTACCATTAAGCTTGCTAATAGAGTTACTATTTCACAAATTGGGATTGTTAGAGACGTTGAAGTCTTGTGTGGGAAGGCTAAATATCTAGCTGATTTCCTTGTTCTTAGTTCCCCTCAAGATAGCTTTTGTCCCATTATATTTGGTAGACCCTTCTTGTACTGTTAATGCTAAGATAGATTGCAAGAAGGATGTTGTTACTATTGGTTTGGGTGATATGTCTCATGAGTTTAACTTCTCTAAATTTCGTACACAACCCCGTAATGAAGAATTTCCTAGTAAAGATGAAATTATTGGTCTTGCGTCTATTGCTGTGCCTCCTAATGATCCTTTATAACAATATTTGCTAGACCATGAGAATGATATGTTTATGAATGAAAGAAGGGAAATAGATGAATTATTATTTAAACAGGGACCTATTCTGAAACATAACTTGCCTGTTGAAATCCTAGGGGATCCTCCTCCACCCAAGGGTGATCCTGTGTTTGAGCTTAAACCATTACGTGATACTCTTAAATATGCTTATCTTGATGAAAAGAAGATATATCCTGTTATTATTAGTGCTAACCTTTCAGAGCATGAAGAAGAAAAAATATTGAAAACTCTGAAGAAGCACCGTGCTGCTATTGGATATACTCTTGATGATCTTAAGGGCATTAGTCCCACTCTATGTCAACACAAAATAAATTTGGAGAAGGATGCCAAACCAGTTATTGATCACCAACGACGGCTAAATCCTAAGATGAAAGAAGTGGTAAGAAAGGAAATGTTAAAGCTCCTTGAGGCAGGTATAATTTATCCCGTTGCTGATAGTCAGTGGGTAAGTCCTGTCCATTGCGTTCCTAAGAAGAGAGGTATTACTGTCGTTCCTAATGATAAAGATGAATCGATTCCGCAAAGAATTATTACAGGTTATAGGATGGTAATTGATTTACGCAAATTAAATAAGGCTACTAAAAAAGATCATTACCCCTTACCTTTTATTGATCAAATGCTAGAAAGATTATCCAAACATACACATTTTTGCTTTCTAGATGGTTACTCCGGTTTTTCTCAAATACCTGTGTCAGCTGATGATCAAGCAAAAACCACTTTTACTTGCCCTTTCGGTACTTTTGCTTATAGACGTATGCCTTTTGGTTTATGTAATGCACCTGCTACCTTTCAAAGATGCATGATGGCTATATTTTCTGACTTTTGTGAAAAGATTTGTGAGGTTTTCATGGACGATTTCTTCGTTTATGGATCCTCTTTTGATGATTGCTTGAGCAACCTTGATCGAGTTTTGCAGATATGTGAAGAAACTAATCTTGTCTTGAATTGGGAGAAGTGCCACTTTATGGTTAATGAAGGTATTGTCTTAGGGCATAAAATTTCTGAAAGAGGTATTGAAGTTGATAAAGCTAAAGTTGATGCTATTGAAAAGATGCCATGTCCCAAGGACATCAAAGGTATAAGAAGTTTCCTTGGTCATGCTGGTTTTTATAGGAGGTTCATTAAAGACTTCTCCAAAATTTCTCGACCTCTCACTAATCTATTACAAAAAGATATTCCTTTTGTCTTTGATGTTGATTGTGTAGAAGCATTTGAAATACTTAAGAAAGCATTGATTTTTGCACCAATTGTTCAGCCACCTGATTGGAATTTACCCTTTGAAATTATGTGTGATGCTAGTGATTATGTTGTAGGTGTTGTTCTAGGGAAAAGAGTTGATAAGGAATTAAATGTTATTCAATATGCTAGTAAAACTCTAGACAATGCCCAGAGAAATTATGCTACTACTGAAAAAGAATTTTTAGCAGTTGTTTTTTGCTTGTGATAAGTTCAGACCTTATATTGTTAATTCTAAAGTAACTATTCACATTGATCATGTTGCTATTAAATTCCTTATGGAAAAGAAAGATGCTAAACCTATACTTATTAGATGGGTTCTCCTGCTACAAAAATTTGATTTGCATATTATTGATAGAAAGAGAGCTGAGAACCCCATTCCAGACAACTTGTTTAGGTTAGAAAATGTTCTTGATGACCCACTACCTATTGATGATAGGTTTCCTAATGAACAATTAAATGTCATAAATGCTTCTCGAACTGCTCCATGGTATGCTGATTATGCTAATTATACTATTGCTAAATTTATACCACCTAGTTTCACATACCAGCAAAAGAAAAAGTTCTTCTATGATTTAAGGCATTACTTTTGGGATGACCCACATCTTTATAAAGAAGGAGTAGATGGTGTTATTAGACGGTGTGTACCTGAGCATGAACAGGAACAGATCCTACGCAAGTGTCACTCTGAAGCCAATGGAGGACACCATGCTGGAGATAGAACTGCACATAAGGTATTGCAATCCAGTTTTTATTCGCCTACTCTCTTCAAGGATGCCCGTAAGTTTGTCTTGTCTTGTGATGAATGTCAAAGAATTGGTAATATTAGTAGACATCAAGAAATGCCTATGAATTATTCACTTGTTATTGAACTATTTGATGTTTGGGGCTTTGATTATATGGTACCTTTTCCTTCCTCTAACGGGTATACACATATTTTAGTGGATGTTGATTACGTTACTAACTGGGTAGAAGCTATCCCAACTAGTAGTGCTGATCATAACACCTCTATTAAGATGCTTAAAGAAGTTATTTTCCCGAGGTTTGGAGTCCCTAGATATTTAATGACTAATGGTGGTTCACACTTTGTTCATGGTGCCTTTCGTAAAATGCTTGCTAAGTGTGACGCCCGGATAATTAGGCTATAGTAATCCCACGTTAATGATGCCACGTCACCTCGATTGTTGTTGCTAATCTCGCCTTAGTTCGAAACCGGTTCGAATTCAAATTCAAAATCAAGCAAACAATAAGATATTTTCAAATATTAAAACTAAAATGTTGGGGTGTTGACAAATAAAGCATAGGTAATTATTGTGGAGAAACCCCAATTTTATAAAAGGTTTAAGTACACTAAAATATTTAAAACAACAACAAAACATTTAACTAACTACCCGTTTCAATTTGATAAAATATTAAACTATTTGTTTTATTGCCAAAAACTTATGGGGCAGTGGCATACTTATTAAAACTAAATTAGGAACCAGTGGTGTAGTTTATAAAACCAAATTCAAAAGGAAACTAAAATAAAAACAGTAAAACAAAATTATAAAATAAAACAAAAATAAAATAAAAGGAAAACAACTTTACCCCCCCCCCCGTCCGACTAGGCCTTGGCCTAGTTGGTCGTGTGGCTGAGTGGCCTGCCGGCCCACCCCGTGGCCTACTTAGGCCATCCCCCACTACCGAAACCCTAGTCCAACCACTACCCCACTCCCCCCTCTCTCCCCTGTTCCCGCCTGGATCGGGATCGGGCAACCCCCGTCACCCTCCCCGCCCGATCTCGCGCCGCCCTGCACCCCCGATGACGGTGCCTCCTCCCTGGAGCCCCCCGCTAGCCGACGCCTCGCCGTCCCAGCGGCGTTCGCCGCTGCTCCCCGTGGCCCCGGCGAGCACAACCGCGCGCACGACCTCAACGCCGCCACGGACCACCATCGTCATGGTTCTCTCCGTCGCTGGCGCTCCCCATCCCCGTCGCCGATGCCTCCCCACCGGACCTCATCGACTCCTCGACCCCCACTGCCTCGTGCCCTGCAAAACCCCGTGAGCCTTGACTTCCTCCCCTACTTCTCTCTGTGGATCGTCGTGGCCGAGTGACAGAGCTCGCGCTCCGGCCACGCTCGCCGGTGCCTCACCCACGCCATCGCCGCGTGCACGCACGCCTCACAGCCACCACTCCTCGGCATCGCCTCCGCCTCTATGATCGCGCGCTCACCGCGTCGGCTGCCGCACCCCGCGCCCCGTCTCACCCGCTTACCGCGCACAGCCACGATCCCACTCGCGCCCACTACTGCCGCTGCCCCGCTTGCTTCGTCGTTGCGGCCACCCGCAGCCGCCACCGCGCCACTGGTCGCCGTCGCTCCGGCCAGCCAGCCCTGGCTCCGCCCGTCCCCGTCGCTCACCGCACCGCCCGAGGCCACGCCTTCCCCCCGCATGCTCATTGCCTCCTGCCGCAGTCGCAGCTCGCGCCCGTCTCCCGTTGCACACGTTGCTGCTCGTCGAGGCCACCGGCCTGCACGCCCACAACCCCGCCCATCGCCTGCCTCTGCTCACCGGCCGGCGTCCACTGCTGCCGGCCCGCGCCCGCGGATCCCACTCCCCCTCCGCTTGTCGGCTGTGTCTGGAGGCTTGCCCGGTGACCTTGCCCTGCAACGGGCGGATTACGCCCGCAACGCCCATTCGGGATGTGCCCGGCGCCCGACCCGCTATGGCCCCTGGGGCCAATGACAAGTGGGGCCCTGCCCCTGAATGTTTTAAAAAAAGAAGAATAAGAAAATATATAATTAGAGAAATAAAATAATTAATTAGTTACTTAATTAACTTATTTTAATCATGTTTAAATTAACCTAATAATAGATTACCCTAATTAAATACTGTTAATTAACCTAAGTCTATGACCATGGGGACCCACTGGTCAAATTGACTAGTCAACAGTCAATGCTGACTAGGATGTTGACTTTGGCTGGCCCCACCAGTCAGCCTCTGCTGACTGGATAGTTGACCAAGTCAACTGGGCCCACTGGTCAGCCACACAAGCCCATCTGTGGGTACACTTCTGTGTACCCATAGCAATTTAACATTTAATTTTCGAATTAAAATATTTTAGAAATTGTTTAAAACTTAGGAAAATTAATATAAAATAAACCATAGCTCGGATGGAAAAACTTTGTACATGAAAGTTGCTCAGAACGACAAGATGAATCCGGATATGCAGCCCGTTCGTCCGCCACGCATCCCTAGCATAGCGAACACGCAACTTTCCCCCTCCGATTCATCTGTCCAAAAACGCAAAACACCGGGGATAATTTCCCGGATGTTTCCCCCCTTCACCGGTACCACCTCGTACCGCGTTAGGGCACACCTAGCATCACGCTTTGTCATGTCATGCATCGTCATGCATTTGTTTGCGTTATATTTATTGTTTCTTCCCCCTCTTCTCTCGCTAGACACCGAGACCGACGCCGTTGCTACCCAGTACGACTACGGAGTTGACGACCCCTGTCTCTTGCCAGAGCAACCAGGCAAGCCCCCCTTTGATCACGAGATATCGCCTATTCTTCTCTATACTGCTTACATTAGAGTAGTGTAACATGTTACTGCTTTCCGTTAATCCTATCCTGTTGCATAGCCTGTCCTTGCTACTACTGTTGTTACCTTTACCTGCTATCCTACTGCTTAGTATAGGATGCTAGTGTTCCATCAGTGGCCCTACACTCTTGTCCGTCTGCCATTCTATACTACTGGACCGTGATCACTTCGGGAGGTGATCACAGGCATATACTATATACTTTACACTGTTACATTACCTGTGGTACTGTTCGGAGTTAGGGGCTGAAGGGGCAGGGGGCTCCATCCCGGTAGAGGTGGGCCTGGGTTCTCGACGGCCCCCGACTGTTACTTTGAGGCGGAGCGACAGGGCAGGTTGAGACCACCTAGGAGAGAGGTGGGCCTGGCCTTGGTCGGCGTTCGTGGATACTTAACACGCTTAACGAGATCTTGGTATTTGATCTGAGTCTGGCTACTGGCCTATACGCACTAACCATCTACGCGGGGACAGTTATGGGCACTCGACGTCGTGGTATCAGCCGAAGCCTTCGTGATGTCAGCGACTGAGCGGCGCGCGCTGGGTTGGACCGCGTAACACAACTTCCTTTGTAATGGAGGTTGCTAGGTCTGCTCTCCGGCCGCGTTCGCAACATGCAAGTGTGCAATGGGCGATGGGCCCAGACCGCTGTGCCATAGGATTTAGACCAGCGTGCTGACCTCTCTGTTATGCCTAGGTAGGGCTGCTACGTGTTGATCTTCCGAGGCCGGGCATGACCCAGAAAAGTGTGTCCGGCCAAATGGGATCGGGCGTGTTGGGTTATGTGGTGCACCCATGCAGGGAAGTTAATCTATTCGAATAGCCGTGATCTTCGGTAACAGGACGACTTGGAGTTGTACCTTGACCTTATGACAACTAGAACCGGATACTCAATAAAACACACCCTTTCAAGTGCCAAATACAACCGGTGATCGCTCTCTCACAGGGCGACGAGGGGAGGATCATCGGTTAGGATTATGCTATGCGATGATACTTGGAGGACTTCAGTCTACTCTCTTCTACATGCTGCAAGATGGAGGCTGCCAGAAGCGTTGTCTTCGGTAGGACTAGCTTTCCCCCTCTTATTCTGGCATTCTGCAGTTCAGTCCACCGTTGTGGCCCTTTACACATATACCCATGCATATGTAGTGTAGCTCCTTGATTGCGAGTACTTTGGATGAGTACTCATGGTTGCTTTATCCCCCCTTTCCCCCCCTTTTATTTCTTTCTGGTTGTCTCAACCAGATGCTGGAGTCTAGGATCCAAACGCCATCGTTGATGACGACTCCTACTACATCGGAGGTGCCTACTACTACATGCAGCCCGCTGACGACGACCAGGAGTAGTTAGGAGGATCCCAGGCAGGAGGCCTGCGCCTCTTTCGATCTGTATCCCAGTTTGTGCTAGCCTTCTTAAGGCAAACTTGTTTAACTTAAGTCTGTACTCAGATTTTGTTGCTTCCGCTGACTCGTCTACGATCGAGCTCTTGTATTCGAGCCCTCGAGGCCCCTGGCTTGTTATATGATGCTTGTATGACTTATTTTATTTGTAGAGTTGTGTTGTGATATCTTCCCGTGAGTCCTTGATCTTGATCGTACACGTTTGCGTGTATGATTAGTGTACGATTGAATCGGGGGCGTCACACTAAGTATGACGTTAATCATAGAATTGCATCTCCTTATCACCCATAGTCTAGTGCCAAGTAGAATTGAGTAATAGAGAGCTCAAATTAATTTTGCAAAAGACTGTTAATAGCTCTAGAAAGAATTGGTCCAAGAAACTTGATGATGCATTATGGGCCTATAGAACTGCATATAAAAATCCTATGGGTATGTCTCTGTATAAAATGGTTTATGGTAAAGCATGTCACTTACCTCTTGAATTAGAACATAAGGCATATTGGGCTATTAAAGAGCTCAACTATGACTTCAAACTTGCTGGTGAGAAGAGGCTTTTTGACATTAGCTCACTCGATGAATGGAGAACCCAGGCTTATGAAATTGCCAAGCTGTTTAAAGGAAAAGTTAGAAGATGGCATGACAAAAGGATACAAAAGCATGAGTTTAATCTAGGTGATTATGTATTGTTATACAACTCTCATTTAAGATTTTTTGCAGGAAAACTTCTCTCTAAATGTGAAGGTCCCAACGTTATCGAGGAGGTCTATCATTCCGGTGCCATAAAAATCAACAACTTCGAAGGCACAAATCCGAAGGTGGTGAACGGTCAAAGAATCAAACATTATATCTCAGGTAATCCCATAAATGTTGAAACTAATATTATTGAAACCGTAACCCCGGAGGAATACATAAGGGACACTTTCCAGAATGTTTCAGACTCCGGAAAGGAATAGGTATGTGGTACAGTAAGTAAACCGACTCCAAAACAGTTCTAATGACAATTTTTCTCTATTTTGGAATATTTAGAAAAATAGGAAAATAAGAAGCAGTCCAGGAAGGACACGAGGCTTCAACGAGGGTGGGAGGCGCGCCCTACCCCCTGGGCGCGCCCCCTGCCTCGTGGGCACCTTGTGCGCTCTTCGGACTCCGTTTTCTTGCACGATACTTCTTTTGGTCGGTAAAAATTCATTATATAATCTCCCGAAGGTTTTGACCACCGTACCACACAAATATCCTCTATTCTTGTTTCGAGCTATTTTTTGTCAGGGTTGTTAAGGCCAGGCATCATGTCGTCCCCCTCCTCCAACAATGGTGACAATGATGCTTGGTAATGAAGATAGAGTTGAAGAGGGAAGAACCTATGGAGATCAACAAGGATGAAGGGATCAAGAAGGCCATGGAGGACCAAGTTCCGGCAGCAGAAGACATCCTTCAACTTGATCACAATCTTCTTACCCCAACTGAGATCGAAGCTTTCAAGATGATTGAGTTAGCTCGTATACAAAACAAGTATCTCACACGTGAAAATATTTTGTTGAAGGAGCATATCATCACACTCAAGGGCATTATCCGCAAGTTGGAGGACCTCCTACGCTCGATGTGTGACTATCCATCATCACCAACACCCTCTTCACCGACAAAGAAGGCGATATAAACACATGAGTATGGGCACTCCCCTTGGCAACTGCCAATCTTGGGGGAGTGCCCCGGTATCGTATCACCATCACAACTTTTATCTTTACCATTTTTTAGTTCGATCCTTTTGATAATATCTTGATCTAGTAGAATAAAGTTGTAGTACGATCTAGTTGTGAGTTTTGCTTTATGATCCATGAGCTATATATAATAAAGATTAGTGTTGAGTCAAGGGCTTTATTATTTTGCTATGATCTTGAGGGAATAAAATAAGAGAAGAAATAAAAAGAAACAAAGAGATCATATGGATCTTATGGAAAGTAATGAGCTCACATATAAAGAGTATGGTGAATAAAAGTTGTTGAGAGTTGACAAACATAGTTTTGGTCATCGTTGCAATGAATAGGAAGTAATAAAGAAAGAGAGGTTCACATATAAATATACTATCTTGGACATCTTTTATGGTTGTGAGCACTCATTAGGTATGACATGCTATGAGTTGACATTGGACAAGGAAGACAATGTAATGGGTTATGTTTTCTTACATATGAGATAAATTATCTTGTCATGGATCATCCAACATGTTGAGCTTGCCTTTCCCTCTCTTGCTAGCCAAGTTCTCTGCACCAAGTAGAGATACTACTTGTGCTTCCAAATATCCCTAAACCCGTTTTTGCCATGAGAGTCCACCATATCTACCTATGGATTGAGTAAGATCCTTCAAGTAAGTTGTCATCGGTGCAGGCAATAAAAATTGCTCTCTAAATATGTATGACTTATTAGTGTGGGAGAAAATAAGCTTTATACGATCTTATGATGTGGAAGAAATAAAAGCGGCGGACTGCATAATAAAGGTCCATATCACAAGTGGCAATATAAAGTGACGTTCTTTTGCATTAAGGTTTTGTGCATCCAACCATAAAAGCGCATGACAACCTCTGCTTCCCTCTGTGAAGGGCCTATCTTTTACTTTTATCTTATACCTTATATAAGAGTCATGGTGATCTTCACCTTTCCTTTTTACATTTTATCCTTTGGCAAGCACAATATGTTGGAAAGATCCTGATATATATAGCTAATTGGATGCGAGTCTTCATGAACTATTATTGTTGACATTACCCTTGAGGTAAAATGTTGGGAGGCAAAACTATAAGCCCCAGCTTTCTCTGTGTCCGATTAAAACTTCATACCCATAAATATTGCATGAGTGTTAGCAATTGTGAAAGACTAAAAGATGGTTGAGTATGTGGACTTGCTAAAAAGCTCTTATATTGACTCTTTCCTATGTTATGATAAATTGCAATTGCCGCAATGACTGAGATTAGAGTTTGTTGGTTCTCAATGAAGTTTATGATTCATACTTGAAATTGTGATTGAATTGTTACTTTAGCATAAGAGATCATATGACAATATATGTATATGGTGCTGTTCTAAGAATGATCATGATGCCCTCATGTCCGTATTTTATTTTTTATCGACACCTCTATCTCTAAGCATGTGGACATATTTTTCGATTTCGGCTTTCGCTTGAGGACAAGCGAGGTCTAATCTTGGGGGAGTTGATACGTCCATTTTGCATCATGCTTTTATATCGATATTTATTGCATTATGGGATGTTATTACACATTATGTCACAGTACTTATGCCTATTCTCTCTTATTTTACAAGGTTTACATAAAGAGGGGGAATGCCGGCAGCTGGAATTCTGGGCTGGAAAAGGAGCAAATATTAGAGACCTATTCTGCACAGCTCCAAAAGTCCTGAAACTTCACGGAAGTTATTTCTAGAATATATAAAAATACTGAGTGCAAGAAGTACCAGAGGGGGGTCACCCACCAGCCACGAGGGTGGGGGGTGCGCCCTGCCTCGTGGGCCCCCAGGTGGCCCTCCGATGCCCATCTTCTGCTATATGGCGTCTTTCGTCGAGGAAAAAATCATAAGACAGCTTTCGGGACGAGACTCCGCCTCCATGAGGCGGGACCAATCTAGGTCTCCGGCAGAGCTGTTCTGTGGGGACACTTCCCTTTGGAAGGGGGAAATCATCACCATCGTCATCATCAACGATCCTCTCATCGGGAGGGGGTCAATCTCCATCAACATATTCACCTCAAACCCTAGTTCATCTCTTGTATCTAATCTTTGTATCCAAACCTCGGATTGGTACCTGTGGGTTGCTAGTAGTGTTGATTACTCCTTGTAGTTGATGCTAGTTGGTTTACTTGGTGGAAGATTATATGTTCAGATCCATTATGCATATTAATACCCCTCTGATTATGAACATGAATATGCTTTGTGAGTAGTTACGTTTGTTCCTGAGGACATGAGAGAAGTCTTGCTATTAGTAGTCATGTGAATTTGGTATTCGTTCAATATTTTGATGCTCCTTCTCTCTTTTTCTCTCATTTTTTGATTTGGGCCTTCTTTCTTTTTTTCTTTTTGGCCTTTTTTTTATTTTTCGTCTGGAGTCTCATCCCGACTTGTGGGGGAATCATAGTCTCCATCATCCTTTCCTCACTTGGGACAATGCTCTAATAATGATGATCATCACACTTTAATTTCTTACAACTCAAGAATTAGAACAAAATATGACTCTATGTGAATGCCTCCGGCGGTGTACCGGGATGTGCAATGATGCATGAGTGACATGTATGAAGAATTATGAACGGCGGCTTTGCCACAAATACGATGTCAACTACACGATCATGCAAGCAATATGATAATGATGAAGCGTGTCATAATAACGGAATGGTGGAAAGTTTCATGGCTATGGAAATGCCATAATAGGTAGGTGTGGTGGCTGTTTTGAGGGAGGTATATGCTGGGTTTATGGTAACGGCGAAAGTTGCACGATACTAGATAGGCTAGCAATGGTGGAAGGGTGAGAGTGTGTATATGTAACATCCCAAATTTTCAATTTGGAATGTTATATATAGGTCATTCATGCATATCATATTTTATTGCATCATCGTTCCGCAATCCTTGAAATCCTAAGCAACTCAAGGACCCTCGGAGAGAGTTGGGGATTTCCCAGTTTTCATCTTTGATTTTTATCAAATAATGAAACGAGGATTTCTGATTTTAATAATTTTTCTCTCCGAAAAATATTTCATTTTTAAAATAAATGAGAGGAGATAATATGACTTCTACAAAATAATTGAAATATTGGAGGAAGAATATTAAAATCATTTATTTGATTTTATTTGGATTTTATTTGCAATTAGAAAAATTGCACGTTTTTCAAAATTGCATTTTAGGGCCAAGAAAATGTTCATCTCGTTCTAAATATTTTATTTAGATGGTCAAAATTTGTTTTGGCATTTTTAGATTTTTATTTTATTTTCTAGGATTTTATTTCTGTCGGCAAAATTGTTTTAAAAAAAATCTCACCACGCTGACAGGGCCGAAACCCAGCCGGGCCGCCGGCCCAATCGCCGCCGCCGCCTTCTACGCGCGAGCGCTGCCGCTGCCGACTCGGACAGAGTCCGAGCCAGACTCCTCCTGCCGCCGCGCCTTGCCCCCTCCCCCAGTCGCCCCCCTCCTTATATACGCGCCACCCCGGCCCCCCACCACCACACCACCACCACCGCCGCTGCAGCCGCCCACACCGCCCGCAGCCGCCGCTGAGCCCCGCCGCCCCGCCGCCCAAACCCCGCCTCGCCGGAGCCCCTCGCCGAAGGTACCGCGCCGGACCCGAGCCGCCAGTTTAAAAAAAAAACGCTCGGTTTTTTTAGAAACCCTAGTTCGTTTTTTAGATCGGTTCGCCGGTTTTCTCGGTTCTTCTAATTAGCGGACGTTCGTCCGTACGTTCATTTTAATGAATGGTTTTCGCCCGTTAGTTACAGTTAGCGAACGCTTGTTCGTTAGTCTGTTCGTCAGTTTTATTTTTATCGGATTAATCTGCGATTATTTTCGATCGCGATTTCTGATCTGATCTTAGTTTCTGTTTATCTTTTCGCTCGTTAGTCGGAATCAGGCGATTCAAGCGCCTAGATCTTCGTCTCGAGACCCTCTTTCTGTTTAACCAACTTGCACAAGTTTTTGCTACTGTAAAATTTGACCTAAGTCCAGATTTGTAAATGGATCTTGTTTCTTTCGCCGTTTGAGTTTCGTTGCTCCGTTTGATTTGATTCTTTTTGCATACCAGAATTCTTAAGTTGAACTTTCTGGTTAACCTCTCTTATTGGAGTTTTGCTTGTGCATCTTTGCTTGTTGCTTATGTATGTTATTGTTTGTTTGCGATAGAACACTCGGAGTGCGAAGCGTGTTACTACGAGTCTCTAGGTTTCACGGATCGTTAGCAAGGCAAGTAACACATTGATCATACTCTTTTCATACCCAGTTTTTATGCATTAGTTCCAATCCTCAAACATTGCATGATTAGGATGTCATTAACTTGTGGGTGGGGAAGTAGTTGTTGCGGTAGAACCTATTGCCCTATTACTATCAAACCCTTGGGAGTTACTTCTACGCGTTGTTTATATGGCTATGCTATGCTATGCTCGTAGACGTGGTTTGGGTTTGAGTGAAATCCATGACAGATGTGAGATTGTTAATTAATGGTTCAACCTAAGGTGGCAACTTAAATTAACATCTGGGTGGATTGAGGCACCTGGGGAACCCAGTGTTGTCTGGTTTTTTTTGAAATCCTGGGGTACCCGTGTGATCTTCCTATGGACCGCCACCCAGGCTCAAAGGGAAGTGGGATGATTCATGCTAGAAACTTCCGTGTGCAGCCACAAGCTATTATGGGCTCTAGCATAGTTGAGTAAGTTAAGTGAAGCTCTTGAAGAGGTAGATCAGCAGGTAGTGGGTTTTGTAGGTTTGGTATGGTCTACCCGGAGTAAAGAGTTAATGTTTCTAAAAGACTGTGTCTCGGTCATCCGTTTCTCAAACACCATGTAGTGCGAGAAATCCAATGGAGGCGATCGGGTCTTATGGGGAAAAGTGCGCAAACCTATGCAGAGTGTACAATCTAATCATGGTTAGCCGTGTCCCCGGTTATGGACAAATTTGAGTATCTAGTACTTGGGTTATCACATGTATCTTATCACTCTTAATTAACATTGTTGGGTTGTTAACTACTTTAATTTGGGATTGAGTTGCGGGTACCTTCTCAATATTGTTCAACCACCATGATAGTTAAATTAAAATCTATTCCTTTGTTGTAGGGAAAAATTGGCTTTAGGCAAAACTATAAACATAGAGCTTTCCACCAGCCAAATATGCATGTAGTGATAGCATTATTCTGTTCTTGCTCTACGGTGTTACTTTGCCAGCATATTCCATGTGCTGACCCGTTTTCGGGCTGCAACATATTATGTTGCAGACTTTTCAGACGAGGAGTAGGGTTCGTTAGGCCGTTGCCGTGCAGCTCAGCTATGTCGTTGGAGTTGATGGACTCACTTTATCTTCCAAGCCTTCCGTTGTTATCGCATTAGATGGCCTTAAGCCATATTATTGTAATAAATTCTCTCTTGAGACTTTTCAATGTAATGAGTGTGTGATTGCTACTCTGTTATAAATCCTTCGAGTACTGTGTGTGTCAGCATTACCGATCCAGGGATGACACTGAAGCACAGAGACTTGACCATATGAGGTCGGGTTGCTACAAGATGGTATCAGAGCACACGCTGAGTGTAGGACACGACCACTAAGATAAAAACCCTAGGTCACTATTCTCTCCTCATTTCTGACTCCTCTCCATTTTCTATTCTTTAGGATGACGGAGATGAAGAACAAGTTTGCACAACCGGATGAAGACACACCTTTTGGACGCCACTTGAAGGAAGTCACTAGGTACTTGAACATTGGAATACCAAGCTTCACCGGGACCTACAACGCCACCTTACCAGAAGAGGAGCGTTGGATGATTCAAGTACAAGTTCCAGGAAGGACGTTCTCGCCAACTTCTAAACCCATAGAATTTTCCTTCGACGCACCAACCTGGAGTTTAGGAAAGAGTATGGTAGCTCACATTACCATGGGACGCATTGGAGAAGTCTACAACAGGGAACTCGAGGTACCTATCTACCAAATATGTGGGCACCGAGACGAGCAATGGGAAGTAATCAGCACCAGGAAGGATAGATCCATTGCAGCTTTTATCCAGGAGTTAAACCAGCACATTCGACATCAGGAGAACCAGATGTGCGCAGACATGATAGATTTGAAGAAGGCGAAGACTAGGATCATCGAGTTGGAGGAAGAACTCAAGTTTACACGCGATGGATATGAGGAGGAAATCAAGACACTACTGGAGAAGAATGACGACCTAGTTAAGAAGATCAGAGTATTCATGGGAGACCCCACACCAGTAGAAGAAGACGAAGATGTGACGCCCGGATAATTAAGCTACATTAATCCTCTGTTAATGATGCCATGTCACCACTGTTACTCTTGCTAAACCTCACTTGTCTCAAACTAAGATCAAATTCAAATTCAAAATAACAAGTCAGATTATAATTTCATAAAGTAGTGAATTAAAAATGTTAAAAAGGTTGTAAATATTCACTAACAAATTAAAAACAATAAACATCATTTTGGGAATGTTTATATGCCTCTAAGATAATTAAAACAGGAACAAACAACATTTAGATTAACCTTTTAAAAGTAAACAAATATTAATACTTTTCAAAATGACTTGAAATTTCTTGTGCAACTCAATTATATGACCCAATATTTATGTGCCAAGTTTCATGTTCACCAAAATTCATTTTCTATCTAAACTAAAGGCAAAGTAGAGGAGAACTAAATAAACAGAATAAAATAAAAGGGAAAATAGAAATAAAAGAAAGGAAAAGAAGACTCACTTTGCACTGGGCCTAAGTGCATAGTGCAAAGGCCCGGTGCACAACACAGCCTAGCCCACCTAATGGGTCACCCTCTACCTCTGTTCACCTGAGGCGCAATGGCCGCCGTTCGACCGCCCGCGGCCATGGATGGCCACACGGCGGCCATCCGCCGCTCCCCCATCCCCTACTAGGTCGCCTCCGACCTAACCCCTAACCTTAGCGCCCCCAGTACCACACTCCCTCGCTCCCCCTCACCCTTCTCCTCCATCACCGAGTGCAGCCGCTGCCGCGCGCCCGTCGATCCCGCGCTCCCCGTCGACCCCTCGTCTCGCCCCGATGACGTAGTGCTCCGCCTTCGTCCTCCGCGTCGTCCGGTCCAAGCCATTGGAGCCGGGAGCCACCGAGACGAGCCCGGCGACCTCTTCTCCCCGTACGGCCATCTTCGACTCCGGCGATGATTCCGGTGATGACACGCTTCCCCGAGCCCACTTGTGCACATCTGCAGGGCCCAGTGAACAGCCGCATCGAACCCCCCCTCTCCCTTCTCCTCCCTGTGTACCGTAGTTAGCTTCCACGCGTGCTCGAGCTCCGGCCACCGTCCCTAGACTCCGCCGCCGACGCTGTGGGCCATTTCAACGGCCACCGCTGCCACCGTTCGACGCGGTGCGATGCCCGCGTTCGAATACACCAGGTTCCGCGCCAAAAGAGCCCCCACAGCCCACTTCTCCTTGAGCCAGCGAACGCCGCCGCCGCCCCTGCTCGTCGCCGGCGCCACTCCGGCCAGCCCTCGAACCCAACGATGCACCAGTTGGAAGCACGCCGCCCCCTGCACCTGTAGGTGCTCGCGGCGGTCCAAACGGTCCCCGGTGGCCATTTTCCGACTGTGGCCGAGCCGCGCCGCCGTCCTGGAGGTCGCCGCCGGCGCACCAACGGTGTTCACCAACGTGGACGGCCTGGGGCCACCCCCCTGGGTCGCCGACCCGTGGGCCCCAGGGGCCCGGCCAGCTTGTTGACCCGGTCCACCATGCTGACTGGACCGACCCATGCAACTGACAGTTGGGGCCTACAATCCCCTAATTAACAAAGTTAATTAAGCTAATTTAATTAATACAATTAGACACTGATAGGTGGTCCCCGTCTAATTAATTAACTTAGTTAGTTTAGGTTAACCTGTGTTAGCCCTACTCTCTATGACAGGTGGGACCCACTGGTCAGTTTGACTAGTCAGCGGGTCTGTTGACCTACTGATGTCATACTAACACTCTGCTAACATCACAATTCTTTTCTGTTATTTTTCCATAGTTTCTGAAAGTGCTTTAATCTTTGAAAAATCATATAAAATAAACCGTAGCTCGGATGGAAAAACTTTGTACATGAAAGTTGCTCAGAACGACGAGGCGAATCCGGGTACGTAGCCCGTTTTTCCGCCATGCATCCCTAGCATAGCAAACACGCAACTTTCCCCCACCAGTTCAGCTGTCCGAAAACGCGAAACACCGGGGATAATTTCCCAGATGTTTCCCCCCTTCACCGGTACCACCTTGTACCGCGTTAGGGCACGCCTACAATCACGCTTTGTCATGTCATGTATCGTCATGCATTTGTTTGCATTGTATTTATTGTTTCCTCCCCCTCTTCTCTCGCTAGACATCGAGACCGACGCCGCTGCTACCCAGTATGACTACAGTGTTGACGACCCCTCCTTCTTGCCAGAGCAATCAGGCAAGCCCCCCCCCCCCTTGATCACCAGATATCGCCTACTCTCCTCTATAGTGCTTGCATTAGAGTAGTGTAGCATGTTACTACTTTCCGTTAATCATATTCTGTTGCATAGCCTGTCATTGTTGCTCCAGCTGTTGATACCTTACCTGCAATCCTAAATGCTTAGTATAGGATGCTAGTTTACCATCAGTGGCCCTACATTCTTGTCCGTCTGTCATGCTATACTACTGGGCCATGATCACTTCGGGAGGTGATCACGGACATATGATATATACATATACTGTTACATTACTTATGATATTGTTCGGAGATGGGGGGCTGAAGGGGCAGGTGGCTCCATCCCGGTAGAGGTGGGCCTGGGTTCCCGACGGCCCCCGACTGTTACTTTGTGCCGGAGCGACAGGGCAGGTTGAGACTACCTAGGAGAGAGGTGGGCCTGGCCCTAGTCGGCGTTCACGGATACATAACACGCTTAACGAGATCTTGGTATTTGATCTGAGCCTGGCTACTGGCCTATACACACTAACCATCTACGCGAGGACAGTTATGGGCACTCGACGTCGTGGTATCAGCCGAAGCCTTCGTGACGTCAGCGACTGAGCGGCGCGCGCCGGATTGGACTGGAATGCCTGCTAGGCTAGGTCTGCTTCCGGCCGCCCTCGCAACGTGCAGGTGTGCAATGGGCGATGGGCCCAGACCCCTGCGCCATAGGATTTAGACCGGCGTGCTGACCTCTCTATTGTGCCTAGGTAGGGCTGCGATGTGTTGATCTTCCGAGGCTGGGCATGACCCAGGAAAGTGTGTCCGGCCAAATGGGATCGAGCGTGTTGGGTTATTGGTGCACCCCTGCAGGGAAGTTAATCTATTCGAATAGCCGTGATCTTCGGTAATAGGACGACTTGGAGTTGTACCTTGACCTTATGACAACTAGAACCGGATACTTAATAAAACACACCCTTCCAAGTGCCAGATACAACCGGAGGTCGCTCTCTCACAGGGCGACGAGGGGAGGATCATCAGTTAGGATTATGCTATGCGATGTTACTTGGTGAACTTACCATCTACTCTCTGTTGGAAATATGCCCTAGAGGCAATAATAAATTGATTATTATTATATTTCCTTGTTCATGATAATCGTTTATTATCCATGCTAGAATTGTATTGATAGGAAACTCAGATGCATGTGTGGATACATAGACAACACCATGTCCCTAGTAAGCCTCTAGTTGACTAGCTCGTTAATCAATAGATGGTTACGGTTTCCTGACCATGGACATTGGATGTCGTTGATAACGGGATCACATCATTAGGAGAATGATGTGATGGACAAGACCCAATCCTAAGCCTAGCACAAGATCATGTAGTTCGTATGCTAAAGCTTTTCTAATGTCAAGTATCATTTCCTTAGACCATGAGATTGTGCAACTCCCGGATACCGTAGGAGTGCTTTGGGTGTGCCAAACGTCACAACGTAACTGGGTGGCTATAAAGGTACACTACGGGTATCTCTGAAAGTGTCTGTTGGGTTGGCACGAATCGAGATTGGGATTTTGTCACTCCGTGTAAACGGAGAGGTATCTCTGGGCCCACTCGGTAGGACATCATCATAATGTGCACAATGTGACCAAGGGGTTGATCACGGGATGATGTGTTACGGAACGAGTAAAGAGACTTGCCGGTAACGAGATTGAACAAGGTATCGGTATACCGACGATCGAATCTCGGGCAAGTACCATACCGCTAGACAAAGGGAATTGTATACGGGATTGATTGAGTCCTTGACATCGTGGTTCATCCGATGAGATCATCGTGGAACATGTGGGAGCCAACATGGGTATCCAGATCCCGCTGTTGGTTATTGACCGGAGAACATCTCGGTCATGACTACATGTCTCCCGAACCCGTAGGGTCTACACACTTAAGGTTCGATGACGCTAGGGTTATAAAGGAAGTTTGTATGTGGTTACCGAATGTTGTTCGGAGTCCCGGATGAGATCCCGGACGTCACGAGGAGTTCCGGAATGGTCCGGAGGTAAAGATTTATATATAGGAAGTCCTGTTTCGGCCATCGGGACAAGTTTCGGGGTCATCGGTATTGTACCGGGACCACCGGAAGGGTCCCGGGGGCCCACCGGGTGGGGCCACCTGCCCCGGGGGGCCACATGGGCTGTAGGGGGTGCGCCTTGGCCTACATGGGCCAAGGGCACCAGCCCCTAGAGGCCCATGCGCCAAGATATAGGAAAAAGGGGAGAGTCCTAAAGGGGGAAGGCACCTCCGAGGTGCCTTGGGGAGGATGGACTCCTCCCCCCTCTTAGCCGCACCCCTTCCTTGGAGGAAGGGGCAAGGCTGCGCCTCCCCCCTCTCCCCTGCCCCTATATATAGTGGAGGGGAGGGAGGGCATCCATACCTGAGCCCTTGGCGCCTCCCTCCCTCCCGTGACACCTCCTCCTCTCCCGTAGGTGCTTGGCGAAGCCCTGCAGGATTGCCACGCTCCTCCATCACCACCACGCCGTTGTGCTGCTGCTGGATGGAGTCTTCCTCAACCTCTCCCTCTCTCCTTGCTGGATCAAGGCGTGGGAGACATCGTCGAGCTGTACGTGTGTTGAACGCGGAGGTGCCGTCCGTTCGGCACTAGGATCATCGGTGATCTGAATCACGACGAGTACGACTCCATCAACCCCGTTCACTTGAACGCTTCCGCTTAGCGATCTACAAGGGTATGTAGATGCACTCTCCTTCCCCTCGTTGCTAGTCTCTCCATAGATAGATCTTGGTGACACGTAGGAAAATTTTGAATTTCTGCTACGTTCCCCAACAGTGGCATCATGAGCTAGGTCTATTGCGTAGATTCTTTGCACGAGTAGAACACAAAGTAGTTGTGGGCGTCGATATTGTTCAATATGCTTGCCGTTACTAGTCTTATCTTGATTCGGCGGCATCGTGGGATGAAGCGGCCCGGACCAACCTTACACGTACGCTTACGTGAGACCGGTTCCACCGACAAACATGCACTAGTTGCATAAGGTGGCTGGCGGGTGTCTGTCTCTCCCACTTTAGTCGGATCGGATTCGATGAAAAGGGTCCTTATGAAGGGTAAATAGCAATTGGCATATCACGTTGTGGTTCATGCGTAGGTAAGAAACGTTCTTGCTAGAAACCCATAGCAGCCACGTAAAACATGCAAACAACAATTAGAGGACGTCTAACTTGTTTTTGCAGGGTATGCTATGTGATGTGATATGGCCAAAAGGATGTGATGAATGATATATGTGATGTATGAGATTGATCATGTTCTTGTAATAGGAATCACGACTTGCATGTCGATGAGTATGACAACCGGCAGGAGCCATAGGAGTTGTCTTTATTTATTTGTGACCTGCGTGTCAACTTAAACGTCATGTAATTACTTTACTTTATTGCTAACCGTTAGCCATAGTAGTAGAAGTAATAGTTGGCGAGGCAACTTCATGAAGACACGATGATGGAGATCATGATGATGGAGATCATGGTGTCATGCCGGTGACGATGATGATCATGGAGCCCCGAAGATGGAGATCAAAAGGAGCAAAGTGATGATGGCCATATCATGTCACTATTTGATTGCATGTGATGTTTATCATGTTTATACATCTTATTTGCTTAGAACGACGGTAGTAAATAAGATGATCCCTTACAACAATTTCAAGAAGTGTTCTCCCCTAACTGTGCACCGTTGCGACAGTTCGTGTTTCGAAGCACCACGTGATGATCGGGTGTTAGATTCTAACGTTCACATACAACGGGTGTAAGACAGATTTACACACGCGAAACACTTAGGGTTAACTTGACGAGCCTAGCATGTACAGACATGGCCTCGGAACACGGAGACCGAAAGGTCGAACATGAGTCGTATAGAAGATACGATCAACATGAAGATGTTCACCGATGATGACTAGTCCGTCTCACGTGATGATCGGACACGGCCTAGTTTGACTCGGATCATGTAATCACTTAGATGACTAGAGGGATGTCTATCTGAGTGGGAGTTCATAAGATGAACTTAATTATCCTGAACATAGTCAAAAGGTTTTTGCAAATTATGTCGTAGCTCACGCTATAGTTCTACTGTTTAGATATGTTCCTAGAGAAAAATTAGTTGAAAGTTGATAGTAGCAATTATGCGGACTAGGTCCGTAAACTGAGGATTGTCCTCATTGCTTCATAGAAGGCTTATGTCCTTAATGCACCGCTCAGTGTGCTGAACCTCGAACGTTGTCTGTGGTTGTTGCGAACATCTGACATACACGTTTTGATAACTACGTGATAGTTCAGTTAAACGGTTTAGAGTTGAGGCACCAAAGACGTTTTTGAAACATCGCGAAACATATGAGATGTTTTGAGGGCTGAAATTGGGATTTCAGGCTCGTGCCCATGTCAAGAGGTATAAGACCTCCGATGACTTTCTTAACCTGCAAACTAAGGAGAAAAGCTCAATTGTTGAGCTTGTGCTCAGATTGTCTGAGTACAACAATCATTTGAATCGAGTGGGAGTTGATCTTCCAGATAAGACAGTGATGGTTCTCCAAAGTCATTGCCACCAAGCTGTTAGAGCTTCGTGATGAACTATAACATATCAGGGATAGATATGATGATCCTTGAGGTATTCGCGATGTTTGACACCGCGAAAGTAGAAATCAAGAAGGAGCATCAATTGTTGATGGTTGGTGAAACCACTAGTTTCAAGAAGGGCAAGGGCAAGAAGGGATACTTCATGAAACGGCAAATCAGCTGCTGCTCTAGTGAAGAAACCCAAGGTAAAACCCAAACCCGAGACTAAGTGCTTCTGTAATAAGGGGAACAACCACTAGAGCAGAATTACCCTAGATACTTGGTAGATAAGAAGGCTGGCAAGGTCGATAGAAGTATATTGGATATACATTGTGTTAATGTGTACTTTGCTAGTACTCCTAGTAGCACCAGGGTATTAGATACCGGTTCGGTTGCTAAGTGTTAGTAACTCGAAACAAAAGGCTACGGAATAAACGGAGACTAGCTAAAGGTGAGCTGACGATATGTGTTGGAAGTTTTTCCAAGCTTGATATGATCAAGCATCGCACGCTCCCTCTACCAAAGAGATTGGTGTTAAACCTAAATAATTGTTATTTGGTGTTTGCGTTGAGCATAGACATGATTGGATTACGTCTATCGCAATACGGTTATTCATTTAAGGAGAATAATGGTTACTCTGTTTATTTGAATAATACCTTCAATGGTCTTACACCTAAAATGAATGGTTTATTAAATCTCGATCGTAGTGATACACATGTTCATGCCAAAAGATAGTAATGATAGTACCACCTACTTGTGGCACTGCCACGTAAGTCATATCGGTATAAAACGCATGAAGAAGCTCCATATTGATGGATCTTTGGGCTCACTCATTTTTGAAAAGTTTGAGACATGCGAACCATGTCTATTGGTGTATATGCATGAAGAAACTCCATGCAAATGGACCGTTTTGACTCACTTGATTTTGAATCACTTGGGACATGCAAATCATACCACATGGGCAAGATGACTGAAAAGCCTCGTTTTCAGTAAGATGGAACAAGATAGCAACTTGTTGGAAGTAACACATTTTGATGTGTGCAGTCCAATGAGTGCTGAGGCATGCAGTGAATATCGTTATGTTCTTACTTCACAGATGATTCGAGTAGATGTTGAGTATATTTACTTGATGAATCACGAGTCTGAATTATTGAAAGGTTCAAGTAATTTCAGTGTGAAGTTGAAAGATCATCGTGACAAGAGGATAAAATATATATGATATGATCATAGAGATGAATATCTGAATCACGAGTTTGGCACAGAATTAAGACATTGTGGAAATTGTTTCACAACTGATACAGCCTGGAACACCATAGTGTGATGGTGTGTCCGAACGTCATAGTTGCACCCTATTGGATATGGTGCATACCATGATGTCTCTTATCGAATTACCACTATCGTTCATGGGTTAGGCATTAGAGACAACCACATTCACTTTAAATAGGGCACCACATAATTTCGTTGAGATGACACCGTATGAACTATGGTTTAGAGAAACCTAAGTTGTCGTTTCTTAAAGTTTGGGGCTGCGACGCTTATGTGAAAAGGTTTCAGGTTGATAAGCTCGAACCCAAAGCGGATAAAATGCATCTTCATAGGACACCCAAAAACAGTTGGGTATACCTCCTAATTCAGATCCGAAAGCAATAGGGATTGTTTCTTGAATCGGGTCCTTTCTCGAGGAAAGGTTTCTCTCGAAAAGTTGAGTGGGAGGATGGTGGAGACTTGATGAGGTTATTGAACCGTCCTTCAACAAGTGTGTAGCAGGGCACAGGAAGTTGTTCCTGTGGCACCTACACCAATTGAAGTGGAAGCTTATGATAGTGATCATGAAACTTCGGATCGAGTCACTACCAAACCTCGTGGGATGACAAGGATGCGTACTACTTCAGAGTGGTACGTAATCCTGTCTTGGAAGTCATGTTGCTAGACAACAATGAACCTACGAGCTATGGAGAAGCGATGGTGGGCCCGGATTCCGATAAATGGCTCAAGGCCATAAAACCCGAGAGAGGATCCATGTATGAAAACAAAGTGTAGACTTTGGAAGAACTACTTGATGGTCGTAAGGCTGTTAGGTACATATGGATTTTGAAAGGAAGACAGACAATGATGGTAAGTGTCACCATTGAGAAAGCTCGACTTGTCGTTAAGATGTTTTTCGACAAGTTCAAGGAGTTGACTACGATGAGACTTTCTCACTCGTAGCGATGCTAAGAGTCTGTTGGAATTATATTAGCAATTACTGCATTATTTATGAAATCTTGCAGATAGGATGTCAAAACATTGTTTCCTCGACGATTCTTGAGGAAAGGTTGTATGTGATACAACCGGAAGGTTTTGTCTATCCTGAAATATGCTAATAAGTATGCAAAGCTCCAGCAATCCTTCTGAGGACTGGAGTGAGCATCTCGGAGTTGGAATGTATGCTTTGATGATGATCAAAGATTTTGGGTGTATACAAAGTTTATGAGAAACTTGTATTTCCAAAGAAGTGAGTGGGAGCACTATAGAATTTCTGATGAGTATATGTTGTTGACATATTAATGATCAGAAATGACGTAGAATTTCTGGAAAGCATATAGGGTTATTTGGAAAGTGTTTTCAATGGAAAACCTGGATTAAGCTACTTGAACATTGAGCATCAAGATCTATAAGGATAGATCAAAACGCTTAATAGTACTTTCAAATGAGCACATGCCTTGACGTGATCTTGAAGGTGTTCAAGATGGATCAGTCAAAGAAGGAGTTCTTGCCTGAGTTGTAAGGTATGAAGTTAAGACTTAAAGCTCGACCATGGCAGAATAGAGAGAAAGGAACGAAGGTCGTCCCCTATGCTTAAGACATAGGCTCTACAGTATGCTATGCTGTGTACCGCACCTGAAGTGTGCTTTACCATGAGTCAGTCAAGGGGTACAAGAGTGATCCAAGAATGGATCACAGGACAGCGGTCAAAGTTATCCTTAGTAACTAGTGGACTAAGGAATTTTCTCAATTATGGAGGTGGTAAAAGAGTTCGTCGTAAAGGGTTACGTCGATGCAAGCTTAACACCTATCCGGATAGCTCTGAGTAGAGATACCGGATACGTATAATGGAGCAACAATTTAGAATAGCTCCAAGTAGAACAGTTATTTGGAATAGCTCCAAATAGAACGTGGTAGCTGCATCTAGGAGATGACATAGAGATTTGTAAAGCACACACGGATCTGAAAGGTTCAGACCCGTTGACTATAACCTCTCTCACAAGCATAACATGATCAAACCCAGAACTCATCGAGTGTTAATCACATGGTAAATGTGAACTAGATTATTGACTCTAGTAAACTCTTTGGGTGTTAGTCACATGGGGATGTGACCTTGAGTGTTAATCACATATCGATGTGAACTAGATTATTGACTCTAGTGCAAGTGGGAGACTGTTGGAAATATGCCCTAGAGGCAATAATAAATTGATTATTATTATATTTCCTTGTTCATGATAATCGTTTATTATCCATGCTAGAATTGTATTGATAGGAAACTCAGATACATGTGTGGATACATAGACAACACCATGTCCCTAGTAAGCCTCTAGTTGACTAGCTCGTTAATCAATAGATGGTTACGGTTTCCTGACCATGGACATTGGATGTCGTTGATAACGGGATCACATCATTAGGAGAATGATGTGATGGACAAGACCCAATCCTAAGCCTAGCACAAGATCATGTAGTTCGTATGCTAAAGCTTTTCTAATGTCAAGTATCATTTCCTTAGACCATGAGATTGTGCAACTCCCGGATACCGTAGGAGTGCTTTGGGTGTGCCAAACGTCACAACGTAACTGGGTGGCTATAAAGGTACACTACGGGTATCTCTGAAAGTGTCTGTTGGGTTGGCACGAATCGAGATTGGGATTTTGTCACTCCGTGTAAACGGAGAGGTATCTCTGGGCCCACTCGGTAGGACATCATCATAATGTGCACAATGTGACCAAGGGGTTGATCACGGGATGATGTGTTACGGAACGAGTAAAGAGACTTGCCGGTAACGAGATTGAACAAGGTATCGGTATACCGACGATCGAATCTCGGGCAAGTACCATACCGCTAGACAAAGGGAATTGTATACGGGATTGATTGAGTCCTTGACATCGTGGTTCATCCGATGAGATCATCGTGGAACATGTGGGAGCCAACATGGGTATCCAGATCCCGCTGTTGGTTATTGACCGGAGAACATCTCGGTCATGACTACATGTCTCCCGAACCCGTAGGGTCTACACACTTAAGGTTCGATGACGCTAGGGTTATAAAGGAAGTTTGTATGTGGTTACCGAATGTTGTTCGGAGTCCCGGATGAGATACCGGACGTCACGAGGAGTTCCGGAATGGTCCGGAGGTAAAGATTTATATATAGGAAGTCCTGTTTCGGCCATCGGGACAAGTTTCGGGGTCATCGGTATTGTACCGGGACCACCGGAAGGGTCCCGGGGGCCCACCGGGTGGGGCCACCTGCCCCGGGGGGCCACATGGGCTGTAGGGGGTGCGCCTTGGCCTACATGGGCCAAGGGCACCAGCCCCTAGAGGCCCATGCGCCAAGATATAGGAAAAAGGGGAGAGTCCTAAAGGGGGAAGGCACCTCCGAGGTGCCTTGGGGAGGATGGACTCCTCCCCCCCTCTTAGCCGCACCCCTTCCTTGGAGGAAGGGGCAAGGCTGCGCCTCCCCCTCTCCCCTGCCCCTATATATAGTGGAGGGGAGGGAGGGCATCCACACCTGAGCCCTTGGCGCCTCCCTCCCTCCCGTGACACCTCCTCCTCTCCCGTAGGTGCTTGGCGAAGCCCTGCAGGATTGCCACGCTCCTCCATCACCACCACGCCATTGTGCTGCTGCTGGATGGAGTCTTCCTCAACCTCTCCCTCTCTCCTTGCTGGATCAAGGTGTGGGAGACATCGTCGAGCTGTACGTGTGTTGAACGCGGAGGTGCCGTCCGTTCGGCACTAGGATCATCGGTGATCTGAATCACGACGAGTACGACTCCATCAACCCCGTTCACTTGAACGCTTCCGCTTAGCGATCTACAAGGGTATGTAGATGCACTCTCCTTCCCCTCGTTGCTAGTCTCTCCATAGATAGATCTTGGTGACACGTAGGAAAATTTTGAATTTCTGCTACGTGCCCAACACTCTCTTCTTCTGCTGCAAGATGGAGGTTACCAGAAGCGTAGTCTTCGATAGGACTAGCTATCCCCCTCATATTCCGGCATTCTGCAGTTCAGTCCACATATGATACCCTTATTCCATTTGATACCAATGCATACATATGTAGTGTAGCTCCTTGCTTGCGAGTACTTTGGATGAGTCCTCACGGTTGCTTTGTTCCCCCCTTTTCCCCCTTTCTATACCCGATTGCTGCGACCAGACGATGGAGCCCAGGAGCCAGACGCCACCGTCGACGACGACTCCTACTACACTGGAGGTGCCTACTACTATGTGCAGCCCACTGACGACGACCAGGTGTAGTTTAGGAGGATCCCAGGCAGGAGGCATGCGCCTCTTTCGATCTGTATCCCAGTTTGTGCTAGCCTTCTTAAGGCAAACTTGTTTAACTTATGTTTGTACTCAGATATTGTTGCTTCCGCTGACTCGTCTATGATCGAGCTCTTGTATTCGAGCCCTCGAGGCCCCTGGCTTGTAATATGATGCTTGTATGACTTATTTTATTTGTAGAGTTGTGTTGTGATATCTTCCCGTGAGTCCCTGATCTTGACCGTACACGTTTGCGTGTATGATTAGTGTAAGGTCAAATCGGGGGCGTCACAAGTTGGTACCAGAGATGACTGCCTGTAGGAATCCCCCTTCCACACTCCTTGGCTGAAGTCGAGTTTAGACATTGCAAAACTTTTTACTAGCATGGCTGTGTGCCTTACGGGCCCACGTCGCCATTTGGGTGGTATTAGGATCTTTTACTCCTCAATCCTTACTCTGGGACTCCGATCTCTCTTCTATTCGTGTTAAAATGAATTTACTAACTCTGACTCTAGGTTCTCGTAACTACTTCCACCTGAAGAGCACCTTATTACGATGATCGTCTACTGCACCAGAAGATTCCGAAGTTACTCTCAGATGTTATCTCGAGACTTTGTGCGCACCACTTTTGTTATTCCCGACTTTCGAAAATTCCTTATGGATGACTACTTACACTAGCCATTCGTACAATCATTCCCCGTGACCTTGTTATTATAAGATACCACGAATTCCTCTCATTGTTCCGAGAATACTTTGAGCATACTGCCTTGCAGTTCCTTGCCACATGAATACCAATGTGGATAATTCCTCGCTCTTACCGAGTATCCGCTCATCCCATTTGATTCAAGTATTTCACAAAAGTCTTCGAAATACCATTCGATCTTTCAAAAATCCTCATCCGACTATTACTCTTGGAATTCTTGCTTGCTTGCATTATGATTAATCTCATAGGTCTGGTAGTATTATTGGCATCCTTTGTCATTATCATTTCGAGCCCGTTGATTCAATAGGTTGCAAATGCTCGCAATCCTTAATCAGATCCTGAAATTCATCCTTCCGGCTCAGACACCATTTTAAACATGAGCTGGTTCTCGCCAATCAATTACCTTCAGTTGTGCCCCTGAGTCTATTGAACTTATCCATCCTTGATCAGAGCGTCTGTTTCTAATCCTTCGCTTTGTAAATCATAATTCCTTTGCAATTGAGCTTTGAATTAGTCAGTTGTTTCTATAATCTGATGCCTTTGCATTATTTCTTCCTCTGGTTGAGTACTGATGCTCACATCAGATCCCTTGTGGACCACCAGATCCTTTGTTGGATTTATCCGACAAAGTCCTTCATATTCAATGAGCTTGTGATCCTCTCCTTGGATACATAATGCCTTTGATAAATTGTATCCTCTGCTTTCTCACGCATGCTCTACTATCAAGCTTGTGTTATTTATTCCTGAAAATTGTGGTATATGCTCCTAAGATGCCCCGATGGATTGAACCTATGCCTTCCCCAAACTGTATGAACCAGAAAGTTTTCTTGAGTCATACTCTTTTGTTGTTTTGCCAGATATAATTTCTACACTACAGCTCCATCAAAAGCGAGAAGTAAAATGAAAGGTTATGCATTGAAGAAGTGGGAGTCGACCTTGAACCCTATGTTCATGCCCATGGACCCAATGTATACCTTATCATGGAAGCTTCTCTTAAAATAAGTATCCCCTTGTTATAAGTTCATCTTGTATCTGTGGACTTGGTTCCAACCATGTTTCTCCTTGATTCCATTTCTCGTGCAAGTTTGAGCACTTGTCTTCTGTAGAGCATTACCCTAGTCCAACCTCTACCTTGATCTGTCATCGAGTATTACCCCCTGGTATCTCGAGGTTATCATGGAACTGCATAACCTCTTATGAGTTCTTCATCAGGTGCTACCTTCTCACTGATTCCAATTTTTCATGGGCTCTGAGTTACTAAACACTCAAAGACACCGATAACTGACTCAAGACCACACCGCGATTAAACATCTCTTGATAACCTTCATTACTTACGAGTTTGAACTTGATCACGTCATTCCTAGCCTACTTGGCTATATCCTTGTCGTGCCGATTTTAACTGTGCTACCTGGTCCTTCTTCCCGGAGCACAATTTTTGATGATGGGCTAAGCTTACGTAGATTTTCCTCATCATATCATTTCTCCTTGGACAACAATCTCGATTTCGAGTTTGTGTCGTATATGTGGTTCCAATAATCTTTCGTTGGATCAGTCATGTTGCTTGATGTAGTCATTGTTTGACTGCTTCTTCGTGGAGCCTCTCGACAAAATTTGTCATGATCATTATCAACATCTTGACTCCTTCTAGGATATCAATCGAATTCATGATGAGAAATACCATCCTTGCCCTCGATGATTTGTCATATCATCGGCCACTTTATTGCCTTACCTCCAACACAAACATGATCGTGTTTTGTGCTATACCTTGAGTTCCTTGCTATCCAGCGTTTGTTCCTCTTTACCTTGGAATATGACCATCTTTTATGTCAAGTATGTTGTGAGAATTTCACCACCTCTTATGAATTATTGATGCAAGTGATGCTTCTCACCATCACCATTCCTTTCATGGACCCCGTGTTCCAACCAGAATACCGACAAATGGATTGTGATGTGAAAAATTCAAAACTTCTAGCAACCCAATTGCTTGTAAGTTAATGAACGATAGATACATTCTTTGTGTATTGGATATCGAATCACCCTCCTATCATTGATCTTGCTACATAATCCCATAATTCGGGTGCACCGTTCAACCAATGTCTAAATTGTGTATGTTTTCCTCGAGTATACATCATTATATCATTTGAGCTGACAAATGTTATCTCCTTGTTCACATAATTGAGGGAACCCATGTTTTTGGAAATCTCAATGAATTGTCACCGAGTCCATCAACCACCTCCTCATCCTCTTCTCGGTTTTAATGATGGACTCTTGTTTCGGAACTTGCTTCCATAGTCCATTTCCCGAGAATCTTACAATGTCATCTCGTCAATTTGAGTTGCACATTTTCTTATCAGGAATCCCGTGTCTGATGTTATCTTGATACCAATGAGATCTGAATCTCGGTCAGATATGATGGTTGGGACATATTTTCAAGAGTTATAACATTGATCCGCATATGACCCAGTAAGGTGATGTCATGCACACCTGATCGGAGGACCAAGTGTTATAGTTTCCTTTTTAACAAGGTTAACCATTTTTCCATGAGGAAATTGAATGCCTTGTTTAATAAGTTTATCCCGATGGATCCTTTGTGTATCCAAAGTCTGACCTTTGCTTGAAGACCATGTCAATGCTATCTCGAAGCATGTCTGTGGTACTCCGATTTTCAACAAGAACATTTGAAGCCCAATGTTAAATGTTTCCTGCTCAATTATCAAACACCGCTGTATGGGTAATGCCATGAAATTTCTCTCCCCTTACCTAAAGAGTTTTCTACATTATATCCTGTCATGGATATCATGCTCTGCTTGTCCTTCCGAAGGATATACCCTTGAAATATGTGTTTAAACACATTTTCCTTTCCATTGTTTTGTTTAATCTGATAATCACATTTTCCTTTCCATTGATTTGTTTAAACCTTCTTGTGATCTATATTATATAAGCAGTAATATATCCCTGCTTATGAAAACACCTTGTTGTACCACTCTGTCAGAAAAACCCTGTTACTTTTGTTGATGACATTCCGGTAACCACCGATGGACGATAACTTTGCCTATAGGTCCGCCTCGTTTCAATGAGCAGGAAAATGGTTCTCTTCGTCCCTCACCCTTGGTACTGATATTGTTGCCGACATAACTGATAGGCTATCCACTAACATACCTTGCTTACATGATCGTGCAAGACGTCATCGCCCTTCCTACCTTTAACCCACATGGTGGGCCCATAACGCACATGTCCCCAGGATCGAAACCTGACTCTCCTGTACACCCTATTGTCAAAGTTATTCCTCGCGCTTGACTTCTTATGTTATTCATGGGCCACCTGCCTAGTAATCTATTCTGGTATCAAACGCAATACTTATTCCCATTGCTCTAAACCCCTTTCACATGTCGTTTCAGGCATCGAACGATTGCCTATGCGTTTGAAACTTCTACTTTGCACCTTCTCACTTTGCTCTCGATAATTTCTTAAGTTTCAATTCGAGAGTTACTTTTCGCCATGTTCCCTTATGATTATCTACCGGATAAGCAACCATGCAGAGTTCCATTTTTCCGGTATACCCCTTATTCTTTCGTAAGTACGATGGAGTTTCCAAAGAGAGGATGCCAACTTCATCATGATGACCGAAGTAGAGGAATGAATACATCAATGTAATGGATCGACCTCTTCAAGAAGAGCAACCAAGACCGAGAAGATTCGTTAGAATTTTGTAACCAAATGTTTCCCCCTTAGTCCCCCTCTTAAATCTTGGGACGAGATTTCTTGTAGTGGAGGAGAATTGTGACGCCCGGATAATCAAGCTACATTAATCCTCTGTTAATGATGCCATGTCACCACTGTTACTCTTGCTAAACCTCACTTGTCTCAAACTAAGATCAAATTCAAATTCAAAATAACAAGTCAGATTATAATTTCATAAAGTAGTGAATTAAAAATGTTCAAAAGGTTGTAAATATTCACTAACAAATTAACAAACAATAAACAACATTTTGGGAATGTTTATATGCCTCTAAGATAATTAAAACAGGAACAAACAACATTTAAATTAACCTTTTAAAAGTAAACAAATATTAATACTTTTCAAAATGACTTGAAATTTCTTGTGCAACTCAATTATATGACCCAATATTTATGTGCCAAGTTTCATGTTCACCAAAATTCATTTTCTATCTAAACTAAAGGCAAAGTAGAGGAGAACTAAATAAACAGAATAAAATAAAAGGGAAAATAGAAATAAAAGAAAGGAAAAGAAGACTCACTGTGCACTGGGCCTAAGTGCATAGTGCAAAGGCCCAGTGCACAACATATCCCAGCCCACCTAATGGGTCACCCTCTACCTCTGTTCACCTAAGGCGCGGTGGCCGCCGTTCGACCGCCCGCGGCCATGGATGGCCACGCGGCGGCCATCCGCCGCTCCCCCATCGCCTACTAGGTCGCCTCCAACCTAATACCTAACCCTAGCGCCCCCAGTACCACACTCCCTCGCTCCCCCTCACCCTTCTCCTCCATCACCGAGCGCAGCCGCTGTCGCGCTCCCCGCCGACCCCTCATCTCGCCCTGATGATGTAGCGCTCCGCCTTCATCCTCCGTGTCGTCCGGTCCAAGCCATTGGAGCCGGGAGCCACCGAGATGAGCCCGGCGACCTCTTCTCCACGTACGGCCATCTTCGACTCCGGCGATGATTCTGGTGACGACACGCTTCCCCGAGCCCAGTTGTGCACACTGCAGGGCCCAGTGAGCAGCCGCATCGAACCCCCCATTCCCTTCTCCTCCCTGTGTACTGTAGTTAGCTTCCACGCGTGCTCGAGCTCCGGCCACCGTCGCTAGACTCCGCCGCCGACGCTGCGGGCCGTTTCAACGGCCACCGCTGCCACCGTTCGACGCGGTGCGATGCCCACGTTCGAATACACCAGGTTCCGCGCCAAAAGAGCCCCCACAGCCCACTTCTCCTTGAGCCACCGAACGCCGCCGGCGCCCCTGCTCGTTGCCGGCGCCACTCCGGCCAGCCCTCGAACCCACGGATGCACCAGCTGGAAGCACGCCGTCCCCTGCACCTATAGGTGCTAGCGGCGGTCCAAACGGTCCCTGGTGGCCATTTTCCGACCGTGGCCGAGCCGCGCCGCCGTCCTGGAGGTCGCCGTCAGTGCGCCAACGTCGTCCGCCAACGTGGACGGCCTGGGGCCACCCCCCTGGGTCGCTGACCCGTGGGCCCCAGGGGCCTGGCCGGCTTGTTGACCCGGTCCACCATGCTGACTGGACCGACCCATGCAACTGACAGTTGGGGCCTACAATCCCCTAATTAACAAAGTTAATTAAGCTAATTTAATTAATACAATTAGACACTGATAGGTGGGCCCGTCTAATTAATTAACTTACTTAGTTTAGGTTAACCTGTGTTAGCCCTACTCTCTATGATAGGTGGGACCCACTAGTCAGTTTGACCTGCTGATGTCATGCTGACACTCTGCTGACCTGCTGATGTCATGCTGACACTCTGCTGACGTCACAATTCTTTTCTGTTATTTTTCCATAGTTTCTGAAAGTGCTTTAATCTTTGAAAAATCATATAAAATAAACCGTAGCTCGGATGGAAAAACTTTGTACATGAAAGTTGCTCAGAACGACGAGGCGAATCCGGGTACGCAGCCCGTTCATCCGCCACGCATCCCTAGCATAGAAAACATGCAACTTTCCCCCTCCGGTTCAGTTGTCCGAAAACGCGAAACACCGGGGATAATTTCCCGGATGTTTCCCCCCTTCACCGGTACCACCTCGTACCGCGTTAGGGCACGCCTACCATCACGCTTTGTCATGTCATGTATCATCATGCATTTGTTTGCATTGTATTTATTGTTTCCTCCCCCTCTTCTCTTGCTAGACACCGAGACCGACGCCGCTGCTACCCAGTACGACTACAGTGTTGACGACCCCTCCTTCTTGCCAGAGCAATCAGGCAAGCCCCCCCTTGATCACCAGATATCGCCTACTCTCCTCTATACTGCTTGCATTAGAGTAGTGTAGTATGCTACTGCTTTCCATTAATCCTATTATGTTGCATAGCCTGTCATTGTTGCTCCAGCTGTTGATACCTTACCTACAATCCTAAATGCTTAGTATAGGATGCTAGTTTACCATCAGTGTCCCTACATTCTTATCCGTCTGCCATGCTATACTACTGGGCCGTGATCACTTCGGGAGGTGATCACGGGCATATGATATATACTTATACTGTTACATGACTTATGATACTGTTCGGAGATGGGGGGCTAAAGGGGCAGGTGGCTCCATCCCAGTAGAGGTGGGCCTGGGTTCCCAATGGCCCCCGACTATTACTTTGTGGCGGAGCGACAGGGTAGGTTGAGACCACCTAGGAGAGAGGTGGGCCTGGCCCTAGTCGATGTTCGTGGATACATAACACGCTTAACAAGATCTTGGTATTTGATCTGAGTCTGGCTACTGGCCTATACACACTAACCATCTACGCGGGGACAGTTATGGGCACTCGACGTCGTGGTATAAGCCGAGGCCTTCGTGACGTCAGCGATTGAGCGGCGCGTGCCGGATTGGACTGGAACGCCTGCTAGGCTAGGTCTGCTTCCGGCCGCCCTCGCAACATGCAGGTGTGCAATGGGTGATGGGCCCAGACCCCTGCGCCATAGGATTTAGACCGGTGTGCTGACCTCTCGGTTGTGCCTACGTAGGTCTGCGACGTGTTGATCTTCCGACGCCGGACATGACCCAGGAAAGTGTGTCCGGCCAAATGGGATCGAGCGTGTTGGGTTATGTGGTGCACCCCTGCAGGGAAGTTAATCTATACGAATAGCCGTGATCTTCGGTAACAGGATGACTTGGAGTTGTACCTTGACCTTATGACAACTAGAATCGGATACTTAATAAAACGCACCCTTCCAAGTGCCAGATACAATCGGTGGTCGCTCTCTCACAGGGCGACGAGGGGAGGATCATCGGTTAGGATTATGCTATGCGATGTTACTTGGTGAACTTACCATCTACTCTCTTCTTCTGCTGCAAGATGGAGGTTACCAGAAGCGTAGTCTTCGATAGGACTAGCTATCCCCCTCATATTCCGGCATTCTGCAGTTCAGTCCACATATGATACCCGTATTCCATTTGATACCAATGCATACATATGTAGTGTAGCTCCTTGCTTGCGAGTACTTTGGATGAGTACTCACGGTAGCTTTGTTCCCCCTTTCCCCCCTTTCTATACCCGATTGCTGTGACCAGACGATGGATCCCAGGAGCCAGACGCCACCGTCGACGACAACTCCTACTACACTGGAGGTGCCTACTACTACGTGCAGCCCGTTGACGACGACCAGGAGTAGTTTAGGAGGATCCTAGGTAGGAGGCCTGCGCCTCTTTCGATCTGTATCCCAGTTTGTGCTAGCCTTCTTAAGGCAAACTTGTTTAACTTATGTCTGTACTCAGATATTGTTGCTTCCGCTGACTCGTCTATGATCGAGCTCTTGTATTCGAGCCCTCGAGGCCCCTGGCTTGTAATATGATGCTTGTATGACTTATTTTATTTGTAGAGTTGTGTTGTGATATCTTCCCATGAGTCCCTGATCTTGATCGTACACGTTTGCGTGTATGATTAGTGTACGGTCAAATCGGGGGCGTCACAGAAGAACCCAAGGCGATTCGCCCCGAGGACTACATCATCATTGATGACACCGATTCAGATCCTAGTAAGGATGACTTTGAAGACGAAGCTGGAGCAGACATCATGGAGTCTTCCACTGATCAAAATTTCTAGATGACCACCATATATTATTAGTATTCCCCCATGTAATCAGTAGTAGTTGAGCACTTTTGTGATAGTTCTAGACCGCTTGTATGCCCTTGCTTGATTGATTGAGTGAAATGATTGTGTTTGTCTCATGTGCATATGGGTAGTGCTTTCTCATTAGACCTCATTCTATTCTGATCTCTCCCCTCTAAACCCATCAGATGCCTCCGAGACGTGACACCGGTTTTGCTTTCCCGCCGGAGCTCACTCAGTTGATCCAGCAGCAGAATACCCTGATGCAGTTGTTAGTTCAGAACCAAGGCAACAACAAGAACAACAATCCACCACCACCACCGGTTGACAACCTAGCCCATTTTCTGAGGTTATAGCCGCCGGTGTTTTCCAGTAGCATCGAGCCTATAGTTGCTGATGATTGGCTACGCCGTACTGGAAGGGAGTTGACCACCATAGGTTGCACAAATGCTGAGAAGGTGCGCTTTGCCGCACACCAGTTGGATGGACCAACGGCCTCATGGTGGGAGAAATACACGGCCACTTTTCCTGTAGCCAATGTCACTTGGGACCAGTTTCAGCAAGCTTTCCGCATAGCCCATGTCTTAACTGGAGCCATGCAGATGAAGAAGCGGGAGTTCCGCAACTTACGCCAAGGGAACCGTACTGTGGCTCAGTACATGGATGAGTTTAGCAAGTTATCTCGCTATGCCCCTGATGACGTGGCCACAGATGCCGCGAATCAGGAGAAGTTTATGGAATGGCTAAATGATGAGATGAGCATGCAGTTGATGGTAGCAACCTTCAACAACTACCAGGAGTTGGTAGATAAGGCTCTTATGATTGAAGGGAAGCAGCAGCAGATTGAGAGCCGTAAGTGGAAGTACGGACAAGGGAAGTATAACTCAAGAGCTCAGCAGAAGCCTCGCCTAACCCCGAACTCGGGAGGACTTGTTCATAACCATGGAGGTCACAACCACACTGGAGGAGGATCGCATAACCACAATGGTGCTAAGAATGGAAATGGGAACGGAGCTAACAACAATCAGAACCGCTCCAACCCAGCCACACCCGCCAAAAGAGACCTAAGTCAAGTTACTTGCTTTAAGTGCAGGAAGACAGGGCACTATGCCAATGATTGCCCTGAAGGAAGGAATGGAAACGGAAATGGGAGCACTGGGAAGAAGCCTAATCCATTCAACAAAGGACAAGTTAACCACATTAACGAGGAGGAGGTTGAAGAGCAGCCAGACGCAGTAATAGGTAAGTTTTTGGTTAAGTCATTTACCGCTCTTGTTCTTTTCTATACTGGTGCATCGCATTCATACATATCAAGGGGATTCATGGATAAGTTTAAACTACCAACCCAAACCCTTAGGACCCCTCTCCTAGTGAGTTCACCCGGAGCAGAGTACATGGCTAGCCGATGGTGCGACCAGATACCCCTAACCATTGGCACACATGTTTTTCCGTCCGACCTAATTATATTGGAGTCACAAGGATTGGATGTGATATTAGGTATGGACTGGATGTCAAGGTATGGAGGAAGTTTTGACTGTGCTAGTAAGTCGATTTATCTCACCACCCCGAAGGGAAAAAGGATTAAGTATGTATCTAGGCATGTGCCTAGGAGGAGCCAAGTGAATGCCCTCACGGGAGTTGTTCAGGAGGAAGTGCCTGTAGTAAAGGACTACCCGGATGTTTTTCCAGAAGAGTTACCAGGCATGCCATCGGATAGAGACATTGAGTTTTTGATAGATCTATTGCCAGGTACAGGGCCAATATCCAAGAGACCCTATCGGATGCCCGCAAATGATCTGGAGGAAATTAAGAAACAGATCAAGGAGCTATTGGAGAAAGGTTACATTCGAAGAAGCTCGTCACCTTGGGGAGCCCCAGTACTTTTGGTGGAGAAGAAGGATAAATCCCTAAGGATGGTTGTTGATTATCGAGCTTTGAATGAAGTGACAATTAAGAACAAGTACCCAATGCTGATGATCAATGATCAGTTTGATCAGTTGCAAGGAGCCAAAGTGTTTTCGAAGATCGATTTGCGATCGGGATACCATCAGTTGAAGATTTGAGAGAAGGATATACCAAAGACAGCGTTCACCACACGGTATGGATTATACGAGTATATGATCATGTCGTTTGGACTGACTAACGCCCCTGCCTATTTCATGAGCATGATGAACAAGGTGTTCATGGAGTATTTGGACAAGTTTGTTGTGGTGTTTATTGATGATATTATGGTATACTCGAAGAATGAAGAGGAGCACAAGGAGCATTTGTGGTTAGTTCTCGAGAAACTCAGGGAACACCAGTTGTATGCTAAGTTCAGCAAATGCGAATTTTGGTTGAAGGAAGTCGGGTTCCTTGGACATGTTATATCAGGGAAGGAATATCAGTAGACCCCAGCAAGGTTCAGTCAGTCACTGAATGGTTGGCACCCACTTCAGTTAGCAAGATCCGCAGTTTCCTTGGACTCGCAGGATACTACCAAAGATTCATTGAGAATTTTTCCAAGATTGCGAAGCTAATGACTGAACTATTGAAGAAGGATACTAAGTTTAAATGGACAGAAGATTGCGAGGCAAGTTTCCAGGAGTTGAAGAAACATTTGACTATAGCCCTAGTGCTAACACTGCCAGATATACATAAGGATTTCCAAGTGTATTGCGACGCCTCTCGCTTAGGACTTGGATGTGTGCTTATGCAGGATGGAAGAGTTGTTTTGTATGCCTCACGACAACTAAAACCTCATGAGTTGAACTATGCCACGCATGATTTGGAGTTAGCAACAGTAGTGCATGCATTGAAGACTTGGAGGCATTACCTTATTGGAAACCGTTGTGATGTGTACACGGATCATAAGAGTTTGAAGTACATTTTCACCCAAAAGGAGCTGAACCTTAGGCAGAGGAGATGGTTGGAGCTTATAAATGATTACGATATGAAGCTACACTATCATCCAGGAAAAGCCAATGTCATAGTAGACGCGTTGAGCCAGAAGAGTTATGCTAATATCCTTGAAAGTAAGGGATTGCCGAAGGAGTTAGCAGAGGATATCATGGAACTTCAATTGGAGATTGTTCCAAGAGGTTTCATTACAACAATGGAGGTTCAGTCTACATTGTTGGGCAAGATTCGAGAAGCTCAGAAGGATGACAAAGAGATTGCCGAGATAAAGGAGAAGATGATCAAAGGAAAGGCCAAAGGTTTTCGTGAGGATGAGCACGATACCTTATGGTTTGAGGACCGAGTTTGTGTGCCCAATAACCCAGAGATCAGGAAGTTAATACTTCAGGAAGCTCATGACTCACCATACTCGATACACCCCGGAAACACCAAGATGTATTTGGATTTGAAGGAACATTTCTGGTGGACTGGTATGAAGAACGATATTGCCGAGTATGTAGCCGTATGTGATGTATGTCAGAGAGTGAAGGCAGAGCCTCAGAAGCTAGCAGGACTGTTGCAGCCTATGCCGATATCCGAATGGAAGTGGGATAAACTTGGCATGGACTTTATCACCGGATTGCCCAGAACCAAAGCAGGATATGATTCGACATGGGTAGTAGTTGATCGCTTGACCAAAGTGGCTCACTTTATCCCAGTGAAAGCCACATATACAAGTGCGAAGTTGTCCAAGATATATATGTCCAGGATCGTATGTCTGCATGGAGTTCTAAGGACCACCGTATCAGATAGAGGAACACAGTTTACCTCAAAGTTTTGGCATCAGTTACACCAGACTTTGGGAACAAGATTGGAGTTCAGTACAGCGTTTCACCCGCAGACGGATGGACAGACCGAGAGAGTCAACAAGATACTAGAAGACATGTTGATAGCCTGTGCGCTAGATTATGAATCTAGCTGGGATGACAATTTGCCTTACGCAGAGTTCTTATACAACAATAGCTACCAAGCCAGTTTGAAGATGGCACCATTTGAAGCCATGTATGGACGCAGGTGCAGAACGTCGTTGATGTGGGATGAGGTAGGAGACCGGCACTTGTTTGGACCAGACTTGATCAAGGAGTTTGAGGAGAAGGTTAAACTGATTCATGATAGACTGAAGATTGCTCAGTCCAGGCAGAAGAGTTATGCAGATTCGAAACGCAAGGAGGTAACATATGAAATTGGAGACATAGCATATTTGCGAGTATCACCTTTACGAGGAGTGAAATGTTTTGGAGTTAAGGGAAAGTTAGCCCCGAGATTTGTAGGACCGTATCATGTTTTGGAACGGATGGGAGAAGTTGCCTACAAGTTGGAGTTACCTGAGGGATCGTCAGGAGTTCACGATGCGTTTCGCGTTTCACAGTTGAAGAAGTGTCATGCTGAGATGGCCGATATACCGTTAAGAGATATACTACCCTTGGAGGCGATTCAGTTGGACGGTGATTTCACTTATGAGGAGAAGCCAGTTAAGATTCTTGAGTTTGCCAGCTGAGTCACCTGCAGCAAGGTTATCAAGTTTTGCAAGGTTCAGTGCAGCCACCATACCGAGGATGAAGCCACCTGGGAACGAGAGGATGATCTCCACAAAGACCACCCACACCTATTTTCTAGCCACCTGGGAACGAGAGGATGATCTCCACAAAGACCACCCACACCTATTTTCTAGCCAACCCGAATCTCGAGGGCAAGATTCATCTTAAGGGGGGTAGGTTTGTAACATCCCAAATTTTCAATTTGGAATGTTATATATAGGTCACTCATGCATATCATATTTTATTGCATCTTCGTTCCGCAATCCTTGAAATCCTAAGAAACTCAAGGACCCTCGGAGAGAGTTGGGGATTTCCCGATTTCATATTTGATTTTTATCAAATAATGAAACGAGGATTTTTGATTTTAATAATTTTTCTCTCCAAAAAATATTTCATTTTTAAAATAAATGAGAGGAGATAATATGACTTCTCCAAAATAATTGAAATATTGGAGGAAAATATTAAAATCATTTATTTGATTTTATTTGGATTTTATTTGCAATTAGAAAATTGCACGTTTTTCAAAATTGCATTTTAGTGCCAAGAAAATGTTCATCTTGTTCTAAATATTTTATTTAAACGGTGAAAATTTGTTTTGGCATTTTTAGATTTTTATTTTATTTTCTAGGATTTTATTTCTGTCGGCGAAATTGTTTAAGAAAAATAATCTCCCCGCGCCGACTGGGCCGAAACCCAGCCGGGCCGCCGGCCCAATCGCCGCCGCCGCCGCCAATTCGGACAGAGTCCGAGCCGGACTCCTCCTGCCGCCGCGCCTTGCCCCCTCCCCCAAGTCGCCCCCTCCTTATATACGCGCCACCCCGGCCCCCCACCACCACCGCCACCGCCGCAGCCGCCCGCGCCGCCTGCCGCCTGCGCCGCCGCCGAGCCCCACCGCCCCGCCGCCCAAACCCCGCCTCGCTGGAGCCCCTCGCCGGAGGTACCGCGCCGGACCCGAGCCGCCAGTTTTTTTAAAAAACCATTCGATTTTAGAAACCCTAGTTCGGTTTTTTAGATCGGTTCGCCGGTTTTCTCGGTTCTTCTAATTAGCAGATGTTCGTCCATACATTCATTTTAACGAACGGTTTTCAGCCGTTAGTTACAGTTAGCGAACGCTCGTTCGTTAGTCTCTTCGTCAGTTTTCTTTTTATCGGATTAATCTGTGATTATTTTCGATCGCGATTTCTGATCTGATCTTAGTTTCTGTTTATCTTTTCGCTCGTTAGTCGGAATCAGGCGATTCAAGCGCTTAGATCTTCATCTCAAAACCCTCTTTCTGTTTAACCAACTTGCACAAGTTTTTGGTACTGTAAAATTTGACCTAAGTCCAGATTAGTAAACGGATCTTGTTTCTTTCGCCGTTTGAGTTTCATTGTTCCGTTTGATTTGATTCTTTTTGCGTACCGGAGTTCTTAAGTTGAACTTTCTGGTCAACCTCTCTTATTTGAGTTTTGCTTGTGCATATTTGCTTGTTGCTTATGTATGTTATTGTTTGTTTGCGATAGAACACCCAAAGTGCGAAGTGTGTTACTACGAGTCTCTAGGTTTCACGGATTGTCGGCAAGGCAAGTAACACATTGATCATACTCTTTTCATACCCATTTTTTATGCATTAGTTCCAATCCTTAAACATTGCATGATTAAGATGTCATTAACTTGTGGGTTGGGAAGTAGTTGTTGCGGTAGAACCTATTGCCCTGCTACTATCAAACCCTTGGGAGTTACTTCTACGCGTTGTTTATATGGCTATGCTATGCTATGCTCGTAGACATGGTTTGCGTTTGAGTGAAATCCATGACATACGTGAGATTGTTAATTAATGGTTCAACCTAAGGTGGCAACTTAAATTAACATCTGGGTGGATTGAGGCACCTAGGTGTAACGCCCCGGACACACCCGCCGGTGGTCGTTACTCCTGGCGGGATCTAGACTGGCCCCACAGATCAATACTAGTCTTTTCTGCGCACTTTGTCCTCACTCATGCGCACCCGGGAGCAACTTCCCGGTCGGTCACCCATCCTGACACTACTCCAAGCTGAGCACACTTAACTTTGGAGTTCTGTCCGAATGGGCTATCGGAAAAGAAGGAATTCCTTATTGATACGAGTAGTCTATCATCCCTAATAAGCCAGGCCATCACATACACCCCCACTCAGAGGAACCGACGTCCTCGTCGGGCCACAGGAACGTTCCCTCTTGGCACATACGTCTGTGCTTCCAGTCTAGTACATGTGTCATGCCGTGTGCCACGACGGGTCACAATCGTCATGAACAACATGACTAGGCACCTATCCGCAACCATCCGTGTAACCGCGAGGGTCGGCTCTGATACCAACTTGTAACGCCCCGGACACACCCGCCGGTGGTCGTTACTCCTGGCGGGATCTAGACTGGCCCCACAGATCAATACTAGTCTTTTCTGCGCACTTTGTCCTCACTCATGCGCACCCGGGAGCAACTTCCCGGTCGGTCACCCATCCTGACACTACTCCAAGCTAAGCACACTTAACTTTGGAGTTCTGTCCGAATGGGCTATCGGAAAAGAAGGAATTCCTTATTGATACGAGTAGTCTATCATCCCTAATAAGCCAGGCCATCACACTAGGGAACCCAGTGTTGTTTGTTTTTTTGAAATCCCGGGGTACCCGTCTGATCTTCCTATGGACCGCCACCCAGGCTCAAAGGGAACTGGGATGATTCATGCTAGAAACTTCCGTGTGCAGCCACAAGCTATTATGGGCTCTAGCATAGTTGAGTAAGTTACGTGAAGCTCTTGAAGAGGTAGCGAGGGAGTCATGGATTAGGGGGTGTCCGGATAGCCGGACTATACCTTCGGCCGGACTCCTGGACTATGAAGATACAAGATTGAAGACTTCGTCCCATGTCCGGAAGGGACTTTCCTTGGTGTGGAAGGCAAGCTTGGCGATACGGATATGTAGATCTCCTACCATTGTAACCGACTCTGTGTAACCCTAGCCCTCTCCGGTGTCTATATAAACCGGAGGGTTTTAGTCCGTAGGACGAAGGACAATCATACCATAGGCTAGCTTCTAGGGTTTAGCCTCCTTGATCTCGTGGTAGATCTACTCTTGTACTACCCATATCATCAATATTAATCAAGCAGGAGTAGGGTTTTACCTCCATCGAGTGGGCCCAAACCTAGGTAAAAGCATCGTGTCCCTTGTCTCCTGTTACCATCCGCCTAGACGCACAGTTCAGGACCCCCTACCCGAGATCCGCCAGTTTTGACACCGACATTGGTGCTTTCATTGAGAGTTCCTCTGTGTCATCACTTTTAGGCCCGATGGCTTCTCCGATCATCAACAGCGATGCGATCCAGGGTGAGACCTTTCTCCCCGGACAGATCTTCGTATTCGGCGGCTTTGCACTGCGGGCCAATTCACTTGGTCATCTGGAGCAGATCAAAAGCTATGCCCCTGGCCATCAGGTCAGATTTGGAAGTTTGAGCTACACGGTCGACCTCCGCGGAGACTTGATCTTCGACGGATTCGAGCCGCAGCCGAGTGTGCCGCACTGTCACGATGGGCATGATCTAGCTCTGCCGCCGAACAGTGCCCTGGAGGCCGCACCCGCATCAGCTCCGACCCTTAATTTGGAGCCAACTGCGCCAATCGAGGATGGGTGGTTGGACACCACCTCGGGGGCTGCAATCTCTACAGCGGTCGAGCCGAACACCAGCCCTATTCTCTGCGAAGCCCGTGACTCCAAGGAGTCGGACTCCTCTCCGGACTCCGAGCCCTCCGCGCCCCTACCGATTGAACCCGATTGGGCGCCGATCATGGAGTTCACCGCCGCAGACATCTTTCAGCACTCGCCCTTCGGCGATATTCTGAATTCACTAAAGTCTCTCTCTTTATCAGGAGAGCCCTGGCCGGACTATGGTCAGCAAGGTTGGGATGCGGATGATGAAGAAATTCAAAGCCCACCCACCACCCACTTCATAGCCACTGTCGATGATTTAACTGACATGCTCGACTTCGACGGTATGGACGCCGATGCAGGAGACGATCAAGAACCAGCGCCTATAGGGCACTAGGAAGCCACCTCATCGTATGATATATACATGGTGGACACCCCAAAAGAAGGCAATGGCGATGGAACAGCGGAGGATGACCCCTCCAAGAAGCAGCCTAAGCGCCGGCGTCAGCAGCGCCGCTCTAAATCCCGCCAAAGCAAAAACGGTGATTCCGGCACGGGAGATAATTAACACCCCGGACAGTGTCGAAGATAACCACCTCCAGCAAGATTCATCACAGGAGGATGGAGAAGACAGCCCTCATGAGAGAGCGGCAGATAGAGAGGTCGAGGACGATAATTATATGCCTCCCTCCGAAGACGAGGCAAGCCTCGACGACGACGAATTTGTCGTGCCTGAGGATCCCGTCGAGCAGGAGCGTTTCAAACGCAGGCTTGTGGCCACGGCGAGCAGCCTCAAGAAAAAACAAGAACAACTTAGAGCTGATCAAGATTCGCTAGCCGACAGATGGACTGAAGTCCTTGCGGCCGAAGAGTATGAACTCGAACGCCCCTCCAAGAGCTACCAAAGCGCAGGTTGCTACCCCGATTAGAGGAGGAAGCACCTAAACCTACATCACCAGCGCATGATGCGGCCGACCGGCCACCACGTGGCCGCGACAGAGAGGCCTCTCGGCCCTCCACTCAAGCCGCACCCCGGCGCCGCTCAAAAAATACCAAGGCACGGGAAAATGCGCCAGACCTGCGAGATATATTGGAGGACAAGGCAAGGCAAACAAGATCGATCTACGGATCGCATGGGCGCCCCACGGCACGAGACGATAATCATCACTCCGGATACAGTAAATCCGGCCGGGCCGAACACAATAGACAAAGCTTGTTTGAGCTGTGTCGTGATATAGCCCAATACAGAGGCGCCGCACACCCACTATGCTTCACAGATGAAGTAATGGATCATCAAATCGCCGAGGGTTTCAAACCCGTGAACATCGAATCATACGATGGCACAACAGATCATGCGGTATGGATCGAGGACTATCTCCTTCATATCCACATGGCCCGCGGTGATGACCTACACGCCATCAAATACCTCCCACTCAAGCTTAAAGGACCAGCTCGGCATTGGCTTAACAGCTTGCCAGCAGAATCAATTGGTTGTTGGGAGGACCTAGAAGCTGCATTCCTTGACAATTTCCAGGGCACTTATGTGCGACCACCAGACGCCGATGACCTAAGCCACATAATTCAGCAGCCAGAGGAAACGGCCAGACAATTCTGGACACGGTTCCTAACCAAGAAAAATCAAATCGTCGACTGTCCGGACGCAGAGGCCCTAGCAGCCTTCAAGCATAACATCCGCGATGAGTGGCTTGCACGACACCTAGGACAGGAAAAGCCGAAATCTATGGCAGCCCTCATGACACTTATGACCCGCTTTTGCGCGGGAGAAGACAGCTGGCTAGCTCGCAGCAATAACATGACCAAGAGCCCTGGTAATTCGGATACCAAGGACAGCAGTGGCAGGTCGCGTCGCAACAAGCAAAAGCGCCGCATTGACGGCGACAATGCTGAGGATACAGCAGTTAATGCCAGATTCAGAGGCTCTAAAGCTGGTCAGCGGAAAAAGCCATTCAAAAGAAATACTCCGGGCCCGTCCAGTTTGGACTGAATACTCGACCGCTCATGCCAGATACATGGCACCCCCGAAAAACCAGCCAATCACACCAACAGGGATTGTTGGGTGTTCAAGCAGGCAGGCAAGTTAAATGCCGAAAGCAGAGACAAGGGGCTGCATAGCGATGACGAGGAGGAGCCCCGGCCGCCGAACAACAGTGGACAGAAAGGTTTTCCCCCACAAGTGCGGACGGTGAACATGATATACGCAACCCACGTCCCCAAGAGGGAGCGGAAGCGTGCGCTAAGGGACGTATACGCGATGGAGCCAGTCGCCCCAAAGTTCAACCCATGGTCTTCCTGCCCGATCACTTTTGATCGAAGGGACCACCCCACTAGCATCCGTCATGGCGGATTCGCCGCATTGGTTCTAGACCCAATTATTGACGGATTTCACCTCACTAGAGTCCTTATGGACGGCGGCAGCAGCCTGAACCTGCTTTACCAGGATACAGTGCGGAAAATGGGCATCGATCCCTCGAGGATTAAACCCACTAAAACGACCTTTAAAGGCGTCATACCAGGTGTAGAGGCCAACTGTACATGCTCAGTTACACTTGAAGTGGTCTTCGGATCTCCGGATAATTTCCTGAAGCGAGGAGTTAATCTTCGACATAGTCCCGTTCCGCAGTGGCTATCACTGCACTGCTCGGGCGAACCGCATTTGCCAAGTTCAATGCGGTGCCGCACTACGCATACCTCAAGCTCAAAATGCCAGGCCCTCGAAGAGTCATCACGGTCAATGGAAACACCGAACGCTCTCTCCGAACGAAGGAGCATACGGTGACTATCGCAGCGGAAGTACAAAATAGCCTCTCAAGGCAATTCTCCAGTCCGGCCATTAAACGTCTGGACACCGTCAAGCGCGCCCGGAGTAACCTACAACAAGACCGCCTGGCACGTTCCGAGCAAGCGTAGCAATGCGGCCCCAACCCCAGCCCTCGCGAACTTGCGAAACCAGTGTTGCGCGTACATAACTACGCTCTGAAAATACCATGGGCACATGGGGAGGGGCACCATCACGGCATGCCCGAAACGCGGCTTAAACCGCACTAGGGGCTGCCGATTTCTTAATTTTCTCTTATTTTCAGGACTCCATTCTTCGGAAGGCTTGTCCGGCAGTACAATTGCCGCACAAACGATACAACCAGGGAAGCAGAAAGCTACGCCGCACTATGGAACTCTAAGGTGGTCTCTATAACAAGCAGTATACCTGTTTCACATACCATTCCGCAGCTCGCCCCTGGAAAGGACATGTTAAATAGTCCCATCTTTTGCTTATCGCACTATTTGTATCGTTCTGCTTTGATCGCAGCCTTTTTAAATAAACAATGCATAGCTTCCGTCTATTATTGCATTACTCTTTTTTACGAATATATGTTCATTAATGACATGTTGCACCCATACACTTTGGTACGCCCAATACGACAGGGGCTTAAGTACCCCACAATACGGTGTGAGAAGTCTGCACACTTTCACAAGTGCGGCACCCCGAACTTATAGCATTATATGCATCGGCTCCGAATCATGTCTTGGGTCAATAGTTGGGTTTGCCCGGCTCCTATATTTTGGTACCTTACGTTCCGTTATATTGACTAAGGTAGCACTAGGAGAACTACTGCGATTGTGCCCTAGTTGAGCTGGGCTAAGCACCTCAGTAGAGAAAGCTAAAACTGACCGTCATGATGAGGCGAGAGCTGGTCGCTGTTCGAGAGGTTTTCGAGTCCCTAAAGACTTATGCCGCTTAGAGCGAGGAGTCGGCTTTGTCTGGCCTAGGCGTGGATAGCGCCCCGAACTCGGTCTTCCGAACACTAGGGGCTTCACCGAAATTTAAAATTATAGAATTCTATGGATAAGTGAGAGTGTTCAAGCATTATAGTCCGATTGCCTTGTTCGTTGTGTTGAGCGCCTCCCTCGAAGGACTCAAGAATGGGAAAAAGAGCGCTCATGTTTATCCCGAACACCCCAGCACTTGTGGCATGGGGGCAGAAGCCGACGACTCGCCATCTCTCAAATTTGATAAATGGCCGCACAAAAGGTAATATTTTAAATTCAAAAGCGTTGCTTAGCGCATATGAACAAGTTTTCAGCGTATAGGATCACAAATGCGAGTTTACTCAAAAATTACATCTTTGGAGCATTCATCCACTATAAGGCGGGCACCCTTCAAGACGCCCTCATAATACGCTTCTGGGATGCGATGCTCCTTGCCCGGCGGCGGCCCGTCCTTCACCAGCTTCTCCGCATCCATCTTGCCCCAGTGCACTTTAGCATGGGCAAGCGCCCTACGGGCACCTTCGATGCAGACGGAGCGCTTGATTAATTCAAGCCGTGGAAAGGCATCCACCAGCCGCCTCACCAGCCCGAAGTAGCTCCCTAGGCAGAGCCTCTCCAGGCCAAAGCCGAACTATGAGGCCCTTTATGGCCTGTTCGGCCACCTTGTGGAGCTCGACCATTTGCTTCAGCTGGTCGCTCAAAGGCACAAGGTGTACGGCCTTAGCATACTGAGACCAGAACACCTTCTCCGTCGAGCTACCCTCCTCGGATCGGTAGTAGGCGGCGGCATCAGATGCACAGCGGGGCAAATCTGTGAATGCTCCTGGAGAGCTCCGGACTCGGGTAAGTAACAAGTAATTCACTTTCACGTGCTTGCTTTGCATAATGAATGCCTTACCCGCCGCTATCTTCTTCATCGCTTCAATTTCTTGGAGGGCTTTCTAGGCTTCGGCCTTGGCAGACTTCACACTTTCGAGGGCTGCCGCAAGCTCGGACGCTTGCGTCTTTGAGTCAAGCTCCAAACTCTCGTGTTCTTTCATGAGAGCCTGGAGCTCTTTCTGCACCTCCTCCACCCGCGCCTCCTGCTTCCCTCTCTCTGTGCGCTCCGCACCCGCTCTGTTTTTGGCCTCGGACAACGCTTTCTTAAAGGTTGCCACCTCGGTCGTGGCCCCTATAATAGCATGTTGATCCTGTCATTTTTGCAACCACATCTTCTCTATATACTTGCGCAAGGTATTACTTACCTTCCTTCTCCTCGAGTTGCCTCTTGGCATGGCCGAGCTCGTTCTCAGACCGCGCGAGGTTTTGCTTCAGCGTATCCACCTCCGCAGTCAGTGCGACGAAGGCCAGCAGCGAAGCCTGCATACGCATATTGACTTGATTATGTTAGACTCCTGCGAATGTTATTAGATCCTCTATTCGACTTTTCTTCCCGAACGCCGAACAGAGCATCAGGGGCTACTGTCTATGCGGTAATATTTTTACATCTTCTTTACTTACCTCAAAGCCTGTTAGAAGGCTGGCACAGGCTTTAGTCAGTCCGCTCTTGGCGGACTGAACCTTCTGGATCACCGCACTCATAATAGTGCGGTGCTCCTCGTCGATGGAGGCGTCGTTAAGCACCTCCAGCAAATTGTCCGGTGCCTCCGGTTGGACGGAGGTCACCGGCTCGGTAGGCTTGCTCCTTTTGGAAGGAGGCTGCCTACCGGAGTCCGGAACCGTTGATGGTTCCGGCGTGGTGTCCGGCTCAAGGCCGGACTCGGAGCCCTTGGGGGTTTTATCCCCTTTGCGCCTGGAGTCCGGGAGGTCGCCTTGCGGCGCCTCCAGGACCACCTCCTCCTGGCTTGGAACCCGTTGGGACAGCACCTCGGTGTCGTCCGTAGGGTGGGAGGAGGTAGAGGGCAGAAGTGAATTCATGTCTGACGAATCCAGGGAGCCACTCGACGACTCGTCGAGCCCGGCCTTGGGCGGACTGCATAGTCATATTCGGCGTAAGGAGGAGCTGTGCAAGAAAGGAACACTATGAATTGCTCTGGTGTCCGAATACTTACGATCTCGCCAGGGGCTTGGTCTTGTGCGGCCACTCCTCTTCGCCGTCGTCAGCGTTGGTGGAGTAGTCCGGACGAAGGGTCTTCCCCTTCTTGGACCCTTCGGCCTCCCCAGTTGGGGCGGCCTTCCTTTTCTTCCCTCCCCCCGCTAGAGGGGGAGAGGTCTCTTCTTCCTCCTCCTCGTTTTCACGGGAGGAGTGCGTCTTGGATTCGTCGGATGATGAATCCGACACCTCCAGGCGCCGGGCACTCTTTCGAGTCCCCGTGGCCTTCTTCTTGGCCTTCTTCTCCGGCACCACATAGGGTGCCGGAACCAGCAGCTTCGCCAAGCGAGCGTCCGCTGGGCCTTCGGGCAAAGGAGCCGGACAGTTGATCTGTCCGGACGTCTCCTCCCAATCCTGTCAAAGGTAAGGGAGCTTAGGTCCCGCATGGAGTCAAACTATGAAAAACTAATACCTTGTAAAAGGTAAAAACATCTTACCACACTAGCGTGACGCTGCGTGCTGAATCCGCGATCCTCGGTAGCGGATGCGGGGGCCTCGGTGCACTTGAAAAGCACCTTCCAGGCATCTTCGTACGTCGTGTCGAAGAGCCTGCTCAGAGTTTGGTGCTGCGCCGGGTCGAACTCCCACAGGTTGAAAGCCCGTTGTTGACACGGGAGGATCCGGCGGATGAGCATAACCTAGACTACGTTGACAAGTTTGAGCATCTTGTCCACCAGGGTTTGGACGCATGTTTGAGTCCGGTCAGCTCTCCTTTTTTACCCCACAACAGGCCCGTCTCTTTCCAGGAGGTGAGCCACGTAGGGGGTCTGGACCGAAACTCGGGGGCTGCGACCCATTCAGGGTCGCGCGGCTCGGTGATGTAAAACCACCCCGATTGCCACCCCTTTAGGGTCTCCACGAAGGAGCCCTCGAGCCATATGATGTTGGGCATCTTGCCCACCACGGCGCCTCCGCACTCCGCCTGGGTGCCGGGCACCACCTTCGGCTTGACATTGAAAGTCTTGAGCCATAGGCTGAAATGGGGGTGGATGCAGAGGAAAGCCTCGCACACGACGATAAATGCCGAGATGTTGAGGACAAAGTTCGGGGCCAGATCGTGGACATCCAGGCCATAGTAGAACATGAGCCCCCGGACAAATGGGTGGAGAGGGAAGCCCAGTCCGCGAAGGAAGTGGGGGAGGAACACCACCCTCTCATGGGGCCTAGGGGTGGGGATGAGCTGCCCCTCTTCGGTAAGCCGGTGCGCAATGTCGTTAGACAAGTATCCGGCCTTCCTCAGTTTTTTGATGTGTCCCTCCGTGACGGAGGAGACCATCCACTTGCCTCCCGCTCCGGACATGGCTGGAGAAGGTTGAGGTGGGGTGTGCGGACTTGGGCGCTGGAGCTCGTCTGCACGGAAATGGATAGGCAAAGGAGGAAGAAGGCGTGGATGAAAAGGTGGATCCTTATCCCCTTATATGGGAGGACGCGACTATGCGTCCCCACCAGCCTGGTAAAACTCGCTTATCTCCCAAGCGCCATAATCAATGGCGCGGTTGGGTTACCCACGCCCGTATTGATGAGAATCTTGGAATAAGGGGACACGATCTCTGCTTTGACAAGACGTGCCAAGGAAGCCGCCTCGCTAAACGCGCTGAGGTGGGACAGTAAAACGATTCGAATAAAGACTTGGCCGTGGTGTGATGTCGTGCTACAGAATACGTCAGCAGATTAGATTTGTGTAAATATTATTCTCTCTATGGCAATATGTGGAAACTTGTTTTGCAGAGCCGGACACTACCTTTGTGTTCAAAATCTTCTATGAAGTACTTGGAGGAGGAACCTGCCTTGCAATGCCGAAGACAATCTGCACGCCAGACTCGTCGTAATTGAAGCCTGGTTCAGGGGCTACTGAGGGAGTCCTGGATTAGGGGGTGTCCGGATAGCCGGACTACTTCGGCCGGACTCCTGGACTATGAAGATACAAGATTGAAGACTTCGTCCCGTGTCTGGAAGGGACTTTCCTTGGCGTGGAAGGCAAGCTTGGCGATACGGATATGTAGATCTCCTACCATTGTAACCGACTCTGTGTAACCCTAGCTGTCTCCGGTGTCTATATAAACCGGAGGGTTTTAGTCCGTAGGACGAAGGACAATCATACCATAGGCTAGCTTCTAGGGTTTATCCTCCTTGATCTCGTGGTAGATCTACTCTTGTACTACCCATATCATCAATATTAATCAAGCAGGAGTAGGGTTTTACCTCCATCGAGAGGGCCCGAACCTGGGTAAAAGCATCGTGTCCCTTGTCTCCTGTTACCATCCGCCTAGACGCACAGTTCGGGACCCCCTACCCGAGATCCGCCGGTTTTGACCCCGACAGGTAGATCAACAGGTAGTGGGTTTTGTAGGTTTGGTATGGTCTACCCGGAGTAAAGAGCTAATGTTTCTGAAAGACCGTGTCTCGGTCATCCATTTCTCAAACACCATGTAGTGCGAGAAATCCAACAGAGGCGATCGGGTCTTGTGGGGAAAAGTGCGCAAACCTCTGCAGAGTGTACAATCTAATCATGGTTAGCCGTGTCCCCGGTATGGACAAATTTGAGTATCTAGTACTTGGGTTATCACATGTATCGCATCACTCTTAATTAACATTGTTGGGTTGTTAAATACTTTAATTTGGGATTGAGTTGGGGGTACCTTCTCAATATTGTTCAACCACCATGATAGTTAAATTAAAATCCATTCCTTTGTTGTATGGAAAAATTGGCTTTACGCAAAACTATAAACATAGAGCTTTCCACCAGCCAAATATGCATGTAGTGATAGCATTATTCTGTTCTTGCTCTACGGTGTTACTTTGCCAGCATAATCCATGTGCTGACCCGTTTTCGGGCTACAACGTATTATGTTGCAGACTTTTCAGACGAGGAGTAAGGTTTGTTAGGTCGTTGCCGTGCAGCTCAGCTATGCCGTTGGAGTTGATGGACTCACTTTATCTTCCAAGCCTTCCGCTGTTATCGCATTAGGTGGCCTTAAGCCATATTATTGTAATAAGTTCTCTCTTGAGACTTTTCGATGTAATGAGTGTGTGATTGCTACTCTATTATAAATCCTTCAAGTACTATGTGTGTCAGCATTACCGATCCAGGGATGACACTGAAGCACAGAGACTTGACCATCTGAGGTCGGGTCGCTACAGTATAATCTATGGACTCAACATTAGTCATAAAGAACTCACATACTTATTGCAAAAATCTATTCGTTATCAAAACAGAGTATTACGCATATGCTCCTAGGGGGATAGATTGGTAGGAAAAGACCATCGCTCGTCCCCGACCGCCACTCATAAGGAAGACAATCAATAAATAAATCATGCTCCGACTTCATCACATAACGGTTCACCATACGTGCATGCTACGGGAATCACAAACTTCAACACAAGTATTTCTCAAATTCACAACTACTCAACTAGCATGACTCTAATATCACCATCTCCATATCTCAAAACAATTATCAAGTATCAAACTCCTCATAGTATTCAATGCACTTCTATGAAAGTTTTTATATTAAGGCAAATTTCCATGTTGTTCTAAAGGACACTCAAAATAATATAAGTGAAGCATGAGAGACCAATTATTTCTGTAAAATAAAACCGTTGCCGTGCTCTAAAAGATATAAGTGAAGTACTAGAGCAAAAACTATATAGGTTAAAAGATATAAGTGAAGCACATAGAGTATTCTAATAAATTTCAAATCATGTGAGTCTCTCTCAAAAGGTGTGTACAGCAAGGATGATTGTGATAAACTAAAAAGCAAATACTCAATTCATACAAGACGCTCCAAGCAAAACACATATCGTGTGGTGAATAAAAATATAGCTCCAAGTAAAGTTACTGATAGACGAAGACGAAAGAGGGGATGCCCCGAGCTTAGGCTTTTTGGTGTCCTTGAATTTTACCTTGGGGTTCCATGGGCATACCCAAGCTTAGGCTCTTGCCACTCCTTGTTCCATAATCCATCAAATCTTTACCCAAAACTTGAAAACTTCACAACACAAAACTCAAAATAGAAAATCTCGTGAGCTCCGTTAGCGAAAAAAACAAAACACCACTTCAAGTACTATAATGAACTCATTATTTATTTATATTGGTGTTAAACCTACTGTATTCCAACTTCTCTATGGTTTATAAACTCTTTTACTAGCCATGGATTCATCAAAATAAGCAAACAACACACGAAAAACAGAATGTGTCAAAAACATAACAGTCTGTAGTAATATGTAGCTAACGCAAACTCTGGAACCCCCAAAATTCTAAACTAAATTACTGGACGTGAGGAATTTATCTATTAATCATCTTCAAAAATAATTAACTAAATAGCACTTTCCAAATAAAAATGGCAGCAATTCTTGTGAGCGCTAAAATTTCTGTTTTTTACAGCAAGGTCAAAAAGACTTCCCCCAAGTCTTCCCAACGGTTCTACTTGGCACAAACACTAATTAAACATAAAAAACACAACCAAAACAGAGGATATATAAATTATTTATTACTAAACAGGAGCAAAAAGCAAGAAATAAAAATAAAATTGGGTTGCCTCCCAACAAGCGCTATCGTTTAACGCCCCTAGCTAGGCATAAAAGCGAAGATAGATCTAGGTATTGCCATCTTTGGTAGGCAATCCATAATTGGATCTCATAATAGATTCATATGGTAATTTAATGTAATTTCTAGGGAAGTGTTCCATGCCTTTGATTAATGGAAATTGGAAGTTAATATTCCCTTCCTTCATATCAATAATTGCACCAATCGTTCTAAGAAAAGGTCTACCAAGAATAATAGGACATGAAGGATTGTAATCTATATCAAGAACAATGAAATCTACGGGAACATAGTTCCTATTTTCAACAATAAGAACATCATTAATTATTCCCATAGTTTCTTAATAGTGGAATCCGCAAGGTGCAAATTTAAAGAACAATCATCAAAATCACGGAAACCTAGCAAATCACACAAAGTTTTTGGAATCGCGGAAACACTAGCACCCAAATCACACAAAGCATAACACTCATAATATTTAATTTTAATTTTTATTGTAGGTTCCCACTCATCATAAAGTTTGCTAGGGATAGAAACTTCCAACTCAAGTTTTTCTTCATAAGATTGCATCAAAGCATCAACGATATGTTTAGTAAAAGCTTTATTTTGACTATAAGCATGATGAGAATTTAGCACGGATTGCAACAAGGAAATACAATATATCAAAGAGAAATTATCATAATTAAATTCCTTGAAATCCAAAATAGTGGGTTCATTGCTATTTAAAGTTTTAACCTCTTCAATCCCACTTTTAACAATTTTTGCATCAAGATCTAAAAACTCCGAATTTTTGGAACGCCTTCTAGGTAAAGGTGGCTCATCTTCAGTACCATCATTATCAAGATTCATATTGCAAAACAAAGATTTAATAGGGGACACATCAATAACTTTTAGATCTTGATCTTTATTATCATGAAAACTAGAAGAACACACCTTCACAAAGCAATCTTTCTTAGCACGCATCCTAGCGGTTCTTCCTTTGCACTCATCAATGGAAATTCTCATGGCTTTGAGAGACTCATTGATACCATGCTTAGGTGGAATAGATCTAAGTTTCAAAGAATCAACATCAAGAGAAATTCTATCAACGTTCCTAGCCAATTCATCAATCTTAAGCAATTTTTCTTCAATAAAAGCATTGAAATTCTTTTGCGAAGTAATAAATTCTTTAATATTAGATTAAGAATCAGAGGGCATCTTATTTTAATTTCCATAAGAATTGTTGTAGGAATTACCATAATTATTAGAGGAATTACTAGGAAATGGCCTAGAATTAAAATTACCTCTATACACCTTATTACCAAAATTGTTCCTACCAACAAAATTCACATCCATAGATTCATTATTATTCTTAATCAAAGTAGACAAAGGCATATCATTAGGATCAGTAGGAGTAGTCTTATTAGCAAACAATTTCATAAGTTCATCCATCTTTCCACTCAAAACATTAATTTCTTCTATCGTATGCACTTTTTTATTAGTAGATCTTCCGGTGTGCCATTGACAATAATTAACCATAATGTTATCTAGGAGTTTAGTAGCTTCTCCAAAAGTGATTTCCATAAAAGTGCCTCCCGCGGCCGAATCTAAAAGATTTCTAGAAGCAAAATTCAATCTGGCATAAATTTTTCGTATAATCATCCAAAGATTCAAACCATGTGTAGGGCAATTACGTATCATTAATTTCATCCTCTACCAAGCTTGTGCAACATGTTCATGATCAAGTTGCTTAAAATTCGTAATATCATTTCTAAGAGTAATGATTTTAGCGGGAGGAAAATACTTAGAGATAAAAGCATCTTTGCACTTATTCCATGAATCAATACTATTTTTAGGCAAAGACGAAAACCAAGCTTTAGCATGTCCTCTAAGGGAAAAAGGAAATAGCTTCAATTTAACAATATCATTGTCCACATCTTTCTTCTTTTGCATATCACACAAATCAACAAAGCTATTTAGATGGGTAGCGGCATCTTCACTAGGAAGGCCGGCGAATTGATCTTTCATGACAAGATTCAACAAAGCACCATTAATTTCACTAGATTCAGCATCGGTAAGAGGAGCAATCGAAGTGCTAAGAAAATCATTGTTGTTGGTATTGGTAAAGTCACACAATTTAGTATTATCTTGAGCCATCGTGACAAGCAGGCAATCCAACACACGAGCAAACAAGAAACAAGCAAAAAGGCAAATAGAAAAAGGAGAAGGGGAACGGGAAAAGAGAGGGCGAGAGGAAAAGAGGGCAAATAAAACGGCAAGGGTGAAGTGGGGAGAGGAAAACGAGAGGCAAATGGCAAATAATGTAATGCGAGGGATAAGAGTTTGTGATGGGTACTTGGTATGTCTTGACTTGACTTGACTTGGCGCGAATCTCCCCGGCAACGGCGCCAGAAATCCTTCTTGCTACCTCTTGAGCACTGCGTTGGTTTTCCCTTGAAGAGTGTTGGGGATATTACTGCTGGGCGTAAACTGGCCTATATGGGCCAGGTCAACTTCATCAGTAGTTCAAGAGTGCTAAAGCCCAAGAAGACAGATGAGGGCGTAAGGCCCGTGGTCAGTTTTAGACTTGTAGCTATAAACCGGCATTTGTATATAAACTTGTATTGTAAGTTAGGAATAAGAAGAGACCAACCCAGATACGAATATGGACCAGTGTTGGGACTCTCTGAACCGACGGGCGTCACCCGTGTATATAAGGGGACGACCCGGCGGCGGTTCAAGGACGACAGACAACAACTCGAGACATAGGCGAAGCTTGTTTGCTCCCTAGTCATCGAAACCCCATCAATTCCATCACAACTAGACGTAGGCTTTTACCTTCATCGAAGGGGCTGAACTAGTATAAACTTTCTTGCGTCCCTGTGTCCGCTTTAACCCCTTCAAGCTAACCTGTCGCGATGACTCCACGACTAAGTCCTTTCTCTAGGACATCTGCCGTGACAAAATCACGACAGTTGGCGCCCACCGTGGGGCTATCGCATGATGGTTTCAGGTTCTTGGAGGGCCGCTTTGAAGGACTCGAGGGCTACGCTGTAGGCCGGATGACTAAGAGTTGTCGCGGCAAGCTCTACATCGACGACGCAGGCTGGGGCCCCGAGGCTGGCTCAGTTGAGTACGGGTACCGGGTCCCCTTTGGTGGCATTCACGTTTTCACTGGCAAGATCGGTGAACCGGGCCCTGAGCCGGACATCTGCACCGACCTTGTCGAGACGGCTCAGCATGCGCGGTCCGCCCGGGCTAAACCGGCCATGAAGCGTGCCTTCGTGGTAGTCATTCATGGAGGAAGTTATGAGGATGGATCGGAATCTCGCGGCGAGACCGTCGTTTGTTCCGATGATGACTCATCGACCGAGGAAACCGAATCTCTTTATCAGCTACGGGATGGCCGGATTGGGGGCTGTTCCGATGGCGACAGTATTCCAGACCCCTCTGATCTGCCCAACCGACTCGGAATATTCATGGGACAAAGGAGGCGCCAGCAAACCACCTTTGGAAGGATTGCTTCATTATGCAGGAGTTCAAGAATTCTAATGCTTTCCGGTATGATCACGGCTCCAGCGGTGGCTCAGGGTCCGGGCCGGGTTATAGTGGAGGAAATTCCGGTTCAGGATTTAATGGTAATCCGGTCAGACATAATAATCAAAATAGTCAGAACAACCAGGGTGGTTACAACCAACAGCAGCAACAGTTATGTTACCAGAGCAACCCAAAGAAGTTGAATAGTGGGCAGTACCTTGGACAAGCGAGACCGGAAGCTCAAGAGGAGGGCATTTAACTCTGTGGAACCGGCCGTGCCCCGTTATCTGCGCTGGTCTGAGCAGCCGATCATATGGAGCAGAGAGGACCACCCTCCCCAGGTTGATAATCTGGGTCAGTTGGCTCTGGTGGTGGCACCCCACGTGGGAGGTTACAAGTTCACCAAAGTACTCATGGATGGAGGGAGCAGCATTAATATTTTATACTATGAGACCTTCCGTCATATGGGACTAACAGATAAAAATCTCAAACCGTCTAATACGGTGTTCCACGGTGTAGTACCTGGCAAGTCAGCATATCCTGTTGGTAAGATAGCTCTGGAAGTGGCTTTTGGAGATGATCATGATTCCAGGTCGGAGACATTGACATTTGAAGTGGTGAAAATCCAAAGTCCATATCACGCCCTATTTGGGCGACCGGCCTACGCCAAGTTTATGGCACGGCCCTGTTATGTGTATTTGCAGCTCAAGATGCCGGGTCACAAGGGGACAATAACGGTTCACGGAAGCCGCAAAATTGCTTTGGAGTGCGAGGAAGGAGATGCGGCCTATGCAGAGTCGGTTTGTGCCACCGAGGAGCTGAAGTATTATAAGGACAATGTTGATCCGGCAGACATGACTCCATTAAAGAAGCCAACTACGGAGCATGATCCGGCCCTGAAGTTCAAATCGGCAGCAGAAACTAAGCTTGTTGACTTTGTACCTAGTGATTCGTCCAAGCAGTTCAGCATCAGTGCCAACTTGGATCCGAAATAGGAAAGCGCGCTCATCGAGTTCATCCGTGAGAATCGGGACATTTTTGCATGGAAGCCCTCTGACATGCCAGGTGTACCGAGGCAACTCGCTGAGCACACACGTAATGTGGATCCTAAATACAAACCGGTGAAATAGTTCCTTCGCCGGTTTAACGAAGAAAGACGCAAGGCGATTGGAGAAGAGGTAGTCAGGCTCTTAGCAGCTGGCTTTATTGTTGAAGTTTTTCACCCTGAGTGGCTTGCCAATCCGGTACTGGTCCTTAAGAAAAACGACACCTGGCGCATGTGTGTGGATTACACAGATCTTAATAAGGCTTGCCCAGCAGATCCTTTTGCCCTCCCCCGTATTGATCAAATTATTGATGCTACGACGGGTTGTGAGCGTTTAAGTTTTTTGGATGCATATTCTGGCTATCATCAGATCAAAATGGCAGTTAAGGACCAGGAGAAGACGGCATTCATAACTCCCTTTGGAGCGTTCTGCTATGTGTTTATGCCCTTTGGGCTCAAGAGTGCCCAGGCAACTTATCAACGGTGTGTGCAAAATTGTCTTCACAAGCAGATTGGCCGTAATGTACATGCTTATGTGGATGATATCATGGTCAAATCCAGGGAGAAGGAGACTCTGAGTGATGATTTGAAGGAAACCTTTGATAACCTGAGGACATACAAGATGATGCTTAATCCGGGCAAGTGTGTCTTTGGTGTACCGGCGAGCAAGTTATTGGGTTTTCTGGTGTCCAATAGGGGAATTGAGGCTAATCCGGAGAAGATCACAGCCATCACCTCCCTGGCTAAACCAAAGTGTATCAATGATGTTCAACGCCTGGCAGGCCGGATTGCCGCCTTAAGCCGGTTTATCAGCCGCCTTGGTGAGAAGGCGATCCCTTTGTATCAGATGTTGAAGAAGATGGATCAGTTCGTCTGGAGTTCTGCTGCTGATGAAGCATTTGAGGACTTAAAGCGGCAATTGGCCAATCCGCCTGTGCTCGCCGCTCCCATTGACAAGGAGCCGTTACTGCTATATGTTGCTGCTAATGCTCGTGCGGTCAGCGTGGCTATTCTGGTGGAGCGAAAGGAGGCAGGTAAGGAGCATCCGGTTCAACGTCCGGTCTATTATATCAGCGAGGTACTCATTCAGTCCAAGCAAAGGTATCCGCATTGGCAGAAGCTGGTGTACGGAGTTTTTATGGCAAGCCGGAAGCTTAAGCAATATTTCTAAGGGCACACAATTACGGTGGTCAGTTCTGCTCCTTTGGGGGATATCATCCAGAACCGAGAAGCGACTGGCCGGATTGCCAAGTGGGCTATAGAGCTTGGGCCGCACGGATTGAAGTATGTGCCTCGGACAGCGGTGAAGTCTCAAGCACTGGTTGATTTCATCAATGATTGGACGGAAATGCAAGCATCGGAGGAAAATCGGATCACACATATTGGACCATCCATTTTGATGGATCCAGGCAATTGGAAGGCTCGGGGGCTGGAGTCATATTAACTTCCCCACGAGGTGATAAGTTTTGTTATGTTCTCCGCTTAATGTTTCCTTGTACTAACAATGCAGCTGACTACGAAGCCTTGCTCCATGGTCTTCGGATGGCTAAGGAGATGAACCTAAGTCGAGTTAAGTGCTTCGGTGACTCGGACCTCGTGGCTCAACAAGTGTCTGGCACTTGGGACTCCAAGGACCCACTCATGGCAGCGTATCGTCGTGAGGTGGACATTGTTGCAGGTCATTTTAAAGGATATCAGGTGGACCACGTGGACCGACGGAAGAATGAAGCGGCAGACGCTTTAAGCCGGCTGGGCTCTCAGCGCAAACCAGTCCCGCCCAATGTTTTTTTGGATGTGTTGCACAACCCGTCGGTCAAGATCCATGTGAAGCGGATTTGGCTATTCCTGATCCGGAGGCTCAATTGGTGGCAGCTCTTCATGTTATTCCGGATTGGACGCTTCCTTACCTGGCGTACAAGAACCGGGGCGAGTTACCAGAGGATGAGACTCTAGCCCGACATATAATCCAGCGATCCAAGTCCATGACTATTATCAACGGCGAGTTGCATCATTGCAGTGTGTCAGGAGCATTTCAACGCTGTGTGTCTCCTGAAGAAGGCCGTGAAATTTTGTGTGAGATCCACGAAGGAGATTGTGGTCACCACGCCGGTTCAAAATCTCTGGTGGCTAAAGCGTTTCGCCATGGCTTTTATTGGTTAACTGCTCATGCTGATGCGGAGGATCTGGTCAGACGATGTGATGGTTGCCAAAAGTTTTCAAGACATGCTCATGTACCGGCTCAAGAATTGAGAATGATTCCAATTACTTGGCCGTTTGCGACTTGGGGGCTGGATATGGTTGGGCCTTTCAAAAGGTCCAAAGATAAGAAGACCCACCTCCTGGTGGCGGTTGATAAGTTTACAAAGTGGGTGGAGTCAGAACCTATTAGCAAGTGTGATGCGGCCACAGCGGTTCAGTTCATCAAAAAAGTGATTTTCCGGTTTGGCTTTCCACACAGTATCATCACAGATAATGGTACCAATTTGTCCAAAGGTGCCATGAAGGAGTTCTGCGAACGGGAGCACATCCGGCTCGACGTCTCATCAGTGGCACATCCATAGTCCAATGGTCAAGCAGAAAGGGCTAATCAAGAGATATTGAGAGGCATCAAGCCCCGGCTTATGGTTCCTTTGCAGAGAACACCGGGTTGTTGGGTAGAAGAGTTACCATCTATGTTATGGAGCATCAATACTACACCCAATAGATCAACAGGATACACACCGTTCTTCATGGTTTACGGAGCGGAGGCGGTTCTCCCCAGTGATATCCGTCATGATTCACCCCGTGTGGCGGCATATGTTGAAGCGGACAATGAGACAGCACGGCAAGATGCTTTGGACCTGTTGGATGAAGAACGTGACATAGCAGCTACCCGCTCGGCGATTTACCAATAGGATCTTCGTCGTTATCACAGTCGCCGAGTCAGAACCAGAACCTTTCAGGAAGGAGATTTGGTGCTTCGGCTCATACAAGATCAGACTGATATGCATAAGCTATCCCCACCTTGGGAGGGGCCTTTCGTGGTCAGCAAGAATCTGCACAACGGGTCATACTATCTGATCGATATTCGAGAGCATAAGGACTCACGTACATCAGAGGAGGAGACCAACAGGCCGTGGAACATAGCTAATCTTCGGCCTTACTATACCTGAGCCATTGGCTCTACTTATGTACATAGTACGGCGATGTATATATTATGATTAAATATAATAAACCGGAACCTCAGCTAAAGCGGCGTATATGTTCTTTTACATCATGTGTGGTTACACGGAGTTGTTCTAAAGCGGCCTCTGGTTTACCCCTTGAGTTAGCTTTTTAAAAGCATCATGTTATATCACTTGGGGTTTGGTCGTGTCCGAACCAATACAATACCTCTTGATAGGCGAGAGCCACCAGATCACTTGGGGACTTGGTCACGTCTGAACCAGTCATGCCTCTTGATCGGCCTAAGGCCACAGAATCACTTGGGGGCTTGGTCGAACCCGAACCATTGCCATGCCACTTGATCGGCATAAATGCCACGGTTTCATTTGGGGACCTGGCTGACTAGAACCATAGTTACACCTATCGGGAGCTTGGTCGTGTTCGGCCAAGGTAACGCCATCTGATCAGCTCAAATAAGCCTTTTTTTGCAAACGGTTTTGCCATTGCCTTTGCTTCACACTTTTCTTTGAAATATATTTCTTTCTTTTTATTGCGTTTTTAAACCGAGAGAGTTTTCAACCGATTCACACTGTCAATTGACGGAACACGGTCCATTTTTAATCCGGCGACTATTTGCCCGGTTTGATTTTTTTAACATCCTATTATGGAGTAAGACGGTGTTTATTATAACCCGGCACGGTTTACATGGTAAACCGGCATCATATATATATAGGAGCTGCTATTTCCTCCAACAATGTGCGTTTATAAAACTCCGCTTCAAGATTGGCCAAGCCAACTTCACGCTCAACGATGGCAGGTATTATGTATCTCAAAATTTTGGTCATATACTTAAAAAAATTCGGATGTTTTGATTTCATATATGCAGACATCATATTCCGCCTAACGGTACAACCGCGGTGGCACTTGAAGATTTTTTATTGCAGAAAGTACTTTGGAAAGTTCATCACCTAAAGGAAGAGCAAGTGGCAGCGATTATGCACGAAGGCATATCAACATCAAAAGTATCAGCTAGCCTATTACAAGGCAACACGGTGCCCACCATAAGATCATTGTTTTTCGCAAAGGAGAAGCAGTTTCAAACCGGCTTCCGGTTCAAGCTTGGTCACCAGCCTGGCCTGATGGTTGTGGGTCATCCTGTACCGCTTCAGCTTCAGTTTCTCTACCCAGCGGCTGGAAATCAACAGTTGTCCAGTCGATTCCCATTAATGCTTGAAAAACAACTTCATCATGGATCAGCAACGACGGGTCAATATCGGGAGCGTAAGTATGCTTATGGATTGGAGGGATAAGATTTTCCGCTTCATGAATTGGTGCAGCTATTCGCTTTTTTTGATTGTCATATTGGGCTTGATAATGAGACAAGTCTGCTTCTTCAGCCAATTGACAAGCTAGCGGACGCACCTCCCGGTTTATTACTCGCAGATCCGCTTCACCAAACTCTGACCCGTCTTCCCTCAAGCTGGGATAGCCCTGAGCCGCTTCAATAGGATCAAAATCCGGCACCCAAGCTTTTGCCCGGATTAAGGCATTGATCGCACCGGTTCGAGCAGCAGATTTCTTCAGCTCTTCAACCCGGGCAGGAAGCACCGACAGTTTCATCAGAGTGTCCTGAATCAAGGTGGTCACCGGCTTGTTGTGGGATGCAGTACAGATGATCCGCTGTGCACCAGTGTACAGTTGTTCGACCAATGTATAGGCGGCTTTCAATTTTTTCCGCACATCTGACCCCAAGTGACCAATGCGTGTCCCTGAAATACCATCAAGGGTTAATAAACCGACGACTCTGTAAGGAGGCAGAGCCAAATCAGAAGGCAAAGTGGCTTACCAAAGATAGCAGTAGTCATGGCATGCACGTGCCGCTTTATGCTGGTCAGTTCATCCGCCACCGGTTTTAGTGCAGCCTCGGCATCTTCTGCTCGTTTGATTAAAGCGGATTTTTCAGTGGCCCAATCCGCCCGCTTCTTCTTGAAGTTCTCCTTAAGATGTTCCATGGCGCATAAAGCGCTGGTTAATTCCTCTTTTGCTTTGGAGGTTTCAGCTTGTTGGGATTTCAGATTATCTTGGAGATCGGCGACTTGGCTTTCTTTCGTCTTCAGCTCAGCCTGCATGCAGACAGTTATATGATTCAGCAAAACGGTATAAGGATTGAAGTACCAACCACATAACAAGTTATGCACTTGGCACTTGGGGGCTAATGCATATTTGATCTTCATCTTTCAATTGCTTACAAAGTCCCAAGATCAATACAAGTATTCAACTTGGCACTTGGGGGCTAATGGCTATTTGCACGTATATATTCTGATGCGACGATCTCAATTACTTAAAGTCCCGGTTTAACTACGCTAAGTTGAACCGGCCCTTGGGGACTACATCAGCGAATTTCAAAGCATTAAGATTTATATTAGTCAGTCCCGGTTTGAAAGAAGATTACAAACCGGCCCTCGGGGGCTAGGAGCATCAACAAGAATTGAAATAGACAAGCAGGAAAGAGCATATGGAAGTTACCTCATATTTATCTTTCATCATATTAACCAGACCGACTTCATAGTCACGACTGGTATACAGCTGGTTCAGGTAGTCGGAATGGATATCTTGGGCGTTCAGAGCAGCGTAAGTCGCCAGATCAGCATTCCACTTGCCTTTGCCAAAGGCAGCAAATTCTTCCTTGGCAGAATGTTTGGACAAAGCGACAGGATTGCTTGGCTCTGTATGGCCAGTGCCAGTAATGACAACCTCATCATCCTTGGTATCGCCGGTTTGCACTGGGGCTGTTGGCTTGTCAGTAGGCTTTGTTGGACCGGTGGATTTCTCAATCCGGATGGAGCTTGTGGGCTGATTGACAGGATTTGAGGTATCAATAGGTCTCTCTTCAGCAATAAGATCGTCGTCTTGATGCGGTGGATCATTGGGTATATCCTTAGGAATAGCCAATTCAAGATCTGGTGTTTTGCCCGGTTCAAGGACGGCATCCTCTTCGGCCGCTTTGTCCAGACGAGCCTTCTTGCTTGGCCTAGGCTTGGCCCTGAAAGGAATAACAAAATCAAATACAGCATATGTTCCAAGGCGGTGTGCTGCAAATATTATGATAAGTATAGCTTACCCAAGCACCGTTTTGAGCGATGGCAGCTGAGTAGCCGATGACTCGCCAGAGGATGAGTGGGAAGTAACCTGGTAATCGGAGTAAGATGGATTAAGAGGTTGACGAAAGCAGCCCGCTTTAGGACAAGCACTGACAAGCAAATTAGAGACCTCTGAACGGCGTTTCCGAACCGGACTGTTCGGTAAACCGGCGGAGGTAACTACCTGGCCGCTGTGCCGGGTTGTGCGATGAGCTTCGTGCTGTTGGGTCTTCATAAGAAATTTGGGATCCAAATAAGCAAGAGGATGAGAAAATTTAACTTTCCAGTTTGTCTGACGGATTTTTAGTGAAGGCAAAGGTTCTGAATCGGAAGAGAGAATACTTACCTCTGCAGCATCAGCATGGCTGGCTTCGGCATCATCCTGACAAATATCATCATCAATAAGACGCATGAAAAATAAGCCAAGTGAGTCAAGCCCTACCTCAAGGTCTGGATTATCCACATCATCATCAGGGGCCGGATTAGAGGATGCAGTGGTTCTTTTCCTGTGGGCAGTCTTCTTCACAGCTTTAGTCTTTTTCCGGGTTGCCCTTTCCGGTTTGTCTGGTTTTTCTGGTTTCTCCTGCGGCAGTTTCTTGCTCCAAAACGGATCATTGCCCTGGTTACACAGACACTGATATTAAACAATGACAAGATATATCGACAGTAGATTCAGCAAAAAGAAAAATCAAACTCTTACAGCCGGCGGTTTGTTGGTGGCACAGAAGGGAAGCAGGCCAGTTTTAGCACAGATGTGTTCCGGTTCATTCAGCATCTTATTCACAGCCTCTGTGATTTCTTCATCGGTGAGCTGGATGTTGGAATGTCGCAGTGGATCATCCACACTGCCAGTATACTCGCACATCAAACCGGAGCGTTGACTAAGGGGCAGTATGCTCCATGATATCCAACAGCGGGCGAGATCAACCCCTGTTAAACCGTTGGCCATAAAGGCTCTGAGCTTCGACAGTTGAGGAGCATATTTGCTTCTCTCTTGGGCAGTCAACCTTTGCGGAAAGGGGTGTGTATTGCTGAGCCGCTCCGGACGAAAGCCAGGCAAGGGATTTTCACCGGCAGGGGAGGTGTCTTTGCAATAGAACCATGTTTGATTCCACTCTTTGGGGTGGCTGTGCAGTTTGGAGTGAGGGTATGTGACCTCTTTCCTTTTCTGAATCGCCACGCCACCCAACTCCGTATTGGAGCCGTCAGTAAACTCAGTACGGCGGTTTAGATGGAAACAGTCTCTGAACAATTCCACTATGGGCTCCTCTTGAAAGAACGCCTCACAGAGCACTTGGAAGTGACACATGTTTGTAACAGAGTTGGGGCCAGTATCTTATGGATGGAGATGAAAATCGGATAAAATGTTCCGGTAAAATTTAGAACCAGGCGGCTTAAAACCCCGGGCTAAGTGATCTACGAAAACGACGACCTCTCCTTCTTGAGGTGTGGGAGGGCATTCTTTGCCAGGAGCCCTCCAATGGATGGTATCTTTGCTGCCTAAGGCGCCGATCAGGACTAAATCGTCCAGTTGAGCCTCTGTGACGCGAGAAGGAACCCAGTTGCACTCATATACTTGCTTGGCCATGATGAAATCTACAAGGTAGATGATCCCGGTTCAAAAATGCATTGATTAAGGTACATTGGTATGTGCAATGTTAAACCGGAGACTGATCTATCTAAACCGGAGTTTTATGAAGCAACAACAACTGGCGGTTCAACAAGGGGACTAATGGTATATACCGGTTTGGCAATTTTTTCTACACAGTTAAACCGCCTGATCTAAGCATTGAAACAGCTGAGATTGCGGATGGATAAGTATGCAGAAACAGATTTCACAAGATTTCTCTACAGCATTGGATCTGAAGCAAGTTCAGAAAATAAGAAAAATATTCAAAAGCTCAAAGCAGAACAATATTGAATCAATGGGCAGAAATATATGTGAGATCTATGGTCTTGGGCATGAAACTAAAGGCAGATACTAAAAGCTACCGCTACACAGAGCAGGGGTTCACAGATGCATCCAGGAGCTAGTATATGAACACGAACAGGTGATGAACACTGCAAGAACACGAAACCCTAGAACAGATTTGTGTTGAGAAGAGCAGAAGGCTTACCAAAGTTGAGGAAGACGCGGAAGGTTGCCGCGGTGCTCTGGTGCGTTTAGCTTGATGCAGCGGCCAAGGTTGGTGCAGAAGTTGACGGCGGCGGCGGAGCTCCGAGGCTGGCGACGCGAGGAAGATGAAGAAGAAAGGCACGAAGGGGAGAAAAGAAATGACCCTTCGGTCCTATTTATAAGGCAAAAGGACATGTGTCAGGCGCGACAATCAAGGGTTCACGAAACGGAGATGTCGCCTCGATTTCCGTAGATCTATTAAACAAGGAAGCATAATTGATAAGCTTCGTTATGACAAGTGACGTCACTCCGGTTTATAGAAATCAGAGAAGATGACATCATGGCGGTTTACCAATTTATGAGAAGATGTTGCAGATGAAGTTTTTGCTAAAGGATTGACATGAACCCGTTCAAATCAATCTGGAGCCTAATGTTGGGGATATTACTGCTGGGCGTAAACCGGCCTATATGGGCCGGGTCAACTTCATCAGTAGTTCAAGCGTGCTAAAGCCCAAGAAGACAGACGAGGGCCTAAGGCCCGTGGTCGGTTTTAGACTTGTGGCCGGCATTTGTATATAAACTTGTATTGTAAGTTAGGAATAAGGAGAGACCAACCCGGATACGAATATGGACCGGTGTTGGGACTCTGTGAACCGACGGGCGTCACCCGTGTATATAAGGGAACGACCCGGCGGCGATTCAAGGACGACAGACAACAACTCGAGACATAGGCGAAGCTTGTTTGCTCCCTAGTCATCGAAACCCCATCAATTCCATCACAACTAGACGTAGGCTTTTACCTTCATCGAAGGGGCCGAACTAGTATAAACTTTCTTGTGTCCCTGTGTTCGCTTTAACCCCTTCAAGCTAACCCGTCGCCATGGCTCCACGACTAAGTCCTTTCTCTAGGACATCTGCCGTGACAAAACCACGACAAAGAGGAAAGGGTGATGCAGCAAAGTAGCATAAGTATTTCCCTCAGTTTTTGAGAACCAAGGTATCAATCCAGTAGGAGATCATGCTCAAGTCCAATGCACCTACACAAACAAATAAAAACCTCACAACCAACGCGATAAAGGGGTTGTCAATCCCTTCACGGTCACTTACAAGAGTGAGATCTGATATATATGATAAGATAATATTTTTGGTATTTTTATGATAAAGATTGTAACACCCCGAGTATCATGCTACGGTAACCCCCTGGGTTCAATCTAATCTTTTTGCTAAACAATGCATGATCATCCTTGATCCTATCTCTTCTCAATTTCCCCTTGAATTCAAAATCAATTACTAAGTGAAATTCAAAATTTCACAAACATGAGATCTAAAATGTTCATCATGTGGCAGATAATCATTTGTTACGATTGGTGGTGGACCAACATTTTTATAAGGTGTTTCACTGCCCTAAACTAAATAAAACAGTGTCCTAGTCGTTAGTTTAATTAACTTTCTAATTGGTAAAAATACTAAACTACTTTATTTTGGTGCCAAGTTAATTATAGCAGCGGCCTAAGTTAAAATGGTATTTTAGATGCAAGATTAGTTTTTATAAAACTATTTTGCTTTCTGAAAATAAAAGAAAACATAAAAGTTAAAAAACATGTAAAAGAATTGGTGAGAGAGAGAGCCTCCCCTTGCCTTCCCTGGTCCTTGGCCCATCCAAGTCGGCCCGACCTTTTCCCCCACAGGTCGCCTTCTTCCCCTGTAGCCCCGACCCGAGCCGCGTCGGGCGTGCTCCCATTGCACCACCTCGACACCGTCACCGTGAGAGGATAAGGCCCGGGACGCCTCGGTCCTCTCCCCCACGCCTCACTCTCTCCTCTGTCGCTCCGCTCCCCTCTGGGCTCACCCCAGATCCCCTCCTCCCCACGCTCACTTGCTTCCTCTCCCGCCATGGCCGCCTCGACCGACGCCGTCGCGAGCTCGCCCACGTAGGGGCTGTTGCTGCCTCGCCTCGTCCCCGTGCTGGAGCGATCCGCCCCCGTCCGCTACTTCATCCGCGCCGACAAACGCGAGACAGAAAGCGCCACCGCAACGCCTACGTCATCTCCTCCGTCCCCGGACGCCGCCGCCCTCGTCGTCGACTCCGGCCACCCCGACCCCCCTCGATCCCAGTGCCAACCCCCTACGGCTCTCGGTGAGCCACGCCCTCCCCTTCTTCCTTCCTCTGTTGCAGTGCTCTCCCACGACGCCTGCTGTCGCACTCGCGCCCGTCCCCTGGACGAGGCCCCATGCGCGCGTGGCCATGCCCCGTGCTGTTGCCTGCTAGTGCATCGACCGCCTAGCCGCAGTCCCTGCCGAGCCTCACCGTAGCCGTAGCCGCTCGCGCCCGCCTACGCTCACCACTGCCCCGACTGCAGCCTGCTGCTTCTGCTCCGCTCCGCTGCCCCGCGCCGCGACCCCCGTGCCCGTCCTGGCCGCCCCTGTCTCGCGGCTTCGCTAACGCCGCCCACTGCCTGCGCCCGCCGCGCCCCCGCCAGTGCCGCATCCGACGCTTGCCCACCGCGACCGCGCTTCCGCCGTTGCACCTACGCCTCGTGCCCGTTGCCGCGCGCCTTGCTGCTTCGTTGCTACAGCCCCGCGAGCGTTCGCCGTTGCTCGCCGCGCGCACCTCCCCTGGCCGTCGGCGCCCCACTGTGCCAGCCGGGTCCGCCACTGCCCGACCGAGCCGCCCTGCACACACCGCCGCCCCGGCCAGGGCTCCTGCTGCGTGTCGGCCGGCCCCCTGTTTTGATTAGGGGGATAACCCCTTATCTTTTTAAAGTTGACCCCCTCCCACTAATTAGCTTATTTAGGTTTATCTAAAATTTGGTTAAGTTAATTAAAACCCTCCCTGTGACACTGACAGCATGGCCCCACTACTGATTTAGGTTAAATAAAAACGTCTGAAAATATTGTTAAATACTCCAAGTGCATGACACCTAGGGCCCGCGTGTAAGTTTGACCAGCCAACAGTCAACCGTTGACTGTGACTGGGCTGCTGACTAAACGCCCCTGGACCCACATGTCATCCACTGTGGCTAGCTCACAGTGGGTATAAAAGGTTCATTCTGTCTTTATTTCCGAATTTAAAAATATTTCAGGAATTATAGGAAATGTCTAAATCTTTGAAAAATCATAGAAAATTAACCGTAAGTCAGATGAAAAAGTTTTCTACATGAAAGTTGCTCAGAAAAGCGAGGCGAATCCGAATACGTGGTCAGTTTACCTGTGAGATGCCTCTAACTATCTGAACATGGAACTTTTCCCTTCCAGTCATTTGTCTGACACAGGTCCGGAACTGGGAATACATTCCCGGTTGAATTTCCTCCTTCACCTATATCGTGTAGCCATACGTTAGATCACACCCGGCACAGCATATTGCCATGTTATGCTTTGTGATGCTATGTTTGCATTATATTTACTGTTTCTTCCCCCTCTTCCCTCCGATAGACCCCGAGACCGATGCCGCCCCTGTGATCGACTACGTCGACGACGACCCTTCCTTGCCAGAGCAACCAGGCAAGCCCCCCCTTTTTGATCATCCCGATATCGCCCATTCCATTCTCTCATGCTTGCATTAGTTTTTGCTACTGTTATTGTTTGCTCCTATTTTGATGCATAGCCTGCTTTTGTATCCTGCTTATTGTTACCTACCTGCTTATCCTAAACTGCTTAGTATAGGTTGGATAGTGACCCATCAGTGACCCCCATCTTGTCCTTGTTGCCCCTGCTTCATCATCGAAGACCCGATCAACGGGATTGAAGACCAGGTACCGCACATCACTTTCCTCTTAGTTGATCGACACTACTGGGTTACTATCGAGTGCCGAGGGTGAGACCTCTGCAGCACTTCTGAAGTTAACCCTGTAGCGTAGCTATTCGGTCGTGGTCATCGAGGGTGATTCCGCCTTAACCACTTCCGATACGACTCTGTCGTGCAACCCCTCAAGTGTGAACCTCGAGGGTGGTTCCTCTTACGTTCACCTTGATGATTACATTGAGTGGAATTCACCGGGGGTGATTCCTCGGGTTTTCCCCTTGATGTTTGGACACACAGTTACTATGGTTACTATGACTTTACACTGAACCATGTTACTAAAGACGGGTCGGCCCTGAGGGGTACCCGCGCGAGCTTAATTGCGAGTGATGTGGAGACGGGTTGACCTGGAGGGTGCCCGCAAGATAATTACGAGGCATGGCCGGGCATTCCTAGCCCTTGCCGCAAGTCCTCGAGACGGGGCAACAGGGTCACATCTTTCGTGAGTCTCTTCTTGTTACCGCGTGTTCCTAATCCACTACGATTTGGATACTTGATCCGAGGGGCCTCTGGCCTGATAGCACTAACCAGCACGTGGGCATAGTATGGGCGTTCTGCATCGTATACATCAGCCGAAGCTTAATATACGTCAGCGACTGAGCGGCGCGCGCCGGGTTGGACTGGTAAGCACCTACCTTGTTGAAGGAGGTAGCTAGGTCGGCTCACCGGCCGCCCACGCAATGTGCAGGAGTTCCCGGGGAGATGGCCCATGACCCCTGGGGGCATAGGTTTAGTCCAGCGTGCTGGCCTCTCTATTAAGCCTAGGTCGGGTTGCGGCGTATTGTTTGGCCGAGGCCGGGCATGACCCAGGAAAGTGTGTCCGACCGAAGTTAATCGAGCGTGGTGGGTAAGTTGGTGCACCCCTGCAGGGAAGAAAACATCTATCGATAGTCTGTCCTATGGTAACGGACACTTGGAGTTGTATCCCGATCGATACAACTAGAACTGGATACTTGTGATGAGAATTGGAATGTGTTGACACTTGGATAGTATGGCTCTGGGATTGCTTTCTCGCAGGGAGTCGAGAAAGGATCTCTGGCCGAGGTTGATAACACTTCTACTACTTTACTTTATGCTACTCTACTCCCTCCTGTTGCTGCAAGATGGTGGTTTCCAGAAGATGCTAGTCTTCGATAGGCTAGGCTTTCCCCTTCCCTTCTGGCATTCTACAGTTTAGTCCACAGATACATCCCATATTCCTTTGATACAGATGCATACTTAGTTTAGATCTGATGTAAGTCTTGCGAGTACTTTGGATGAGTACTCACGGTTGCTTTGCTACTTCTTTTTCCCCCATACCCGATTGTTGCGACCAGATGACGGATCCCAGGAGCCAGATGACACCACTGATGACTACTGCTACCCCGAGGGTGCCTACTACTACGTGACAGCCGCTGACGACTTGGAGTAGGTAGGAGGCTCTCAGGCAGGAGGCCTTGCCTTTTCAATCGTTGTTGCTTTTGTGCTAGCCTTCTTAAGGAAAACTTGTCTAACTTATGTCTATACTCAGATATTGTTGCTTCCGCTGACTCTTGTGGTTTCGAGCCCTCGAGGCCCCTGACTTGTAATATAAAGCTTGTATTATTTTAATTTGTGTCTATAGTTGTGTTGTGATATCTTCCCGTGAGTCCTTGATCTTGATCGTACACATTTGCGTGTGTGATTAGTGTATGATCAAATCGGGGGCATCACAAAGATGCAAAGTAAAATAAACGACAAAAGAAATAACTAAGTGTTGGAAGACTAATATGATGGAAGATAGACCCGGTGGCCATAGGTTTCACTAGTGGCTTCTCTCAAGAGCATAAGTATTACAGTGGGTAAACGAATTACTGTCGAGCAATTGATAGAATTGAGCATAGTTATGAGAATATCTAGGTATGATCATGTATATAGGCATCACGTCCGCGACAAGTAGACCAAAACGATTCTGCATCTACTATTATTACTTCACACATCGACCGATATCCAGCATGCATCTAGAGTATTAAGTTCATAAGAACAGAGTAATACTTTAAGTATGATGACATGATGTAGAAGGATAAACTCATGCAATATGATATAAACCCCATCTTTTTATCCTCGATGGAAACAATACAATATGTGCCTTGCTGCCCCTGCTGTCAATGGGAAAGGACACCGCAAGATTGAACCCAAAGCTAAGCACTTGTCCCATTGCAAGAAAGATCAATCTAGTAAGCCAAACCAAACTGATAATTGGAAGAGACTTGCAAAGATAAACCAATCATACATAAAAGAATTCAGAGGAGAATCAAATATTGTTCATAGATAAACTGGATCATAAACCCTCAATTCATCGGATCTAGACAAACACACCGCAAAATAAGATTACATCGAATAGATCTCCAAGAAGATCGAGGAGAACTTTGTATTGAGATCCAAAGAGAGAAAAGAAGCCATCTAGCTAATAACTATGGACCCGTAGGTCTGAAATAAACTACTCACACATCACTGGAGAGGCCATGGAGTTGATGTAGAGGCCCTCCGTGATCAATGCCCCCTCCGGCGGAGCTCCGGAAAAGGCCCCAAGATGGGATCTCTCAAGTACAGAAGGTTGCGGCAGTGGAATTAGGTTTTCGTGGTGCTCCTGGATGTTTGGGGGGTACGTGGACTTATATAGGAGGAAGAAGTACATCGGTGGAGCAACGAGGGGCCCACGAGGGTGGAGGGCGCGCCCAGGGGGGTAGGAGCGCCACCTGCCTCGTGGCTTCCTCGGTTGTTTCTTGATGCCCACTCCAAGTCTCCTAGATCACATTTGTTGAGAAAATCACGTTCCCGAAGGTTTCATTCCGTTTGGACTCCGTTTGATATTCCTTTTCTTCGAAACCCTAAAATAGGCAAAAAACAGCAATTTGGGCTGGGCCTCCGGTTAGTAAGTTAGTCCCAAAAGTGATATAAAAGTGTAAAATAAAGCCTATTAACATCCAAAATAGATAATATAATAGCATGGAGCAATCAAAAATTATAGATACGTTGGAGACGTATCAATAACCAATAGCGGAACCTGGATTCTCATATTCGTTCCTACATATTCTACGAAGATCTTTATTGGTCAAACCGCATAACAACATACATTGTTCCCTTTGTCATCGGTATGTTACTTGCCCAAGATTCGATCATCGGTATCATCATACCTAGTTCAATCTCATCATCGGCAAGTCTCTTTAATCATTCCGCAATGCAACATCCCATGGCTAACTCATTAGACACATTCCTTGCAAGGCTCATAGTGATGTGCATTACCGAGAGGGCCCAGAGATACCTCTCCGATACACGGAGTGACAAATCCTAATCTTGATCTATGCCAACTCAACAAACACCATCGGAGACACTTGTAGAGCATCTTTATAACCACCCAGTTATGTTGTGACGTTTGATAGCACACAAGGTGTTCCTCCGGTATTCGGGGGTTGCATAATCTCATAGTCTGAGGAACATGTATAAGTCATGAAGAAAGCAATAGCACAAAAACTAAATGATCATTATGCTAAGCTAACGGATGGGTCTTGTCCATCACATCATTCTCTAATGATGTGATCCCGTTCATCAAATCACAACACATGTCTATGGCTAGGAAACTTAACCATCTTTGATTAACGAGCTAGTCAAGTAGAGGCATACTAGGGACACTCTATTTGTCTATGTATTCACACATGTACTAAGTTTCCGGTTATTACAATTCTAGCATGAATAATAAACATTTATCATGATATAATGAAATATAAATAACAACTTTATTATTGCCTCTAGGGCATATTTCCTTCAGAATGTCAGGGTAGTACAATCGCTTGAATCAAGTGGGAGTTAAGCTTCCAGATAAGATAGTGATTGACAGAGTTCTCTAGTCAATATCATCAAGTTACTAGAACTTCGTGATGAAAGATAATATGCAAGGGATGACGAAAACGATTCCCAAGCTCTTCACGATGCTGCAATCAGCGAAGGTAGAAATCAAGAAATAGCATCAAGTGTTGATGGTTAACAAGACCACTAGTTTCAAGAAAAAGGGCAAGGGAAAGAAAGGGAAACTTCAAAAACAATGGCAAGAAAGTTGCCACTCCCATGAAGAAGCCCAATGCTAGACCCAAGCCTGAAACTGAATGCTTCTACTGCAAAGGAAATGGTCACTTGAAGTGGAGCTGCCCTAGATACTTGGTGGATAAGAAGGATGGCAAAGTGAACAAATGTATATTTGATATACATGTTATTGATGTCTACTTTACTAGTGTTAATAGCAACCCCTCGGTATTTCATACTGGTTCAGTTACTAAGAGTAGTAACTCGAAACAGGAGTTGCAAAATAAACAAAGACTAGTTAAGGGCGAAGTGACGATGTGTGTTGGAAGTGATTCCAAGGTTGATATGATCACCATCGCACACTCCCTCTACCTTCGAGATTTGTGTTGGACCTAAATAAATGTTATTTGGTGTTTGCGTTGAGCATGAATATGATTGGATCATGTTTATTGCGATATGGTTATTCATTAAAGTCAAAGAATAATTGTTGTTCTATTTAGATGAATAAAACCTTCAATGGACATACACCCAAATGTAAATGCTTTATTGAATCTCGATCATAATGATACACATATTCACAATATTGATGCCAAAAGATGCAAAGTTGATAATGATAGTGCAACATATTTGTGGCACTGCCTTTTAGGTCATATTGGTGTAAAGCACACGAAGAAACTCCATACGGATGGACTTTTGGAATCACTTGATTATGAATCATTTGATACTTGTGAACCATGTCTCATGGGAAAGATGACTAAAACTCCATTCTCCGGAACAATGGAGCGAGCTAATGACTTATTGGAAATAATACATACCGTATGCGGTCCGATGAGTGTTGAAGCACACGGTGGGTATCGTTATTTTCTGACCTTCACAGATGATTTGAGTAGGTATGGGTATATCTACTTAATGAAACACAAGTTTGAAACATTTGAAAAGTTCAAAGAATTCCAGTGTGAAGTGGAGAATCATCGTAACAAGAAAATAAAGTTTCTACGGTCTGATCGCGGAGACGAATATTTGAGTTACGAGTCTGGCCTTCATTTAAAACAATGTGGAATAGTTTCACAACTCACGCCAACTGGAACACCATAGCGTAATGGTGTGTCCAAACGTCGTAACCGTACTTTATTAGATATGGTGTGATCTATGATGTATCTTACCGATTTACCACTATCATTTTGGGGTTATGCACTAGAGACTGCTGCATTCATTTTAAATAGGGCACCATCTAAATCCGTTGAGATGACACTGTATGAACTATGGATTGGCAAGAAACCTAAGATGTAGTTTCTTAAAGTTTGGGGTTGCGATGCTTATGTGAAAAAGCTTCAGCCTGATAATCTCGAACCCAAATCGGAGAAGTACTTCTTCATAGGATACCCAAAAGAAACTGTTGGGTACACCTTCTATCACAGATCCAAAAGCAAGATTTTTGTTGCTAAGAATGGATCCTTTCTAGAGAAGGAGTTTCTCTTGAAAGAAGTGAGTGGGAGGAAAGTAGAACTTGATACGGTAATTGTACCTTCTCTTGAATTGGAAAGTAGCTCATCACAAAAATCAGTTCCAGTGATGCCTACACTAACTAGAGAGGAAGCTAATGATAATGATCATGAAACTTCAGATCAAGTTACTACTGAACCTTGTAGGTCAACCAGAGAACATTCCGCACTAGACTGGTATGGTAATCCTGTTCTGTAAGTCATGTTACTATACCATGACGAACCTACGAACTATGAGGAAGCAATGATGAGCCTCATATTCCAATAAATGTCTTGAGGCCATGAAATCTGAGATAGGATCCATGTATGAGAACAAAGTGTGGACTTTGGTGGACTTGCCCGATGATCAGCAAGCCATTGAGAATAAATGGATCTTCAAGAGGAAGACTAACGTTGATGGTAGTGTTACTATCTACAAAGCTCGACTTGTCACAAAAGGTTTTTCGACAAGTTCAAGGTGTTGACTATGATGAGATTTTCTCACTCATAGCGATGCTTAAGTCTATCCGAATCATGCTAGCAATTGCCGCATTTTATGAAATCTGGCAAATGGATGTCAAAACTACATTCCTTAATGGGTTTCTTAAAGAAGAATTATATATGATGCAACCGGAAGGTTTTGTCAATCCTAAAGGTGCTAACAAAGTGTGCAAACTCCAGCCATCCATCTATGGACTGGTGCAAGCATCTCGGAGTTGGAATATACGGTTTGATGAGGTGATCAAAGCATATGGTTTTATACAGATTTATGGTGAAGCCTGTATTTATAAGAAAGTGAGTGGGAGCTCTGTAGCATTTTTGATATTATATGTGGATGACATATTGCTGATTGGAAATGATATATAATTTCTGGATAGCATAAAAGGATACTTGAATAAGAATTTTTCAATGAAAGACCTCAATGAGGCTACTTAAATATTGGGCATCAAGATCTGTAGGCATAGATCGAGACGCTTAATAGGACTTTCACAAAGTAAATACCTTTGCAAAAAAATTGAAGAAGTTCAAAATAGATCAGTCAAAGAAAGGGTTCTTATCTGTGTTGCAAGGTGTGAAGTTGAGTAAGACTCAAAACCCGACCATGGTAGAAGATAGAGAGAGAATGAAAGTCATTCCCTATGCCTCAGCCATAGGTTTTATAAAGTATGCCATGTTGTATACCAGACCTAATGTATACCTTGCCATGAGTTTGGCAAGGGGGTACAATAGTGATCTAGGAGTAGATCACTGGACACCGGTGAAAAATTATCCTTAGGTACCTAAAGAGGACTAAGGAAATGTTTCTCGGTTATGGAGGTGATAAAGAGTTCGTCATAAAGAGTTACGTTGATGCAAGCTTTGACACCGATCTGGATGACTCTGAGTCTTGATCTGGATACATATTGAACGTGGGAGCAATTAGCTAGAGTAGCTCCATGCAGAGCATTGTAGACATAGAAATTTGCAAAATACATATGGATCTGAATATGAGAGACCCGTTGACTAAACTTCTCCCACAGGCAAAACATGATCACACCTTAGTACTCTTTGGGTGTTAATCACATGGCGATGTGAACTAGATTATTGACTCTAGTAAACCCTTTGGGTGTTGGTCACATGGCGATGTGAACTATGGGTGTTAATCACATGATGATGTGAACTATTGGTGTTAAATCACATGGCGATGTGAACTAGACTATTGACTCTAGTGCAAGTGGGAGACTGAAGGAAATATGCCTTAGAGGCAATAATAAAGTTATTATTTTATTTTTCCTTATATCATGATAAATGTTTATTATTCATGCTAGAACTGTATTAAACGGAAACTTGATACATATGTGGATACATAGACAAAACACCGTGTCCCTAGTATGCCTCCACTAGACTAGCTCGTTAATCAATGATGGTTAAGTTTCCTAACCATGGACATGTGTTGTCATTTGATGAACGGGATCACATCATTAGGAGAATTATGTGATGGACAAGACCCATCCATTAGCTTAGCATATTGATCGTTCAATTTTATTGCTATTGCTTTCTTCATGTCATATACATATTCCTTTGACTATGAGATTATGCAACTCCTGGATACCGGAGGAATACCTTGTGTGCTATCAAACGTCACAACGTAACTGGGTGATCATAAATATGCTCTACAGGTATCTCTGAAGGTGTTTGTTGTGTTGGCATAGATCGAGATTAGGATTTGTCACTCCGAGTATCGGAGAGGTATCTCTAGGCCCTCTCGATAATACACATCATGATAAGCCTTGCAAGCAATGTGACAAATGAGTTAGTTATGGGATGATGCATTACGGAACGAGTAAAGAGACTTTCCGGTAACGAGATTGAACTAGGTATGAAGATACCGACGGTCGAATATCGGGCAAGTAACATACCGATGACAAAGGGAATAACGTATGTTGTCATTACGGTACGACCGATAAAGATCTTCGTAGAATATGTGGGAACCAATATGAGCATCCAGGTTCCATTGCTGGTTATTGACCGGAGAGGTGTCTCGGTCATGTCTACATAGTTCTCGAACCCATAGGGTCCGCACGCTTAACGTTCGATGACGATTTTGTATTATATGAGTTATGTGATTTGGTGACCGAATGTTATTCGGAGGCCCGGATGAGATCATGTACATGACGAGGAGTCTCGAAATGGTCGAGAGGTAAAAATATTCATATATAGGACGATGATATTCGGACACCAGAAGTGTTCCGGGGGTATCTGGTACATATCGGGTCACGGGAAGGGGTTTCGGGCAACGCCCGACAAAGATTTGGGCCTATTGGGCCAAGAGGGGAAACACTGTAGCCAGCATGGGCTATTGCGCCCCCCATGTAGGCCGAATAGGAAGAGGAAGGAAAGGGGGGAGAGAGAAAGTAAGGGGAAGGATTTGCCCCCCCCTTCCTTCTCTCCCCCCTCTTCTTTCCTTCTCCCTCCGGAAAACAAGGAAAGGGGGTCAAATTGGGGTGGGAGCCCAAATAGGACTTGGCCTACTTGGGTGCCCCCTGGCTGCCTCTTCCCCCCTCCAACCTATATATATGTGGGGAGGGGGCACCTAGAGGACGCACAAACATCTGTTAGCCGTGTGCGGCGCCCCCTCCCCAGTTTACACCTCCGGTCATATTCACGTAGTGCTTGGGCGAAGCCCTGCGTGGATCACTTCACCATCACCGTCACCACGCCGTCGTGCTGACGGAACTCTCCCTCGACACTTGGCTGGATAAAGATTTCGAGGGACGTCATCAAGCTGAACGCGTGCAGAACTCGGAGGTGACGCACATTCGATGCTTGATCGGTCGGAACGTGAAGAAGTTCGACTACATCAACCGCGTTGTCAAATGCTTCCGTTTTCGGTCTACGAGGGTAAATGGACACACTCTCCCCCTCTCGTTGCTATGCATCTCCTGGATAGATCTTGAGTGAGCGTAGGAATTTTTTTGAAATTGCATGCTACGTTTCCCAACACTATATATATGAGGGCCCAGCCAAAAAACACTATATATATGAGGGGGGGGTGCCTAGAACACACAACAACATCTGTTAGCCGTGTGCGGCGCCACCCTCCACATAATACAACTCCGGTCATATCTTTGTAGTCCTTAGGCGAAGCCCTGCGCGGATCACTTCACCATCACCATCACCATGCCGGCGTGCTTACGAAACTCTCCCTCGACAATTTGCTGGATCAAGAGTTCGAGGGACATCATCGAGCTGAATGTGTGCAGAACTCGGAGGTGCCGTACGTTCGGTGCTTGATCGGTCAGAACGAGAAGAAGTTCAACAACATCAACCAGGTTGTCAAACGCTTCTGCTTTTGGTCTACGAGGATATGTGGACACACTCTCCCCCTCCCGTTGCTATGCATCTCCTAGATAGATCTTGTGTGAGCATAGGAATTTTTTTGAAATTGCATGCTACGTTTCCCAACAGTGGCATCCGAGCCAGGTCTATGCATAGATGATATGCACGAGTAGAACACAAAGAGTTGTGGGTGGTGATCGCCATACTGATTACCACCAAAGTCTTATTTTGATTCGGCGGTATTGTTGGATGAAGCAGCCCGGACCAACCTTACATGGCCACGTTCATGAGACCGGTTCCACCGACAGACATGCAACTAGTTTTGCATAAAGGTGGCTGGCGGATGTCTGTTTCTCCAACTGTAGTTGAATCGAATTTGACTGCGGTCGGTCCTTGTTGAAGGTTAAAACAACAAACTTGATAAATCACTATTGTGGTTTTCATGCATAGGTAAGAACGGTACTTACTAGAAGTTTGTAGCAGCCACGTAAAACTTGCAACAACAAGGTAGAGGACGTCTAACTTGTTTTTGCTGGGCATGTTGTGATGTGATATGGTCAAGACATGATGTGATATACGTTATTGTATGAGATGATCATGTTTTGTAAAAGTTACTGGCAACCGGCAGGAGCCTTATGGTTGTCTCTTTATTGTATGAAATGCAAACGCCATGTACTTGCTTTACTTTATCACTATGCGTTAGCGATAGTTGTAGAAGCAATAGTTCGCGAGATGACCACAACGCTACGATGGAGAACAAGGTGTCAAGCCGGTGATGATGGAAATCATGACGGTGCTTTGGAGATGGAGATCAAAGGCACAAGATGATGATGGCCATATCATATCACATATTTTGATTGCATGTGATGTTTATCTTTATGCATCTTATTTTGCTTAGTACAACGGTAGCATTATAAGATGATCCCTCACTAAAATTTCAAGGTATAAGTGTTCTCCCTGAGTATGCACCATTGCGACAATTCGTCGTGCCGAGACACCACGTGATGATCGGGTGTGATATGCTCTACGTTCACATACAACGGGTGCAAGAATGTTTTGCACATGCGGAATACTTGGGTTAAACTTGATGAGCCTAGCATGTACACACATGGCCTCGGAACACTGAAGACCGAAAGGTCAAATATGAATCATATAGTAGACATGATAACATAGAGATGTTCACCACTGAAAACTACTCCATCTCACATGATGATCGGACATGGTTTAGTTGATTTGGATCACATAATCATTTAGATGACTCGAGGGATGTCTATCTAAGTGGGATTTCTTAAGTAATATGATTAATTGAACTTAATTTATCATGAACTTAGTCCTGATAGTTTTTGCACATCGATGTTGGAGATCAATGGCCCGTGCTACCGTTCCCTTGAATTCTAATGCGTTCCTAGAGAAAGCTAAGTTGAAAGATGATGATAGCAACTATATGGACTGGGTCTGTAACTTGCGGATTATCCTCATTGCTGCACAGAAGAATTTTTTCCTTGATGCACCACTAGGTGAAAGGCCTGCTGCAGGAGCAGATGCTGATGTTATGAACATCTGGCAAGCTCGATCTGATGACTACTCGATAGTTCAGTGTGTCATGCTTTACGGCTTAGAATCAGGACTTCAAAGACGTTTTGAACGTCATGGACCATATGAGATGTTCCATGAATTGAAGTTAATATTTCAAGCAAGTGCCTGAGTTGAGAGGTATGAAGTCTCCAACAAGTTCTATAGCTACAAGATGGAGGAGAATAGTTCAGTCAGTGAACACATACTCAGAATGTCTGGGTATCATAACCACTTGACTCAGCTGGGAGTTAATCTTCCATATGATAGTGTTATTGACAGAGTTCTTCAACCACTACCATGAAGCTACAATGGCTTCGTGATGAACTATAATATGCAAGGGATGGATAAGACAATTCCCAAGCTCTTCGCTATGCTCAAAGCTGTGGAGGTAGAAATCAAGAAGGAGCATCATGTGTTGATGGTTAACAAGACCAATAGTTTCAAAGAAAAAGGCAAGGGAAAGAAGGGGAACTTCAAGAAGAATGGCAAGCAAGTTGCCACTCCTGTGAAGAAGCCCAAGTCTGGACCCAAGCCTAAAACTGAGTGTTTCTACTGCAAAGGGACTAGCCATTAGAAGTGGAACTGTCCCAAGTATTTGGCGGATAAGAATGATGGCAAAGTGCACAAAGGTATATGTGATATACATGTTATTGATGTGTCCTTACTAATGCTCATAGTAGCACCTATGTATTTGATACTGGTTTTGTTGCTCATATTTATAACTCGAAACGGGGGCTACGGATTAAACAAAGATTGGCTCAGGACGAGGTGACGATGTGTGTCGGGAATGGTTCCAAGGTCGATGTGATCGCCGTTGGCACGCTACCTCTACATCTACCTTCGGGATTAGTTTTAGACCTGAATAATTGTTATTTGGTGCCAGCGTTGAGCATGAACATTATATCTGGATCTTGTTTGATGCGAGACGATTATTCATTTGAATCAGAGGATAATGGTTGTTCTATTTATATGAGTAATATATTTTATGGTTATGCACCCTTGAAGAGTGGTCTATTTTTATTGAATCTCGATCGTGGTGATACACATATTCATAATATTGATGCCAAATGATGCAAAGTTCATAATGATAGTGCAATATATTTGTGGCACTGCCGTTTAGGTCATATTGGTGTAAATCGCATGCAGAAACTCCATGTGGATGGCCTTTTGGAATCACTTGATTATGAATCATTTGATGCTTGTGAACCATGCCTCATGTGCAAGATGACTAAGATTCCGTTCTCCAGAACAATGGAGCGAGCAACTAACTTATTGGAAATAATACATACCGATGTATGCGGTTCGGTGAGTGTTGAGGCTCGCGGCGGGTATCGTTATTTTCTGACCTTCACAGATGATTTGAGAAGATATGGGTATATCTACTTGATGAAACACAAGTCTGAAACATTTGAAAAGTTCAAAGAATTTCAGAGTGAAGTGGAGAATCATCATAACAAGAAAATATAATTTCTACGATCTGATCGCAAAGGCGAATATTTGAGTTACGAGTTTGGCCTTTATTTGAAACAATGTGGAATAGTTTCACAACTCACGCCACCTAGAACACCATAGCGTAATGGTGTGTCCGAATGTCGTAACCATACTTTATTAGATATGGTGCGATCTATGATGTCCCTTACCGATTTACCACTATCATTTTGGGGTTATGCATTAGAGATAGTTGCCTTCACTTTAAATAGGGCACCATCTAAATCTGTTGGGACGACACCATATGAACTGTGGTTTGGCAAGAAACATAAGCTATCATTTCTTAAAGTTTGGGGTTGCGATGCTTATGTGAAAAAGCTTCAGCCTGATAAGCTCAAACCCAATACGGAGAAGTGTGTCTTCATAGGATACCAAAAAGAAACTATTGGGTACACATTCTATCACAAATCCCAAGGCAAGATCTTTGTTGCTAAGGATGGATTCTTTCTAGAGAAGGAGTTTCTCTCGAAAAAAAGTGAGTGGGAGGAAAGTAGAACTTGATGAGGTAATTGTACCTTCTCTCGAATTGGAAAGTAGCTCATCACAGAAAACCATTCCAATGATGCCTACACCAACTAGAGAGGAAGCTAATGATAAATGTTCATGAAACTTCGGATCAAGTTACTACCAAACCACGTAGGTCAACCAGAGCACGTTCCGCACCAGAGTGGTACGGCAATCCTGTTCTGGAAGTCATGTTACTAGAGCATGACAAACCTAGGAATTATGAAGAAGCGATGATGAGCCCAAATTCCGATAAATGGCTTGAGGCCGTGAAATCTGAGATAGGATCCATGTATGAGTACAAAGTGTGGACTTTGGTCGACTTGCCCGATGATCGGCGAGCCATAGAGAATAAATGGATCTTTAGGAAGAAGACTGACGCTGATGGTAATATTACTGTCTACAAAGCTCGACTTGTCATGAAAGGTTTTCGACAAGTTCAAGGAGTTGACTACGATGAGACCTTCTCACCCGTAGCGATGCTTAAGTCTGTCTGAATCATGTTAGCAATTGCCGCATTTTATGATTATGAAATCTGGCAAATGGACGTCAAAACTGCATTCCTTAATGGATTTCTTAAAGAAGAGTTGTATATGATGCAACCAGAAGTTTTTGTCGATCCTAAAGGTGCTAAAAAACTGTGCAAGCTCCAGCGATACATTAATGGACTATCGCAAGCATCTCGGAGTTGGAATATACACTTTGATGAGGTAATCAAAGCATATGGTTTTATACAGACTTTCAAAGAAGTCTGTATTTACAAGAAAGTGAGTGGGAGCTCTGTAGTATTTCTAATATTATATGTGGATGACATATTGTTGAATGGAAATGATATAGAATTTCTGGATGGCATAAAAGAATACTTGAATAAAAGTTTCAATGGAAGACCTCGGTGAAGCTGCTTATATATTGGGCATCAAGATCTATAGAGATAGATCAAGACGCTTAATTGGACTTTCACAAAGCACATACCTTGATAAAGTTTTGAAGAAGCTCAAAATGGATCAGTCAAAGAAAGGTTTCTTGCCTATGTTACAAGGTGTGAAGTTGAGTCAGACTCAATGCCCGACCACTGCATATGATAGAGAGAAAATGAAAGTCATTCCCTATGCTTCAGCCATAGGTTCGATCATGTACGCTATGCTGTGTGCCAGACCTGATGTGTGCCTTGCTATAAGTTTAGCAGGGAGGTGCCAAAGTAATCTTGGAGTGGATCACTGGAGAGTGGTCAAGAACATCCTGAAGTACCTGATAAGGACAAATGATATGTTTCTAGTTTATGGAGGTGACAAAGAGCTCGTTATGAATGGTTATGTCAATGCTACCTTTGACACCGATCCGGATGACTCTAAGTCACAAACCGGATACATATTTATATTGAATGATGGAGCTGTCAGCTGGTGCAGTTCCAAGCAAAGCGTCGTGGCGGGATCTATGTGTGAAGCGGAGTACATAGCTGCTTTGGAAGCAGCGAATGAAGGAGTCTGGATGAAGGATTTCATATCCGATCTAGGTGTAATACCTAGTGCATCGGGTCCAATGAAAATCTTTGGTGACAATACTGGAGCAATTGCCTTGGCAAAGGAATCCAGATTTCACAAAAGAACCAAACACATCAAGAGACGCTTCAACTCCATCCGTGATGAAGTCAATGAGGGAGACATTGAGATTTGCAAAATACATACAGATCTGTTGACTAAGCCTCTTCCACGAGCAAAACATTATCAACACCAAGACTCCATGGGTGTTAGAATCATTACAATGTAATCTAGTGTTGGGGATCGTTGCAGAAATTAAAATTTTCTATGCATCACCAAGATCAATCTATGGAGAGACTAGCAACGAGAGTGAGGGGAGTGCATCTTCATACCCTTGAAGATCGTGATGCGGAAGCATTACAAGAATGCGGATGAAGGAGTCGTACTCGCAGCGATTCAGATCGCGGTTGATTCCGATCTAAGCGCCGAACAACGGCGTCTCCGCGTTCAACACACGTACAACCTGGGGACATCTCCTCCTTCTTGATCCAGCAAGGGGGAAGGAGAAGTTGGGGAAGATCTCTGGCAGCACAACGCCGTGGTGGTGGAGCTTGCAGTTCTCCATCAGGGCTTCGCCAAGCTCAACGGAGGAGGAGGGGTGTTGGAGAGGGGGAGGGCTATGCCTTGGATGTGGTGCTGCTGCCCTCCCTCCACCCCTCTATTTATAGGGCGAAGGGGGAAGGGGGCCGGCCCCTCTAGATGAGATCTAAAGGGGGGGGGCGCCGGCCAAGGGGAGGGGGCTTGCCCCCAAGCCAAGGGGGCGCCCCCTCTAGGCCCCCCCAACCCTAGGTGCATGGGCCCTAGGGGGGATGGCGCCCAGCCCACTTAGGGGTTGGTTCCCTTCCACATACATCCCATAGGGCCCTCTGGGGCAGGTGGACCCCCGGAACCCCTTCGGTGGTCCCGGTACAATACCGATAAACCCCCGGACACTTCTTGTGACCGTATGATGACTTCCCATATATAAATCTTCACCTCCGGACCATTCTAGAATTCCTCGTGACGTCTGGGATCTCATCCGGGACTCTGCATACTATTTCCCATGACAACTCTAGCGTCACCGAACCTTAAGTGTGTAGACCCTACGGGTTCGGGAATCATGCAGACATGACCGAGACATCTCTCCGGCCAATAACCAATAGCGGGATCTGGATACCCATGTTGGTTCCCACATGTTCCATGATGATCTCATCGGATGAACCACGATGTCGGGGATTCAATCAATCCCGTATACAATTCCCTTTGTCTACCGGTATGATACTTGCCCGAGATTCGATTGTCGGTATCCCTATACCTTGTTCAATCTCGTTACCGGAAAGTCTCTTTACTCGCTCCGTAACACATCATCCCGTGATCAACTCCTTGATCACATTGAACTCATTATGATGATGTCTTACCGAGTGGGCCCAAAGATACCTCTCCGTCACACAGAGTGACAAATCCCAGTCTTGATTCGTGCCAACTCAACAGACACTTTCGGAGATACCCATAGTGTGCCTTTATAGCCACCCAGTTACGTTGTGACGTTTGGCACACCCAAAGTATTCATACGGCATCCGAGAGTTGCACAATCTCATGGTCTAAGGAAATGATACTTGACATCAGAAAAGCTTTAGCAGACGAACTACACGATCTTGTGCTATGCATAGGATTGGGTCTTGTCCATCACATCATTATCCTAATGATGTGATCCCGTTATCAACGACATCCAATGTCCATGGTCAGGAAACCATAACCATCTATTGATCAACGAGCTAGTCAACTAGAGGCTCACTAGGGACATGTTGTGGTCTATGTATTCACACATGTATTACGATTTCCGGATAACACAATTATAGCATGAACAATAGACAATTATTATGAACAAGGAAATATAATAATAACCATTTTATTATTGCCTCTAGGGCATATTTCCAACAGTCTCCCACTTGCACTAGAGACAATAATCTAGTTACATTGTGATGAATGGAACACCCATAGAGTTCTAGTGTTGATCATGTTTTGCTCGTGGAAGAGGTTTAGTCAACGGATCTGCGACATTCAGGTCCGTATGCACTTTACAAATATCTATGTCTCCATCTTGAACATTTTCACGAATGGAGTTGAAGCGACGCTTGATATGCCTGGTCTTCGTGTGAAGCCTGGGCTCCTTGGCCAGGGTGATAGCTCCAGTATTGTCACAGAAGAGAGCCATCGGGTCCGACGCATTGGGAATAACTCCTAGGTCGGTAATGAACTCCTTCATCCAGATTGCATCATGTGCTGCCTCCGAGGCTGCCATGTACTCCGCTTCAGATGTAGATCCCGCCACAATGCTTTGGTTGCAACTGCACCAGCTGACTGCCCCACCATTCAAAATATACACATATCTGGTTTGTGAGTTGGAGTCATCCAGATCTGTGTTGAAGCTAGCATCAACGCACCCTTTACGATGAGTTCTTCATCACCTCCATAAACAAGAAACATATCCTTAGTCCTTTTCAGGTACTTCAGGATATTCTTGACCGTTGTCCAGTGTTCCTTCTCGGGATTACTTTAGTACCTTCCTACCAAACTTATGGCAAGGTTTACATCAGGTCTGGTACACAGCATGGCATACATAATAGACCCTATGGCCGAGGCATAGGGGATGACACTCATCTTTTCTCTATCTTCTGTCGTGGTCGGGCATTGAGCCGTGCTCAATCTCACACCTTGCAATACAGGCAAGAACCCCTTCTTGGACTGATCCATATTGAACTTCTTCAATATCTTGTCAAGGTACGTGCTTTGTGAAAGACCAATGAGGCGTCTTGATCTATCTTTATTGATCTTCATGCCTAATATGTAACGAGCTTCTCCAAGGTCTAATACGTCTCCAATGTATCTATAATTTTTTATTGTTCCATGCTATATTATATTCTGTTTTGGACATTATTGGGCTTTATTATACACTTTTATATTATTTTTTGGACTAACCTACTAACCGGAGGCCTAGCCCAGAATTATTGTTTTTTTGCCTATTTTAGGGTTTCGCAGAAAAAGAATATCAAACGGAGTCCAAATGGAATGAATTCTTCGGGAACGTTATTTCCGGAACGAACAAGATCCGGAGGACTTGGACCCTACGTCAAGACATCAACTAGGAGGCCACGAGGTAGGGGGCGCGCCTACCCCCCAGGCGCGCCCTCCATCCTCGTGGGCCCCCTGTTGCTCCACCGATGTACTCCTTCCTCCTATATATATCTACGTACCCCCAAACTACCAGATATGGAGGCAAAACCCTAATTCCACCGTCGTAACTTTCTGTATCCACGTGATCCCATCTTGGGGCCTGTTCCGGAGCTCCGCCGGAGGGGGCATCGATCATGGAGGGCTTCTACATCAACACTATAGCCCCTCCGATGAAGTGTGAGTAGTTTACCTCAGACCTACAGGTCCATAGTTATTAGCTAGATGGATTCTTCTCTCTTTTTGGATCTCAATACAAAGTTCTCCCCCTCTCTTGTGGAGATCTATTCGATGTAATCTTCTTTTGCGGTGTGTTTGTTGAGACCGATGAATTGTTATGATCAAGTTTATCTATGAACAATATTTGAATCTTCTCTGAATTCTTTTATGTATGATTGGTTATCTTTGCAAGTCTCTTCGAATTATCAGTTTGGTTTGGCCTACTAGATTGATCTTTCTTGCAATGGGAGAAGTGCTTAGCTTTGGGTTCAATCTTGCGGTGTCCTTTCCCGGTGACAGTAAGGGTAGCAAGGCACATATTGTAATGTTGCCATCGACGATAACAAGATGGGGTTTTCATCATATTGCATGAGTTTATCCCTCTACATCATGTCATCTTGCTAAAGCATTACTCCGTTCTCTTGAACTTAATACTCTAGATGCATGCTGGATAGCGGTCGATGTGTGGAGTAATAGTAGTAGATGCAGGCAGGAGTCGGTCCACTTGTCTCGGACGTGATGCCTATATACATGATCATACCTAGATATTCTCATAAGTATGCTCAATTCTGTCAATTGCTCAATGATAACCCACAAGTATAGGGGATCGCAACAGCTTTCGAGGGTAGAGTATTCAACCCAAATTTATTGATTCGACACAAGGGGAGCCAAAGAATATTCTCAAGTATTAGCAGCTGAGTTGTCAATTCAACCACACCTGGAAACTTAGTATCTGCAGCAAAGTTTTCAGTAGCAAAGTAATATGATAGTGGTGGTTGCAGCAACAAAAGTAAAGACAGCAAAAGTAATGTTTTTGGTATTTTGTTGTGATTGTAACAGTAGCAGCGGGAAAGTAAATAAGCGAGAACCAGTATATGGAAAACTCGTAGGCACCGGATCAGTGATGGATAATTATGTCGGATGCGGTTCATCATGTAACAGTCATAACATAGGGTGACACAGAACTAGCTCCAATTCATCAATGTAATGTAGGCATGTATTCCGTATATAGTCATACGTGCTTATGGAAAAGAACTTGCATGACATCTTTTGTCCTACCCTCCCGTGGCAGCGGGGTCCTATTGGAAACTAAGGGATATTAAGGCCTCCTTTTAATAGAGAACCGGAACAAAGCATTAGCACATAGTGAATACATGAAGTCCTCAAACTATGGTCATCACCGGGAGTGGTCCCGATTATTGTCACTTTGGGGTTGCCGGATCATAACACATAGTAGGTGACTATAGACTTGCAAGATCGGATCAAGAACTCACATATATTCATGAAAAAATAATAGGTTCAGATCTGAAATCATGGCACTCGGGCCCTACTGACAAGCATTAAGCATAGCAAAGTCATAGCAACATCAATCTCAGAACATAGTGGATACTAGGGATCAAACCCTAACAAAACTAACTCGATTACATGATAAATCTCATCCAACCCATCACCGTCCAGCAAGCCTACGATGGAATTACTCACGCACAGCGGTGAGCATCATGTAATTGGTGATGGAGGATGGTTCATGATGACGACGGCGACGAATCCCCCTCTCCGGAGCCCTGAACGGACTCTAGATCAGCCCTCCCGAGAGGTTTTAGGGCTTGGCGGCGGCTCTGTATCGTAAAATGCGATGATTTCTTCTCCCTGATTTTTTCTCATCAAAACTCAATATATGGAGGTGGAGTTGGAGTCGGAGATGCAACAGGGGGCCCACGAGGTAGGGGGGCGCGCCCTAGGGGGGCACCCCCCCACCCTCGTGAGAAGGGTGTGGCCCCCCCGGTCTTCATCTTTGGCGAGGATTTTTTATTGTTTTTTCTAAGATGTTCCGTGGAGTTTCAGGTCATCCGAGAATATTTGTTTTCTGCACATAAAACAACAGCATGGTAATTCTGCTGAAAACAGCGCCAGTCCGGGTTAGTTCCATTCAAATCATACAAGTTAGAGTCCAAAACAAGGGCAATAGTGTTTGTAAAAGTAGATACGACGGAGACGTATCAACTCCCCAAAGCTTAAACCCTTGTGAGGGAGTCCTGGATTAGGGGGTCTCCGGACAGCCGGACTATCTCCATTGGCCGAACTGTTAGACTATGAAGATACAAGATTGAAGACTTCGTCTCGTGTCCAGATGGGACTCTACTTGGCGTGGAAGGCAAGCTAGGCAATACGGATATGGATATCTCCTCCTTTGTAACCGACCTTGTGTAACCCTAACCCTCTCCGGTGTCTATATAAACCAAAGGGTTTTAGTCCGTAGGACAACAACCATAACATACAATCATACCATAGGCTAGCTTCTAGGGTTTAGCCTCTCTGATCTCGTGGTAGATCTACTCTTGTACTACCCATATCATCAAAATCAATCAAGCAGGACGTAGGGTTTTACCTCCATCAAGAGGGCCCGAACCTGGGTAAAACATTGTGTCCCCTGCCTCCTGTTACCATTCGGCCTAGACGCACAGTTCGGGACCCCCTACCCGAGATCCGCCGGTTTTGACACCGACATTGGTGCTTTCATTGAGAGTTCCTCTGTGTCGTCGCCGTTAGGCTTGATGGCTCCTACTATCATCGATAGCGATGCGGTCCAGGGTGAGACTTTTCTCCCCGGACAAATCTTCGTATTCGGCGGCTTTGCACTGCGGGCTAATTCGCTTGGCCATTTGGAGCAGATTGAAAGCTATGCCCCTGGCCATCAGGTCAGATTTGGAAGTTTGAACTACACGGCCAACATCCGCGGAGACTTGATCTTCGACGGATTCGAGCCACAGCCGGGCGCGCTGCACTGTCGCGATGAGTATGACCTAGCTCTGTCGTCGAACAGTACCCCAGAGGCTGCGCCCGCATCAGCTCTGACCCTTAGCTTCGAGCCAACTGCGTCAGTCGAGGACGGCTGGTTAGACACCGCCTCAGGGGCTGCAATCCCAACGGTGATCGAGCCGAACACCAGCCTAACCCTTTGCGCAGCCCGTGACTCCAAGGTGCCGGACTCTTTTCCGGACTCCGAACCATCCGCGCCCCTGCCAATCGAATCCGATTGGGCGCCAATCATGGAATTCACCGCCGCGGATATCTTTCAGCACTCGCCCTTCGGCGACATTCTGAATTCACTAAGGTCTCTCTCTTTGTTAGGAGAGCCCTGGCCGGATTATGGCCAACAGGATTGGGATGCGGACAACGAAGAAATTCGACGCCCACCCACCACCCACTTCGTAGCCACTGTCGATGATTTAACCGACATGCTCGACTTCGACTCCAAAGACATCGACGGTATGGACGACGATGTAGGAGACAAACATGAACCAGCACCTATAGGGCACTGGAAAGCCACCTAGTCATATGACATATACATGGTGGATACACCCAAAGAAGGCAATGGCGACGGGATAGCGGAGGATGACCCCTCCAAGAAGCAACCCAAACGCCGACGTCAGCGGCGCCGCTCTAAGTCCCGCCAAAGCAAAAGTGGTGATACCGGCACAGGAGATAATAACACTCCGGATAGTGCCGAACACAATAACAAACCCCTCCAGCAAGATTTAGAGCAGGAGGGTGGAGGAGCCAGCTCTCCTGAGAGAGTGGCAGACGGAGAGGAGGATGAAAATCGCATGCTCCCCTCCGAAGACGAGGCAAGCCTCGGTGACGATGAATTCGCCGTACCAGAGGATCCCGTCGAACAAGAGCGCTTCAAGCGCCGGCTCATGGCCACGGCAAATAGCCTGAAGAAAAAGCAGCAGCAGCTTCAAGCTGATCAAGATCTGCTAGCTAGCAGATGGACTGAAGTCCACGCGGCCGAGGAATATAAACTCGAGCGCCCCTCCAAGAGTTACCCAAGGCGTAGGTTACTACCCCGACTGGAGGAAGAAGAGTATGATACGGCTGATCGGCCACCTCGTGGCCGCG